>NC_069117.1:57528761-57865761 GCF_025612915.1 Magallana angulata
TTCATAGTGATAAAAATTTACATTTTGACAAACAAATGAGGAGAAACCAAAAATGATCAAGGACTCATTTTAGTATGGCAGATTATTTAATTTTGTGTGGTTTCCATGATTATCTTTGTTAATGTTGGTACCATATTCGTTAATTTTTTTTCTAACTTGATATATATCAATATATTTGAAAACTTAAAATAATCCGTGGCTCGAACAGATACGTTACCATTTCTCTGATTTTACTTGCCCAACTATTACATCAATGTGGCCCATATTTTTTTTAGTTTATTTTTTGATATTTGAATTCATGAGTATGATATATGTCCTTTCCACTTTGTACCCTCGTTTTTTTCCTCTGAATGATGCTAAGACAGAGTGTAACGAGGAAAAGAGCATGTATCATTCTTTAAAGATAGAAAAATGTTTAGAAAGATAAATATTTAGATAAATTAATACATGTGTGACAACTATTACACATTTGTTCTTAGGGGTCGCTGAAAAAATCGTGATTTTTGATCACTTAAAAAACCTTTTGGATCGATTTCCATTTAATTCAACACGGTACTCAAAAACATGCATGCTCAACTGTCTGTAAGATAACAGTTTTCTCGTAATCAGCTTCGGCACGAGGCTAGAGAGGCTAGAATCATGATCTGCGGTGGAAACAGTTTATTTTAATTTTTTTTTTGGTCAACAAACCTAAACACGCGGACCTGCACGGAATTCGTCATTGATCAGACAGTATAGCTACATGTATTAAATTAAATGTAATAAAATAAAAAATAATCTGTTCTTGGTCAATCCTAAAAAATAAAATTCTAGAGTTTATAATATATATATATATATATATATATATATATATATATATATATATATATATATATATATATATATATATATATATATATATATATATATATATATATATATATATATATATAACCCGTGGATTGCGACGATGCTGAGTTTATTTCTTGGCAAAGGATCTATGAATTCAAGATTTGAAATATTTTACAAATTATTAGCGAAACGAAATACCACTAACGAAAAGCGTTCAGAGAGAGAGAGAGAGAGAGAGAGAGAGAGAGAGAGAGAGAGAGAGAGAGAGAGAGAGAGAGAGATTATATTTTAAAATCTTAATCTTATTAAATGCATGAATTCTAAGATTTGAAAACATTTCAGAATACAAGGCAAGCTGATTACATATCAATATCGCATAACATCAAATTGGCAAAAGTTTGATCTCAACATGAAAATGTAAGCGTTCATTTAATACCATCACGATTTTCCCACTTCAAACTGTCAAAAGTAACAAATCGAGTTTTTCTCCGTCATTTATGTTCCCTAGTCTCTTGTTTTTTTAACAAGGCATCTTATATCGTAACATTTTCTCACTCGCCTTACTTTTACATTTTGACACCATAGACAGAAATACGAAACACGATGACACCTTTAGTACTGATGAGAGATTTGCAAACCTCACTACATATAGCTGACGAAAATGAATAAGGGAAAATAGTAGTGGTAACAAAATCCGGAATACCCCAGTGTATTTTCTAAAGTTGATTACGTAATATCGTACCGTTTTTCAAAAAAGTATCCCAAAATTGTTTGAGGATATCAAAAGGTCATTAGTAAATAAAACCGCCTTCAGGTTTGATGGAGTAACGCTCAGTGAAAATTGAAAACCGCTATAAAGTTAGGCAATAATTTTTTAAAGCAAGGAAACGACCAGCCCGAACCCCCAGACTTCTGGTAAATCAAGATATGAAGCACATCCGAGTTCAGTCACGCTGAAAGGCTGTTAAACAAAAAACGGGGAACACAATTATTCCAGTGGGATTTAAATTGCCTTTAGATTGGAAGTTTCCTTCCCAAAAGATTTCAATCAAACATTTTATTTCTGGAAATAATAGTAAAAACTTGCAAATAGCATCCGTCCGCAATTTCTTTTTCTGTTTTATTTCATTGTAAACCAACATTTAAGTAGTTCATCGGGATGAATACACTTTCAAATTCATCGAACAATATATAATATATCAATGACTTTTGTACTGTAACAAATAAATAGATACAAATATGGGATTTTTATGAAGCTTTGTCTGCCACTGGCATGGTGACCATTTGTTTGGTCTCGAAGTTCTTGGAGCCCCTGGTGCTGCATGAATCGGACTCGACAAAGGTCTGGTTGGTCCCCGCCAATGAGTACTGGGGGTAGGGTGACTTAGGGCGTCTCTTGTTGCAGCACATAGTGCCACTGAAAGCCAGGTAGATCCAGGGGTTGGTACAGCTGTTCAGACTGGCCAGAAGCAAGATGATGGTAAATGATGCACCTGTAATCAAACAGAAACGTGTGTAAAGTTGGTGATTAGATGAAATTAGGACAGTGAACGTCCCCAGAATCGTTCCAACAACGTCAAATAAATCTATGTGACGTGTAAAACATGTCTAGCTTACAAAGTAACTTGCGGGTGATAATTAGGTTCAAAAGAAAGTTTAACCGTTTCCACCTTTTTTTTTTGCTATGACAGCTTCTTAATTAAACGTGATGAAATATTAATAAGTTAAGCCCACATACTTCTATTTGTACCAGTTAAGCTAACGAATAAAGCTTGCTTTTAAATGTGACATTAAGGCTTCAAAATAGTATATGGTTTTTTAACTAGCTTGGCTGATACTTCTTTAAAAAAGTAATTGGTTTTCTTTAATTTTTAATCTCAAATACTGATGTGGTCCAATAAATTAACCGTGTCATACGTTGTCATTTGTATGATAACATGTAGTGTAGGGCATGATTTGTTTACACAAGGGAAATTAACCTTCAGTTGTATAGTATCACCCACTGACTGCTTCCATCTTATCTTGGGAAATGTTATTAGAATTTCCCCAATTACCGACAGATTAATTTTTGTGAAATGACTTCGAAGTTTTGAAGAGTAAACGAAGGAAAGATAAATCAAAATTAAAACATCGTAATAATCAAGGGAACGACAATAAAAGACTTTTTTTTTGCAAGTTCACTTTGCAATGTTCCTCCGTAATATATTACTTACTGGTAAATGGTGCTGTGTAGTCATAGGCTGACCACATTTGAGCGACAAAGAAAGGTCCCCAGCAAACTAAAAAGCAGAGCACCACAGTCAAAGTCAAGTAGATGGTCTTTTTCTTGGATTTTGAAGCACAGCGGGTATGAGCGCGGGGGTTTGTCAACAAATCCCCCTTTTTGTGACAGACGGTGGACTTTGTGTTAAAAGAGACTCGCACCTGTTCCTTTGATGAAACACTAATAAAAACCACATAGCAGATTCTCGAATAAGCAAATGTGAGGACCAGGAAAGGTATGAAGTACACCGACAAAAAGATCCACGTGACGTAGGTCTTCAGTTCTACATCATTCATGCTTTCCAAGCAGTTATATTCTCCATTTCTCTCCATATAAGAAAACAATATCAACTGGGGGGTGGAGAACAATAGGGACAAGACCCAGGCCACGAGGACCATGACGTTGGCCCGGCGCTTCGTCCAGGTGTGGCTGGTCAGTGGGTGACATATGCTGATATACCTGTCCAGTGCTGTCACCACCAATACATAGGTCGAGGCATACATGGCCACAATCTGAAAATATTTCATTATTTTACAAAGAAAATTATTTCCCTCAAAACTACGTGTGATATCCCATACCAGCTGAGGGAGTATGTTGAAGAATGCAACAAAAAGGTCAGCTATGCAGAGATGAACAATGAACCATTGCATTCGACTCAGTCGTTTTAATTTCCAACGGAACACAACAAGAACGGCCGCATTTCCAAAAATGGCCAGGTAGAGTATGACGGCCTGCACTATGATTTCGATTTTTGCCAGTTCCTCGGAGTATATTGAATGATATGTTTCATTATTGGCACTGGTAAAATTTGTTGAATTTTGATGGAACGAATCCATTCTTGACTTGTCGATCACGATAAACAAGGTTTTGTAATGTCCTGTGATATTGTGTCGCTATTTTTTTCTTTAATACCTACAAAAGAGAACAAAGTTAACTCGAATGACAATGAATGTTCAATCAATACAAAAACTAATAGGAAAACAAACTAGATGATTAGTATCTACCAATCACAAAACCCTGTGGAATTAAAATGCAAATATCAAAGACCCCAGGAATTCAATGCAGAGAGCTTTCGGAGAGGTTATCTTATTGTTTTTGGGTTCTAATGCACGCATTGTTACAATGTTTGTTGAAGCAGATCCTCGTCAATTCCGTTCAGATACCCTCCGGACAGCAATTTCAGGATCATAACCACTTTTAATGCAAAATTGATTTTAAATATTCTCTTTTGTTCTTATTCTTGGAAATCACGACTTAACTATAGTAATTTCAAATTCCGATCGCGGAAAGTTTATTTGTTGAAGATGCCTGCTACATTATCGGAAAGTGGATCGCTTTTTATGACATCCTTTCAAGCAAAAAATCCTAAGCAAAAAATATCCAAAAAAATATTAAAATCGAATAACTAGAATTACATCCACGTGTATATAAAAAAGTTCTGGAACATCCGATGACGATTTATTTCGAGTGGATCATGCCACATCCCGTCTTTTAGGACAGAACTAATTACTTTGCCAAATGACAAGGCATGCGCAATCAATGCTTGGTATTTCCTGTAAGATATACTTTTTTGAACTTCTACCGGGTTGAGTAAGTACTTAATGGTGGTTTGGTATTAAAGCATTATCATCTTCCATTGATTACATTTTTAATGTTTTTTGATTTGTCTTTCATGCATAAAAATTTTAATATCCACACCTTGCACATATCGTTGAGTTACTGAACCATTGGAAGAGCAAAAGTGACGGATATTCCGGAGGGAAACGTTTTAATCGTTTGAAAACTTTACTAGATTCTCTTTCCGAGAACAAATATTCCGCAATATCTAATAATTACCATAACACAAGAAAATTATTTTTACAACTTAATATGCTGCAAAGCTTTCTAAATCTAGCAATTTCCCTGATTTTCATTAACTCTTATAAAATACAAAATGAAGCCGATGTTTAATTTATAACATCCTTGAATTTCTTCCGACGACGAAATGAAATGACAAGGGAATGGCTTGGTTTTTCAGTCGTTTTGCTGTGCCAGTATTGACCGTCAATTAGGCCTTAGACGAGATTAATAGCTGCAGATGTGTTCGATTTTATCAGGACAAACCTGCTAAACATTAAAAATTAAACCTCTACTTCCATAACCAATCAAATCACTTTTTACACCATGACTTGTTTACTACACAAACAAATGGTTTTGTGAAGATATATATATATATAAAGATGTCTCGATTCAACACTTTTAAATTGAGATGGTTGAAATTATGTAGACTCTAAGATACCTTCAAAAAAATTTTGTTAATAATCTACTTAATTGAATTTATTATCTAGAGTATTTAAAATTGTCATGGTTAAATGTATGCTAAGGATAAAAACGTGAATTAATCATTAAGCGTTTAATTTCAATATAAGTACACGTATTAGCTCTTCCTCACATGCTGGTTTCGCTATTGCAACATGGAGTTGTCTAAATGAGACTCATTTTTCCTAATTGACGTTTCGTATTTCAAGAAAAAAAAACCAAACTATATGCCAATAAAAAGGACATACTGTTTTTTTTACATTAAAGACTAGTCAAAAGAGCGGGCGATATCTGTAGATGCAGCTATTGTCCTCACGAGATATCAGCCGTGCCACACCTCGTGGGCTATAGTCCATCGGAACCCGTGGTCAGGAGAACCACCGCTCTCTTAATTAGACGGCCCCAGAGTCGGTTTCGTGTCTATTTCCTCGAACTCAGTAGCGGACCTGATTAAGATGATTGACACCCAGCTGTTCTGCCCTCTCCAATTCCGTGACAATCACAGTGACAAGGACATCAACAATGAACTTCATTCTCGTAACTGATATAACAGGGATACCATCTTCTGAATAATTCAGTTCTAGTTAATGAAACTATTGCCATCATTTTTTGAATTGTTATATTTTCACTCTATATTTTTATCTTAATTCTTTTCTAAGGAAGGGGGGGGGGGCTATAGACAATCAGATTATTACAGATGTTTATGTATAAATTGTTTTTGCTAACTAGTAGTAAAGGAACATTAAGGGTTATTTTTATCTTAGCAGTAGGAAGCGAAATAATATGGCATACGAAGACCGCTTTGCATCTATCTGTGGTTGTTACCGTTTTTCCACGGATATCCGAGCTATACACCAAGAATGGCCAAGTGAATTGTTGACCTGGTGATGACAATTGTTTGATTCCAAAAGAATTCGCCAAGAAACGAATATATTAATTTGTTTGTTAGGGGTGTTCAAAAGATGAAATTATTGTATTATCTCATAATTGTCGATTTAATAAGGAACGTCCCTGACCTGAACTTGAAAAGAAGTATAAAAATTTCACTCGTATCTAAATCTTGTATATTGTTGTTCCCCAATTAAGCGCTTAAGTCTGTATTTCCTGAATTGGTCATCATTAAAAGCTTGTAAAGTAACAGTTGATTTCGATAATTAGAAGGATCGATTTTATGCGGAAGAATAAAGCTACATGCCAGGGAATCAAATCTGGTTTTATTCTTCCTTACAGAATTCTCGGAACTCTGGGACTTTGAAAAGGTCAAATCTTCACTCTACATCATCCAATTAATTAGATTCTGATTTATCTCAAAAAAGGTCGCGAAATCCCATCCTTACAGATTTTAATTATGCAATAACTTTCAGAACGAATGATCAGTCTGGGAGTCTGGAGCTCATGCGTAGGCATCTAATGGAGAGAGGAATCTGTTTTCAAATGTTTCCTCTGTCACTTCTCATTCCATGTTGAGAGCCACATTTTGCAAGATCGGGGTAGTGACCAATCCATATAGAAAATGCTTGTAATATACATATATGTAAGATAACGATGTTGTTTGATTTGAATTTCTGTATTTGTGCTTTTTATGTAAAGGTCAATACAGGCATGTTTACTTTTCTATTTGCAAGAAATCTGTCGGCTGGAATTGTGATTCGTACATAATGTGGTATTTTTGGTATGAAAATATTTACAAAATATTTTCATATATTAGTTTAAAAAGTCCAAAGCCGTGCGCAACTTTTTGTGTGCAATAAATACTAGTACACGGTTTTTTTGTATTACTGATACTAAAGCGCCACTGTCCGTAAACCCGAATTCCCCGTAGAGCTTAAGTTCTGTAGCAAAGGTTTATTCTTCCTATTGAAAATCCTTTATTACCAAATACTTTGTATAAAGATTAAATAATCCAGTATACAAAGTGGATAAAAATATGGTTGTACAATGCAAAGATGAAATAGTGCGAGCAGAGGGACTGAGATCATCATAAAACAAAGCTTATCTAAATTGGATATATAAACTTCCAGCATGATTAAACATGCATATGGCTTTAAAAAGTGGAGCATAATTTTTTTATATTTATACATATCCCCCTCCAAAAAGGTTATGTTTATATGGACTGGGTTGAATACTTTGAGTACAATTTGTCAGTCTGACTGACTGGGCACAGGCACCGTCCTTTGGTACTCTCTGTGTTCCAGGCCACGTTGTATATTAGCTGCTGTTTATCGAAAAAAAAAATCCTTCATTACTTATTAATAATGTACCTTGTATATTTGCATCTCATGTAATAATGTACATTTTCATTGGCAACTGAAGACAGTTATGAGATTTATCATTAGACTTTTCTCATTCTGTATATTTTGAATGCTTAAATTATTCATGTCCATAGAGGGCCCCTGACTGGTGAATAAACGATTACTATGGAACCCGTTATGGCTATACATTTATATTATAAAAAATAGATCTTATGTAGAATGTATAGAAAGTACACTCAAGGTTAGATCATATTCGTATCAAAAGCTATGGATATTTTTCAATGTTGCAAGAAATTTAATTAACTTTGGTATATTTTGTTTTACAGTTCTATATGGGAATAAATTCTTTGTATAAAAATTTCACGAAAAACTATTAGTCTAATCATTGCAAAACGTCGGCTGAGGTGATGCGATGGAAAATACGACTGCATCGGAACCCATCGCTTTTGCAGCGCTACATTACTACAGGAACACTATATACATGTAATTAGGAGGTATATCAGGTAAAGTTTCCAACATGCCTGGCTGTAAACAATGCTGCTATTCCACAGGCTCCATGCAGGGACGGCGGGGTATGGTTTGTTTCAGGACAGCAGACAGATACATGTTTGTGCCGTCAGTCGCCCGCCAAAACGTTTACAACTTTTTACGCACGTGTCCTGGGTTTGCAATAGATTTTGAGTGGCCACTAGGGTTTTATGTATACGCAGGTATAGCCTGTTATTTAAGCTTAAGCAGGGTTTTTTTTGTATACCTTAATACGTGTATCTTTGATTTTTTTTCTTTCCCTTAAATACATGCTGAGTGATGCTGAACTATTGTTGTACAGAAACTTTTAGTTCAATCAAGAACATTCAACATCTTAAGAGACTGGCATATTTTGAAGACCATTTAAATGAAAATTAACAGAAAAAAGATGTTGGTAAGTAAATTCTTAGTGTTAATCAATCGCATTTTGAAGACCTGCTGATCAACACAAATACACAAGAATTAATGAATATAATTATTTCCATACATATAATATTAATTCCTATAATTCTTTATAAACTTAATCTTTCTTTCCCCTTTTTCATCTTAATCTTTCTGCAAGATCAAAAATATTGCTTAATTAACTAGTTGGTATAATTTTACACTTCTGAACTCGATTCCGCTTGATGAATGTTTGATAGGATATCCACCCTGTCCAATTATTTGCATGTAAATGACTTCTGTTTATGATGATCAAACAAATTCCCTCTTAATTTGCTTTTATTAATTCCTGTTTTGTCCAGCTTTCAGTAAACACTAGTATATTATCTGTCCAAGTTTTCAGAGTATAAATTCATTATTTAGAATTGAACAATGAAAGAGGGCGCGACACTAACCATGCAAGTTTATGAAAAAAAACGGATAGAAAGAGAAAAATACTGATTGTATCTGCCGATTTTGTCACCACAGAACTTATGCCAAGTTTTCAGAGGTGGTAATCGATCAAAGAGATATGATTTATTAACATGCCACCAAAATATTATACAAATCTTCACAACTAGAAAGAGCAGAGGATCAGGGAATCACTAATGAATCAGAAACCTGAAATATTGTTCTACTTAATCCTTTAATGGCTGAATTTCACATCCATTAATTTATTGATTTCGCGAGTAACACCGCTCAATTATTCCAATTTCTTTCTTCCCCAGTAGAGTTTTCATTGTTCAATTTCATCCGACATGTCCGTTCCTTGTGATAGCAGCTTGACTTGCCGGGATTAATACAGGGATCTTCTTGAGTGGTCTATGTTTACTTAAAGGTTGACTTGTGTGTCGTCCTAACAAAATATTCGTTTACTATTTCAGGCGGTGTAAATACAGACGTTTTTACTTCTTTTATAAAGAAACTTCGAGTTATTTTTTTTCCCGGACAGCAACCAATTGAAATATAAAGCATGAACAAAGATAAACAATTTTGGGAGAATTGTTTTCTTTATTTAAAAATTCCTCCCCCCCCCCCATGTTTTTTTTTAGAATGAAAGTTGGTTCGATTACTTATTGAAATCATACACAAAATGGCTAACTCCAGTTTATGTGTAATTGTTTTGTTTGTAAACGTAGCCAAAAGAATGAAACCTTATCAACAGTAATAAAATTTGCATATTTTAAAAAATGTGGAGATTGCAGGGTTGCTGATCAAAACATCCTTTAAAATCGCTTCCCTACTTTCAAACACTTGTTTTCTCATTCCAATAGTTAAAACGATTCATTAACTAATTTAATTAGATTTTTAAAAACCTCAAAAACAGTCAAACCTTTAATTTATTTAGAGCGGATCAGAAACTCGACTTGGGAAGATGTTTCTTAACGTGCTTCTTTTCCTAAATTAAATTTCAGATCTAGATCACATGGCAGAAAATTCTGACAACTTAGTTTCAATACAAGTTGCTGTCCTTTAAAAAAGGACTACAATACGTGGACCATTTGCATGTGTTTCCAACGAAAACGTGAAAGCCTTAAGATTATCAGAGATTCCACCGACTCTAGCCCTCTGCTTTTAACCATTAATTTGTACGTTGTATTACGTATACATGTATGTATAGCCCTGACTCTTTATCTCAGAATTTAAAGGGTTCATACTTCTAAAATAATTATGATCTATCTATGAATGAAGTTTGCATCTATAGTATCAAGCATTCGATGAATTCTACTATTTGTGCACACATTACGATTCACACTACTTTGTTAACTATGCAGGGACAGCTTTGTGTAAATTAAAAATTTCGTATTTTGATGCATTTTTCTTGAGATTTAAACTTTTATACAGTGACATAATTATTCAATCATACTTAAATGCTTAAAAGAATTTAATAGGGATGTATTCTAGCTTCGCCTACTATAAAAGTAAAGTTCCATGTGTATTCGGAAAACAACAAAAAATTGCAAATTATGCTATTTGATGCATGTTGTATTTTGGCATAACATTAACTTATTTCATAATACCATGGACGTATATACTAACGTCCCTGATAATACTGATAGTTCATATCACATGCCAATGCCTTTAAAAGGAATACTTTGTTTCTGTACTGTTTACCGACAACTTTACAATTACAACGCCTTTGAACTTATGTGTGCATATGGCACGGAATCCCGATCCCGATTCAGATAAACGTGGTTCCCTGAGCTACCCATTACGCGCAGGAACCAGGCTAGCTCATGCACAGGCTGAATTTTCCCCATAGCATCCGGTCTAACCTCGCTCATATATTTTCTGCGTGGACCTCAGGGTCCACACAACAAAGAAGAATGATCTCATATTTTATTCAATCATGCAAAAAATGAACACTTTATACAAGTTTATGATTTATGAAAACCATTCGATATTTTAATTAATGGATAAGAGTGTCTAGGGTTGTCGGTAGAATATTTTATAAAGACTTGGTGTTTACTCAGTTTACAACCTTCCAAAAGATCACAATTAAATATTTTATTGAAGAAATTTATTAAAAAATTTATATAGTTATTTTTTTTCTTGATAAATTCCTACAGGGATTTTTAGGTTCAACGAAATAAAACCCAGTATTTCAGTCTACCTCCTCAATGACATGTATATATAGATTTCGCATTATACCGTGAAATCATTTTAATTCGTGGTAACCAATTTTCGTGGATTGTAGGCGTAATTCTTCTTCGTGGGGATGTAATTTCGTGGTTGCGTCGGTCTTCAGTTTCAGATAGAAAACTAACTCTTTCATACATAGAGGATGTAAATTCGTGGGGGGTGACTATCCACGAATACCATCACGAAAATATAGCCACCAGGAATTCTAGGGATTTCACAGTAGTCTCTTAAACATGTATCCCTCAATAACGATAACACAATGTTTTACTAGTCCATTTTCTTTTGTTTTTAAAAATGCATCAACTGAATTTCACGATAAAAAAAAAAGAATACACTACATTGTAAAAATACAGTAACAATTTGTTAAATATTTGAAAATTGGGTCCATAATAGCATGTAGAACGGCAAATACCCTGGCCCTGCCATCCACACTCCGGTAAACACAGAACTATTTTGTGATCGGCTTTGGTCGATCACAATTGTGTTCAGATGAGGCTTCCGGCAAATATTACTATTTATAGGCACGCATTGCGCCTTGCACTACTTTATTTCCTATGCAATGACAACCTCATTAAATCTTTAATTACACGTAGATTACAAATATCGTTACTTTTAACCGTTTGCCTTGAATGTAAAACATTTACATACATAACTTTTCTTTACATGCGTAAGAATCTTAATCGGAAGTACAAATCGCATACTGTGGTTTCATCAATATTCGTTGAATACCAATTTTCGTGGATTTCGTTGTGAAGTTGATCAACGAAATTTAATGTTCATTGAAGTGCAATTTCTACTTGAATTTTGTATTGATAGGATCATGAACAACGAATTTACGTGTCCTTGAAACTGTTAATATAATTAAATCTACGAAAATTGATACCCACGAATATTAATGAAACCACAGTATTAAAAGTAAAGATCATTCATGCCGTGCTATTTCGGAAATCAACAAAACGGCGCTATTCATTTTATTTATCATGTATATTGCATGTAGCGTAATGCTTTTGTATTACATTAACAGAGTTGACCAATAATATTACATGCCGATCATTCCTTTACAAAAATACTTGTTAATGTTTTCATAATCATTTTAAGCCTCTCTCTCGATGATATGTGAAAGGTTAAACCACAAACACACGTTCCTGCATGTGCTCATTATAAACCATTTCCGATTTTATCTCACCAACGAAAATAATTACGGGAATTTCATTGTTTGCGGATAAAATACAAACACTGGATGCGTGAAAGCATGCATAAATTCGCATATTCCAGGTGAGGGCATATACATGTAGGTAAATAAAAATTTGGTCAACAATGCAGAATCTCTATGCATGAATAACTAACTTATCTTCATGAAGTCGATAACATCAATTTCATACTTTCTCTGGGTTTGTTTTTTTTTGTAGACATATTTTAAAAAAAACGAAAAGGAATTTTTCCATTGAGAGTGCAATAAGGGTATTCTTTGTTTTCGATTACCCTTTGAAGCAAACTCAGAATTATTAATGACAAGATCAAACGACGAGAAGCTGATCTGGTTTGTCAAAGGATAATCGCCATGTAAGCGTGAGAAGTTAATCTTCAATAACGTTAGATTTACCGGATAAACGACGGAATCAGAACCAGCGCCGACGGCCGTAAAATACCGACTTTTTCGCAATGGCCCCCTTAAATCTCCAAGTGCCTGCTGATGTCTGCACATTGCTTTTATTAAATGAGTTCACTGCGATCTCTTTTTTCACGTTCGTTTTTATGGTGTTTTCAGTGATGTGTTTATAACATATAAATTGGGTTTTATTAAATGAATATTGGTATTCTATGATCAAGAAACTAAGTTATCGTTTTTATTCGCGGAAAGTGCTCAGGGTGATAGCCGGTGATTAATGCTTTCTTTCACTCTCCGCCATATACCGGAGTAATATATATGAAGTATTTGTGTATACAGTCAATATAAACGTCTTATTAAATGTTTGTCATATACCACACAATATTCCGCTTCAGTTAATATAGTTTGATTCCAATATTACGTTCTATTTAATGTAAAGTAATGAAATATACTCTCTCACCCTGGTCTGGTTCTAAAACACCCAGTCTGCTTTTTGCAATAAAGACACTTATATTATACAACAGAATTATAAATACCTTTTACCAAGAAATGGATCTTCGTGGCGTAAAGTTTAATCAAGACCACACAGAATGGTCAAGGAAACAGAAAAATTAAAAAAAAATCATATGGCGGTTACTTAGATTATTTTATTTAAGCCAATTAAGGCTTTAATTCCACAAAATAACTTGTCTCGCAAAGTCTTTAAGCCAGAAATGATTTAATAAAGGTAATACTAATTCATTAGAAATGTAGTCACTTACAAAACAGGTATCCCTCTTCTTTGCACAACTTTAACTTAATATTGGTTTTTGTTTCAATAAAACTGAGGAATGCTTGATGTAAAAAAAAGTTTTCTTATCAAAGTTTGTATGAATTATGTTTATAGAGAAAATTATCAATAAAATAGTTACTGGTATTTTATGAGCATAAAAATGTACAATTTTTTTAGCAGTAATTGCAAGTCCAAAAGAGTTCAGTATTGATATTTAACTTTTCTTTAAACCATTTCAAATGCCTAATAGTTTATAAATATGATCCCTGTTTGAAATCAAAACAATTTCTTGATTAGTAAAATAAGAAGGTCCTTTATCACAGTTTTGGTTACATGTAAACATGTATGGATCACCATTGGCATTTCTTGATGATTCACATTTACAATTTTTTTTTCAAGATTAAATATTTGAACTTTGACTTTGAATACTAGTGTTTAAAAAAAGAATTTTAAATATCTTCGGTTCAGCCATTTTTCTTTTTAAATAGACAAAAATGGGTGGAATAAGAAAATTGTCTTACCGTTAAATTGAGAATGCTTATAACCGGCACAAGTTTAACACATCTATTTGTCACTATTGAATTTTCTCTCCTTTACCGCCAAGCAAACCATTGAGACTTGTCAATAAGTATAGGCACTCTGCCATTTTATATCAAACAGCCTCGCCGTATTGATCCGGCGACACAGGGTAGCAAGGAGCCAGGAGAGAGACAGTTTCTGGAGGGAGAGACTTGTGGGGCCTGTGCTTTATAACGAAACAGCTTCTCGAAGAATGCCGAGCTCTGGCGGAAACCTTTCCTAGATGTGTTCTTCTTAGTCATTAACCAATACAAAAATGAAGAGTAAGTACTATCTGTCGTGTTACCACAGCAATGTTTGCTCAAAACAACTTGTGACTGATTGGCGGAGTTTTCAGAAAGAACAGCAAATATGATAGTCTTAACAAAGGGATTGCATGCCCTGACGTAATGTATGATGCTTTGTATAATCCTGATAACTGTGAAATCACGACCCACTCCCGAACTGCCAGGTCTCTGGATCGCTGTGAGCAGTCAATTCATAGAATTCGATACACTTGGGCATATACATGATAGATTGACGACGAAATGCGTCTATCTCGAGTTTACATTATTAATTCATCAATTTGAATCAATTGAAAAATCAGAATCAGGAAAGGTTTTGTTAAGGTATTGAAAATACAGATGGTATCTTCGATTGTTCATTAAGACTAAACAGATGGTTAAACGTATTTAAAGCTTCCTAAAATATTAATAGATGAATTCAATTAATGAAATGTTTAAATTCTTCATAGAGATGCTCAAAGGGGTGCTATGGCATCTTGGGGAAACTGATTGCATACTCGATCATGTCTGGAGTCAGAAGTGCAGAGAACCGCCAATAGTATGTTAGAAGTCTGGACTCAATCATGAACTGTTCATTCAACCGCTAAAACAGTTTCTAAAATACAAACGGATGCGATAGATTCCGAGCGAAAAGTGCTGACACCCTTCCGTCTAGAACCTTGTAGATAAACAGAAACCTTTGGGAGCTATGCTGTCAAGAGATGGCTTCTCCATGGTTTACTGTCGATTTCATATTTTACGATTGGGATACGTTTCCCAAGGTTTCTCAGGAAACAAATGATCTGGATTCAATTAATAAGATGTCATAGGGTCTAAAAAGAATATCTCTAGATTTACTGCATCTGATGTTTTCACTATAATAGTCTGAGTGTATAGGTTTTTGACACGTCTATAATCGACGAAATATTACAAAAATATTTCAAATAAATCTGCTTTTATGTGGTGCATTGCGTCTGCAAATAATCAAAGAGGTCTTGATTGTTTGTGAAATCAAACCTATCAAGAAACGATACGCTCGCTGAGTGGCCAACCTCCCAACAAATTGAGGATTCATCACCCCCCGCTTTATTTATACACTAGAGTAATAAAAGATTCACGTCTAAAACTATTTAACGTTTCAACGATTTCCTTTGAAAAAGATATTCTTATTTCAACATTCGCAGACACCTAACTTGCCAGTTGAGAGAGGGTCCATCTTGGAATGTTTACTGTAAACATCCGTATTCTAAATACACAGAGCTTCAGTCAACGCAGCAACGAAACCGACAAATCCACGCTTACTAAAAAACAAGACGAGCGCTGCCAGTATCAGCAGTCATGGAACTTAGGCGGCAGGTAGTCTTCCAGATGACGGGAGAGGAATTGGGTGTGTACTTTTGAATAGGTCGATCTTATATCGATGTCATTCTCAAGCTATTGGAGATAACCTCAGCTTACAGGGCCTTGTGTCACAGCAATATTATAATAACTCATCCCACATAAAAGAATAACAACATCTCCTTGAGAGATTTTAATGGCATATCAAAACAATAATGCAAATGAGCAATTGAAAACCTCTCATATCAAAACTTTTATCAATAATAAGATGGACTGTTAGAGGGTGCAGATGGTGCATGGTTTTTCAACAATCAATTAGTCAATTAATTCACTTATAGAAATCAGGTCATGAACAACAGATATTTGACATCGTTTGATAAGAAAATTCACTGATTTGTGGAACGTAGGCTATATAGCTGGTTCATTAGCCCAATAAATTAGCAACACTCAGTTGTGAGCTTAAAATGTCAGCCTGTTTTTATTAGCATTCTAAATTAAAATGATCAATGTTGCGCTCAAGTGTATTTGATAGCTGAAATCATTAATATTTGTATTCATATAAAAACACAACTGTGATGTTGTTACATTGCCATTACCCGTTACTAGTTTTGGTTGGGTGGTTTTTATTTGTTGGTTTATAGAGGTATAAATATGCGAATTGCAAAGTGTATTCACAGTACTGCAGCACAATTTGCTGGACATTTGATATCAATGATTTTACGCAAAAACTTTTTGTTAAAAAATGACTTCCATTTTAACAGGCTAGTTACAAACAAGACTTGCTTTATCTGACATGTTTTTATGGATTGCTTTTTCGTTGACCTGGTTAATAACGAGTAAAACAACGCAAAAATAGCTAAGTCATAGCTACATGATTGTTCCATTTGGACATAAATTCAATTTCTTTGATTTAAATGACAGTCTTAGTGTGAACATTAATTTTACTTAATACTTTTTCATACATCGAAATTGATATAGAAACTTAGACTCGAAACAGACATTAACATTTTTTTTCGCAGAATTGTGTTCACTTTGTTTTTAGTATTTTAATTGATTTTTTTTTAAACGGATTACCAAAATCTTATTAGATACGACGAAGTCTAAGAGGCTTAGGAATTATTAGAAGTGTATGGATTATGAAGAATTTAGATTTTGTTGGGTTTCATGGATTTCTTCACATTTGTCAGTCGTAACGATTTGTTCTTTGAGCAATATGTTAGAACAGTTTGATTTGATTTTCATATTGGTTATGTTGCATGGTCTATTAAATGCACAGACATGTAAGGCCCAATGGCAAAGAAAATGTCAAAGTTCTACATGTAGTTCTATACCCGGCTTTTCTTTTCAAGAAGAGTTGAATAATTTGAAAACTTTCTGCCCTCAAATTCAAAGTCATAAATATAAGTGCACTAAAATTTACCGAAAGAGAGCTCATCGAAGTAAAATTAAAATGTATTTTCCAAATACAACGTATCTTCGCGATGGTGATAGAGATTCGTAATATTTACAATTTAGTATTTCTCATAGGTTTCTTGCGTTGAAACAAAACGTGCATGTAAGCTTTAACACCATTATTTACTATTTAAAAAGTTCATTTTCCTCGCTTTTTGAGAAATTGCGGGAAGCGTCTCTCGAGCAATATCTATTTCAAAATAAGGTATATATAATGTCAATGAGGATATGAATACGATTGGTCCCATGATGATGACATCTGTATTTGTTGTGAATAACATCATTCTTTCTTTATGTGTTGACCTGAAAAAGCGCTTCAATTACCATGCCGTCTAACCACGTTCGCAAATATTACAAACATTCTGAATATATATGAATATATTTCCGATATAATATTAGAAGATTAATTGTATTTATAAACGAAATATGGTATATTGAACTTAAAGCCACTTGCTATTGAAGTAGATACGTATACGGAGTTTATCGGTAAACAACATTGTATGAGTAACGCGCTTAAACAAGTGATAAAAAAGGCCGATTACAGTCGGTTTAAGTATCCATTTCTGTTGTTCAGAACAAAAAATGACATGAGATAGATCCTCTTACTGGTCATCACACACATTGAAAACTAATTCTTATTCTCAACTACCTGAAAGTCAAATACCTTCAAAATGTATTTGTTTCTCTTATATTTAAAGTGCAGTGGACTGCTTATTCGAAACCCATTGCGGTGCTTTTTATATTTTTCGAATAATTTTCACAATCGGGTTGATCAATAATAATATGTTTTCAACCGAAATGTTTCATGCATTATTTGTATAATCTTTTAAAATTAACAAAATATAGGAAGAGAATCTGGAATATTTAAAAGCGATATGATTCAAGCAAACAAGGGGCGTTCAATAAATAATGTCACTAATCAGATTCCATAAAATACAGGGTGAACTTCCAGAAATAACTGATATCAATACTCGGAAAGGTTAGTGCAAGATGGATACCTCATCTATTAACAGAAAAACAAAAACGACTGCGGGTTGCATCCGCCGAAGCCGTATGAGGTGCTCCAGGACGTTGTTTATCCTTTAGGTTTGTTTGGCCATTTTTGAATTTGCTGACCCACCTGTTAACTTGTCTCAGTGACATACATTTGTTTCCATACACGTCACACAGTTCTTTGAAAATTTCTTTTGATTTTTACCTAGTCTGACACATGTTTTATGTATACTGTAATTTCAGTCTTATTGGATGATGACTTACCAAGGTTATTTTCATACAGTGTCTCGAGTAGGGGTTAAATATCAGCTTCTCAAAGTAGTATTCGATAATAAAACGTGGTCAGATTAACGGCCATAAATCGAATATCAACCAATCATGCGTGAATAGAAATTCAAAGGTCAATTGAACCCTGTATTTTATAGAATCTGATTAGTGACATTATATATTGAACGCCTCACGTATTCCCTCCGAAGAAATTTGCCGATGCAACAATTTGTGAATCAATATCAATCACAGCTATCTATACACTTAACAGAATCCTGCATGGGTGCTACGCATTCTCTGTTATTCGGAATTTACATAATTTTCCCATTCCTTATTTCCTAACTCTTTCAAATTTGAAAAACATAAAAATCTATATCCAAAGAAATAACATACTTTATCATTACTTTATCAATAATTGTCTGAGTTATGGAAAAGAACGCGGTCAATTTTTTGGCCATCAACATTCCGAAATGATATTCCTCAGAATGTGAAGGTGGTTTAGTAAGCTCGATCAGTTTCATCATGAAGGAGCATGTATTCATTGAATATTTATTGTACATTTAATTGTATTTTTTTTTTTTATCTGAGGTACTCGGTTCAGAGTAAGATCGGAGTCTTATTACATGTATATTGTTGCTCGGGTGAGCAATGTGGCCTGCGAGTCATTCTTACTAATTGCAGTTGGTTCTTTTTTAGTAGATTCTGACACCCATATTTGACCTCCACCGCAACAACAAAAACATCTTTCTATTATTTATTATTAAGTAATTTTTTTGGTATATCATTAGTAAGTAAATCGCAAGAAAAAAATCGACGTGGCATTTCGATCTCGATAATTAATTTTAAGTCTCTTCTGTATATCTATGTGCATACCTCGAGGCGAACTTTCAAAGAAAAAACGTTAGAAGAGATAATGGATATTGTAGCCCTTAGCCCCTTGATAATGATAAGTCGTTGCTTTGCTCTGTGATGCTGAGTAGTAGTTGTTGTGTATCTCTCGGCAAATATACATGCAAACAAAGTGGTTTGTAAAACTTTCTTTATATATTCCAAAATCTGAAAAGAAAAGTCGAGTGAAGGTTGTTGTAATGGGAGATGCCGCTCCAAGGATGGCGTGTTTTGGGGTAAATATAACGAGCACATAAAGTATGACTGTATATTTAATAGAATTCTTAAGGATTCTGTCGCTTTGAAATGCAAACACGACACAAAGAGAATTAAGGCTACAACAAGGAAACACAATCTGTTTTTGACCGATGGTTACTAGGTTTCTTTGAACTCTGTCTTCATTTATATGTTTTCAGACATACATGCTTTTCCGAAACCCGATTTCGTATGGAAGGAAACCGTTATAATATTTAAGTTTGTAGAGAACAATCGTTTTCAAAATGTCGAGCAACCTTATAAAACAGTGAACAATCAATTTTTGCGTATTTCAATGATATTTGTATTTTATTATTTCACCTATAATATTACATGTACGTAAATCATGTGTATTGTCAGGTTTCTACTATACTCATCAACTGTCAGTAAACATATTCCTCGTGTCAGATAAGTGATACCATTCTCTCACCAGAGGTTGAGCTTCGCTCACTCCTCGATCTGAAGACCCCCGTCTTCGATGATTCGTGAACAAAATGAAGCTATGGGGCAAAGTGTATTTAAAATCGATGTATTTACTTCTTTTATTTATTAACATGGTCCTAAGTATATCAATTCAAATCTTTAATACGTGTATTAATTTTTTTTTCTTCAAATTTACGACTTTCGGATGTAAATATTAAATTTGATCCTATATGCAACTGTTTGAATTTTTTGATAAAGCAGATTCTGAATGCTCCGGATTCATCGTTGATTTTATACAAATCAGCAGCAATGTTCTCTCCTCTGAAGTTTTTAAAGAGACCTAGACACGATTTCAGTTGAAAATTTCATTTTTGATATTTATGTATGAAATAGTTTACTTGTATGTTGAATGATTTACCAAAATTTGAATGTTAAAAGTCAAGTTATTGAGGAAAGAAATCGTTGTTATGTAAACAAAGCTCAAGTCTTATATTTGTTTACAAATAATGTTAAGTAAAGATATTACCATTTATTTGAGAAAATAACTTGTGGAAACAAGATAAACTCATTCAATGTGTTCATAAATAATTTTACCAACAACATTAGATTGAAACTTATACCAATACAACACATATGTAAACAATAACAGAATCCGGGCTTTGTTTACAAAACAAAGAATTTCTACCTCTGTAACTCGCTTGTAACTCGATATTTGACTTTCAAATTTTGACAAAACATTAAAAACATAAATATTGACCATTCTAGACATTAAAAATGAAAAAATAAATTTCGAAAATTTTGAGCTAAATCGTGTCTAAGTTTGTTTAAACTTGCCCACAAAGTCTCTGCCCATTAATATCATCACTTCAAGCTGATTGTACATGTACCTGAAGAAACAAATCAAGAACTGGCTATTTGTCCTCCTTTGACAGAGGTGTAACAACCTCTGGTGAGAGTAATGGTAGCACGGGTACGTGATATAATTTTTTATCGATTTTTTGTTTCATAACATACACTTTCCGATGTAAACAACAAAGCCCCATAACAAACAAACCTGTCGTAGGTTATTAGACCACTCGCACTGCAGCAGTTTGCACTGTTGTTGTTGTGTTGAATACAATACACAATTGTATAAGGCGTCTCAACTTCATTGCATCACATGGGGGCACGCAGAGGACAGCGGTTATAGAGTAAATCTCCAATAACGATCGTCCAGGGGGATTTCTATTTTACACATCTGGCATATGACCGGATACAAGACAGGGTTTGATAAGTTTAATGTACATGCATAGTTCCTAGAACTAGCATCATATTAGCTGTTGCTGCGAGAAAAAAATAAAAAAAATACACTGTCAGCTCATATTGCCTGAAATATGTATACCATTTTATGCTTAATGATATCAGTTTTTAAAAATGGAAAGAAAATAAATGTTTAGAAATATCGAATTTATTGTTATATGTTTCGAAAAATCGGCACATTTTGTAGACGATATCAGTCTCTTTTAAAAAAGAGTTCTGTAAAGATACATAGAAAAATGTTCTGTTGATGATAAGATTTTTGAAATTTTTCTTTACTCAATAATAGTTAACGTTTATAGCTAAACAAAATGTTTTTGAAAATCTACGGCAGATATGATGATTAATTGGTTGACCACCGCGCCTCCTTAATGAACTGATTTATGTTTGTGACGTAAAAAATAGTAATTTAAGGTCTGTCTAATGACGCAAAGTCCATAAAGCCAAAAAGAATTCAAAACCCAAACTGTGGAATAAATGGATTCAGCTATTAATGGTGAAATCCCATTGCTTGGTAAAGAGGATAGCTGATTATTTGTTCATGAACAAAAAACAGGCTCTGTTTTCTTAGAAAGCTATATTCAGAAGAAAATACCCTAAACTCTAGCATTATATTATACTCGAATTTCTGTCGAAACGAATAATAATTTATTAGGTTTTATAATATGGTTTTATATGGTGCTTAGCAACACTTGTTAATGCTTGATGGAAGGATGAGTTCGTCACCACTATTTTTTTTTAAGAACAGAAATTGTATTTTTCTCCGTCGAACCGTATGATTTTTTTTTACTTTATGACGTGTTTGCAAATTTTGCAGTAACACGCCCACTACATTAAGGTAGCACGATATCTTTTTTTTTAATTAAAGGGAATGAATATGTAACACTACATGTAAGTCGGATTGATATCTCACTTTCCTTATACATATGGCATATTTGCACCAGTCTAATGCCATGCAGTTTAATATAATCCATGTTTGTCATGTGAACGGCATACGTTCAAATTGTCTGTTTGGATCAAATTATTTTACGAAATACTTTATGCTTAAAGATTTTTTAACATCCTGCAGACTTTCCTTAAGCACACTCTTAGGGAAAATTATGTTTTCCTTTTGATTAATTATATATAGTGTACTAATTCCTAAGTAAATACCAATTTTGTTAATGGAGGCAGGCTCAAAACAAGTGATTACATATCAATTTATATACGGATTTTTACGAAACTGCGTCTTCGGCAAGTGAGCAATATCACCATAGCAATATAATACGAATATAACACAGTGTTTGATACAAGATAAAGTAGTAATTTGACTTATTTTAAATGTGTGATCTAAAGATAAGCGGATAAAATGTCTATATAAAGACGGGTTGGAAACAAGAAAATACCAATCTTCTTTTTTTTCTACAATCCAATTTCAGGACGTGTATTAGCTTTTACAATATAGGTTCCTAGCGCTTTACATGTAAGAAGTTTAATACTTGAAATATATTGACACGATCTGTCGTATGCAAACCAAAATGTTCATTGTGTCATTCCTACATCACATATATCAATGCCGATAGTTTTAAAGAGTGGGTCTGTATTCCATTGCACTTCAGCATTACATTTTAATGGAAAAAAATTTAATGAAATTTTATTTTACGTTAAGCCAGTGGACATTTTCACAATTATATGTATATAAAAAAAGCTATGTTTAAAATGTTGATCATGGAAAAAGACGCCATATTACATTTAGAAGTTTAAAAAATGATAACGTTTATCTGATATCAAAGTATCAGAGTAATTTCAACAAGCCAATTGCGCGGTGCAATGTGAGATCATGGCGGCTCGTACACACAGTACACATGTACGTGGATGTGCGACATGAGCTTAGTAAGAAATTCATCGAAATTCGTGTATGAAAGATTTGATTTTTTAAAAAGGGTTTCTTATTAAACATATGAACCAAATTTTGTGATAAAAACCAACTGGTACCACATTTTTTTTCTCTTCTCATTATTTTCACGCGGAAACTGTGCGTTTATTCCATAATTTCTGTTTTGTTCTCCTTTTAACTTAGTAAAGGCTGCCTTCCGCACTAGTTCCCGTTCCTTGAATTGAAAAAACTTCGCAATGATAGGTCTCGTTTTTCCGTGCACCCTGCGCCCCATTCTATGAACTCGATGGAATTCTACGGTGTGCCTTGTGTCTTACTTGTCTGCGATGAACTCTTTTTACTTGTCCTCCCAGTTTTCGTTATCTGTTTCGGCGATTCCATGAAAGATTAAATTTTCTCGCATTATCACCGGTGTGAGATCGGTTTGTCCGGTGTGAGACAGCAGTGTGAGATTTTTCTGTCTTACACTGTGTATTACTACGCTGTTTTAAAACGTAAACAAACGTTGTCTGCTGTAGGGAAATGCAAAATAGTGCATTGAGAT
This sequence comes from Magallana angulata, assembly GCF_025612915.1. Classification (NCBI taxonomy): domain Eukaryota; kingdom Metazoa; phylum Mollusca; class Bivalvia; order Ostreida; family Ostreidae; genus Magallana; species Magallana angulata. Next base: position 57,552,552 of record NC_069117.1, read on the forward strand.
TATCCATTAAGTAATTGTGTTGCATAATTAATTACAATTTTTAATATTTTAATTGAAAAAACTGTCGTATGCTTTCATTTAACTTGCACTATTTGAAGCACGCGGAGGGATAAACCGAAAGTAATCTTTTGAACGTCATAACAGAAAGTTGTCAAACATCATTTTTTAAGCTAATATAATGCGAGCAAAATAATCATTCATTATATACTCGTGTGGGATAGTGAAATTCCACCTCGGGGCCAAGATTCACGGTCTAGGACTCGGCAAAGCCTCGTCCTAGACAGTGAATCTTGTCCCCTCGGTGGAATTTCACTATCCCACACTCGTAATAATGAATGATTCTATTAGTCCCTTACGCTCCGTGACTGTAGTTCTACATGTCGTTCATTCAAATCATTCATATCACAATATAATTTTTGCAATTGGGCGGAAAGATTGGCGTTAGTTGTTCCAAGAGTTTGTATGCTCTGTAATTTTGTTTTAATTTCTGAATTATTTTTTTTCACTCTCATCTAATTTTTCGCTGGTGAATTTGACACTTTTTTTTAGCTCATGTACAGTTTTTTTTCAGTTCATTTACATCAATGGTGACAGCGGTCATCTTGTTCTCAAATGAGTTGATTTTGGATTCGATATTGTCGAGTTTGTTTAATTTTTTGGAACATAAGATCTAATTTTTGAGCAAGATTGTCGATTTTTGATCCTTATTGGCTGTCCGTATGCGCTATGAATCCAACGGGCTGGGCTATGGGCAGCGGAAAGGGCAAAAAATACAATTTTACAAAATCAACACAAACTAAATTCAGCAATCTAAAATAATATCATCATTGACCATAAGTGCAAAACCAACAGTCTTCTTTGCAAAATAAATGTACATAAAATCAACCAAAGGTATCTTAATACAAATCAAACACAAAAAGTAAAACCAACAGACATAAATGTAAAACGAACAAACATCAACATGAAACAAGCGGACGCACAAATAAACGCCAGGTGGCGTTTTTGGGAAGCAATATGCGTCATCGAGTATTGGAACCCGAGATGGTTTGCGCCTATTCTGTTTCGCCCTGAGATGTTGATATATTTATTATGAATTATTAAAAATTATAAATAATATTTTAATGACCTGTTTATACTCGTTCATTTGTTAAAAACATATGCATTATCAACTATCGTACAGTCTTCTATAAAAAAAAAAAAAACCAAAAAAAAACGTCATTCCATTGTTATCGATCAGGCACGTAGCATCGTTCTTGAAAGTGGGGGGGGGGGGGGGGGGGGGGGGGGGGGGGGCAGGCTCATCCAAAAAATCTTGACAAGCAAAAAAAGGGGGAGGGCAGCCCCCCCCCCCCCCGCGGCCCTGTTGCCCCCCCCCCCCCCCGATGCTACGTGCCTGTCCATAAACATGATGATATACAAAAATCCGAAGGAAACATTTTCAAAATGCTACAAGACATACGTTCATTGTAAATTAACATTTTAAAAAGGCATGTATCAGAATACTTCAAGCTTATCGACATGAATACTGTCATGTCTTATATTTTCTTCAAACTACTTGTACAGGCAATGCATAAGAATGTAAAGAAATAAATCAAACATCGTTATAGAAAACATTGTATGCTTTTATTAATGCATATTTTGATAACATTTTATACAAAATGTTTACTTTAAGACTTTCCTGTATAGATAATTATAGCAAACCAAATTTTCACGCCTCTATTCACGTAATGTCAGTCATTTGTTGCATTTCGTATCACTTTAATTTTACTGGGTGGAAGTAATGCAAACTATACAACTTGACACCTTTGTCAATTTTGTATTTACTGTCATCCGGTAAATTAAAAATTTACAAAAAAAAAAAGATTGGAATAGAAATCAAATTGTTACGATTAGGTTTGATTTAGTTTGACATTTGCTATAAGAATTTTAACTTTTTGATTAAATTTATATTTATTTTATAAGACTGGTAAAAATCGTAGTTAAATAGTGGATGCAGGGGAGGGGAGGGGGGGGATTGTAAAGTTCAAGCAGATAGTTTATGTAATTAAATAATGATCCCCAAAATAGAGCTATGCTAACTATAAAATATTAATAATATACATTTGTAATTACATTAACATTCCCGAATTTTTCATAATAAAATACAGGTAATTCTCAAGTAAATGATAGGCTATAATTGTTATCACAACACAATTCACATCTTTTGTTCTGAACGATATAAAACGACATGGCTTCATAAAATTAATAAATAAAAATCCTAATCAAGCAAGCACGCTGTCTTGGCCGTGCATGCATAAAAGCAAGCACTGTTTCAATGGGTTTTTTAAAAACATATTTCAATTCTTGTATAGGTAATAATTAAATTCAGAGGAATAATAATACGAGAAAAGTATCTTAATACAGTAAGATGTTTCGCTCCGAGGCAGGTGCGAAACATCGAGGTGCAAAACATCTCAGGGCGAAACAGAATAGGTGCGAACCATCCCGGATTCCAATAATCGATGACGCATATTGCTTCCCAAAAAACGCCACCTGGCGTTTATTTGTGCGTCCGCTTGTTTCATGTTGATGTATGTTCGTTTTACATTTATGTCTGTTGGTTTTACTTTTTGCGTTTGATTTGTATTTAGATATCTTTGGTTGATTTTATGTACATTTATTTTGCAAAGAAGACTGTTGGTTTTGCACTTATGGTCATTGATAATATTATTTTAGATTGTTGAATTTAGTTTATTGTTGATTTTGTAAAATTGTATTTTTTGCCCTTTCTGCTGCCCATACTGGGCTACAGACGGGTTTTGGGGTTGAAAACCAACAGGGGAAACACTATAGTTCATGCCATGCATTGGATTCGTTCTTGTGATCGAGCTAATCAGTGTCGAAAAGCAAACTTTTAAATCTCTCGCCACTTCAGTGAAAATTCTATCGTTACTGTTACCATCACCATGAGAAGTACACAGTACATTGACTTTGTTATGATTTCCATCGTCACTACTTACATTTGAGTCTTTCTTCCTTTTTTCCCTTTGTTTGGTTTTTTGTTGCCCTTTCCTTGGCTTTTTGGATTCATAGAAACACATTGTTGTTTTCAACAATTAAAATAAAGCCAATTTTCCGTTGAAAACACAAAAATATTAAGGCCCAAATTTTTGTGACTATACACTCTCGCACATGCACACTTAATCCCATCGTCCAGGTGTGAAATCGGGTTTTTCCCAAAATATCTCGGAAACTACTTGTATGCGATCGCAGTAAACATTTTCAGGGTGATGTTTTTACACAATTATCAAAAATTGACCGGCACTGCAGTTACCCTTTAAGGAAATTTATAGTGATTAATGCACATTCAATTTGCACTCTTTAGTATAAATTGGGAATAGCTTTTTGACAATTTATTTGTAAAATTTGTTTTTTTAAACGCAACATCAGAATATTGTTTTAGAGTCGTACTATATTTCCTTTGCAAATTGCGAACCAAACACCATTACATTTGACTTTTTATATCAAATCTCAGAAACAGAAAGTTTGAAAAATAGTTCAATATTATGCTACATGCAAAATAGCTAAAGAAATTCTGAATTTATCAATTCAAATGTTTTGAAGATCGGCCAAGGGGTTATTTTTTAACATTTTTTAATGAACTATAATAGTAAATAGAAAAAATGACGTACATTTAGCACCTAAATGTAGACATAAAAAATATTCATTTAAAATCGGTTTGGTATATTCTTCTTGATATCTAAAAGGCAAAATGTATGCGTAAGTAAAGATTGTAAAATAAGTGCTGCCAACACTGTTCAGTTCATGATCCCTGGGTGTGGTAATCTGGTGCCCGCAGAGTGATTATAGGTGCTCCTCTAATATATCTAATATTATATCAAACTTACTATCTTATTTTCTTCTTCTTTCTTTTTTCTGTAAAAAGATGGAATCTGGATGCCTTTAATCCACCCCTCCCCTGAAATTTCTATAACAACAACATTTTGATTTGTATTTAGATCCTCTATACTAACCCACGCATTTTTCCGTTTGTTATCTAAAATGGTTTGGGGGAGTATAAATTCATTTTCCTATCAATATCCAAAAGCGTTTATATTTATTTACTATTTCAAACTTCCTTTTATTTTAACGAACAGATTGCTAAACCTATACACATTGTTCACATTCTGATTTTGACAATTCATTGTCTCACAATGAATTGCGAAAGAATCTAGCATCTTTGCAGTTTTGAGAGCTTGTGATTATTAATAACTTAAAAGTTCATTTGAACTAAACAAGGTACAGCTAACACTTTAAGTTTGACCCATAGATATAAACTACTTAGAGGAAAATAAACTACAAACCCTATGAATTGTTTTTAATTCGATATCAAGTTATGAATTATTCATATCCCCCTAATTCCGCCCTATTATGACAGAGGCTATCAATAAGAATGCGTTTGATTGATAAAATCATCTCCTTGGAGAGTTTTTGTTATTTATTCATTATATTGCACTTTAATGCTTCTGAAGTTGTGAAATGAAAGTCGTTGCTCCGTTGAAAAATAATATGCGACCTCTTTTTGTAATAAAGGGCAATTAATGTTATTGCTTTTAAAAAATGTCCTCTAGAACTTAAAAAGAAAGAGTGTTATTATTGGGGATCTTAAAATAATGAAAAAATATACTCTTTCCATTACAAAGTATTCATGATTAATCTCTTGATGCTGAAATGTCAACCAAGCTTACAGTATTACCATAGTCCCCAGTAAGGGAACACACACAATTCTTTCTTTACTCCTTTGATTATTAAGTAAATCGAAATAAAAGTCTTCTTTCCTCGTCTAATTACAATGATACAAAAATGAAATCATCTCATATTGACATCAATATTGACTGCGGTGTAATTGATCTGTTTCTGGGTCCTTTATTACGTCGTGAAGTGTTCTGGCTGTACGTCTTCGGTTGACAACATGGAGGATTTGTAGAAATGCAGTGAGTTTACTGTTCTATTCCTGAGAACTTTTATTAGATATTAACCCATCTGTACAGTTTCTCATTTGATTAACTACGTTATAAAGTCAAGAAACTCGAGAACTACAAAAACCATCTACTCCTGCGCTATTTCAAACCCCGTACAGTTTTTACAACCTCATTATTCGAATAATTTTATGTCGCTTGCAATGCAAAAAACCCGTAGGCCTTTAGCTGTGTAATGCATGCGCTGATCCGGAAAATTTTTCCTGGGAAAGAGGGTTGTCTGAGGCATATTTTCTGTAATTTTACTATGTAAATTTAAGAAGTTTGAATTTTCCAGACCCCCGACCGACCCCCCGCCCCCCAGATCTGCGACTGCAATGTCACTTAAAGTGATAAGGTTCTAGTTTCAACTTCAACACATAATTTCTAGACGCATTTTTTCTTTCTAGTGAATAGATGTTGTTTGAATACAAGGGTATTTATGATTTTTAAAATATTAAACAAAAATTGTGGTAACTTGGGTCAAATTTTAGGAGTAGTAATGTCCGAGATCTTTTATGTGAATTTGAAGTGTGCCTTTCAGTCTAAACTAGCAATTTGTATCGTCTTATGAAGATGACATTGTTATAGTAGTTATTTCAAAAAGTCATTTTCAATAGGATATTACTGGAATATCGGTTTTAAATATTGATCAATTAAATCATGTAAATAATTAGTGATAAATATTGCATTTCAAATACCTATCTCTCAAAACTAAATGGACGATATTCAGAATACGAAAAACAAAAGTGTTAAAACGCAAAAAGTCACGGATTAGCAACTAGATATTTACATTCTCGCAAGGATGTCAAATATTTGATACGAAGAAAACACATTTTGAGTAGGTGGATATAAATACGTTGATATGTCAATGAAAATAAATGGATTTCAACGACTTTAAGGGTATGCTCTAACAATTTCATAATCTGGAATCGAGAATGGTTAGAAGCGAGTTAATTAACTTCTTTAACCCGTGTTCCGGAAGCCATGATTTCAGCCAGTGAGATGCTTGAAATCGCTTACTTCATTTACTTAATTTGCATTATTTCACAGCAAAGAGATATCTCTTGTTTTAAATGCAAAATCAAAAGTAAATTTCAATAGAGATCGTCGACACAATACGGCATTGATTTAACGAGGCTCCATGAAACTTAGGATAGTGACGTAAGCATTCTGTGGAGTTTGCGTCAATTTATGGTACTATACGAACTCCACTCTGTTAAAATAGATTGCATGATTTATAACAATAGAAACAAGGGCCTAGACAGTTATTGTACAGTACAGCGGTGGCCGATATTTGATATCTATAAATTGTGTAATTATTTGTTTAGAAAGATGCGACAATAGCTCCATACAATACAAGCAATATAAAACATAATGGCTCAAAAAGCCTCCGTCAAACCTAACAGCATAACGCTACCAGACGTCCAATGGTTGGCCAAATATTTATTCGTTCGTCTCCGTTTAACTGCATTATATTGTCAGTGTCATGTGAGGACCGGTTAAGTACATGTATATTCGATCAGAGAGTTTTGAGCATGAATGTCTAAAACTTTGAACGGACACTACTGGAATAAGGTGTCCGCTGAGAGTACGGCAATTAGACACGTGTTTCGTCATCCGCCTTGTGCTTTGAATTGAACTTGTAGTTCTTTTCCTGTACTTAAATGATCTACTTCCGGTAAAGTCTGATATATCGTGCACCTAAAAGAAGTGTTTGTTACCAACATAATGAAAAATCGCGTATGACGCAATATATAGCTGTTCATCGTCATCAATACACACTTTATGTAGTGCAAGTAGTGGCTGACCTTTCTATAATTTAACATGCTAAAATAACTTCTTCAGCATTATTTGACAAACTTCATTACAAATACTGTAGTGAGTTTTATATTAGCTCAAGTTAATCATAATCACCTATAAAGATTAGTTAAACAGAGTTTGAGCCTGTGAACAAATCTTTTTCATTTCGATCCACTTCAATACCGGTATTGAAAATAGAGTAAAACTGCCCATGTGCTTCAGTTTTGAAGTATTTTATCATACACAATTATTAGCACACTCTGATAATTATTGTTTTGTTTCATAAATCAACCTCGAAATAAAGGACATAAACTTTTTCTTAGAGTTTTCGCAATACTTCTCATGAAAAAATGAAGAAAAATATCGAGACAACGCACTTTGGCATGTGCCTCCGTAAATACGAAGTCGATGACATGGTCATTTTTTAAATGATATTAAATCAAATCATCATATAAGTGTCCTATTTCAATTTGGATACAAAATCTATTCCAGAATTTTTTTTATAATTATTTTTTTCTCACAAGAACGCTTTTTTCCATCATGTTCAATTGAAAAAGATAAATAACACAAACATTATTTGAAATGGTCCCTACTAAAAATCTAATTCAATTTTTATGCTATTTTTTTTATTGATTTTAATATATCTTTAGTAAATCTAACTCATATAACATTTTCATGAAAATCACTATTGTAGAAGTGAATTGGGTCCGTCGTCCCAATCGCAACTTCTCGGGCTTTTCCGACAATCTCAGAAAAACACACCATTAAGATAAGTATCGGCTAGACAGTCTTGTATGTCGCTTCTGTATTTAGTATATTTTAGCGTATATCGTTAACTTTAATGAAGTATAGCTCATATCTCAACAGATCGTAAAATGTGTTCTATTTATATCAAATTTTATAAAAAGGGGGGTTGTCATGAACGCATAGGTAATACATTCGAGGAGTTTTCCGAGCTTGTCGGAAAGGCCGAGAAGTTGCGATTGTCCGTCGTCCATAATAAATTTCGTAGATTTCAAATCTTACATAAAAAAGTGAGAAAACGAAAGAACAATAAAAATTTCCATTAATGAAATTCAGGCTTTAATATTTCATTACAACTAGTTGTAAGCAATATTATATAATATCAAATAATATAATTTGTTCTTTTCTTTTAATTTTGATAAATAATGCAAATACAAAAAATGTGTAAAATTGATCTGGTATAGGTAATATCTGTTAAAAAGTTTGCATTATCGATACAAGAAAACTAATATCAGTAAAAAATGAGTTGAATGCAGTGGTACTAACTTTGATTTTATTAAAATAATACGACACTCCCCAAGATCTCTCTTTTCACCTTCTATGATCGATCTAAAATTAAAAGAACGTCATAAACTTTTTTTTCAATTTTAAGCACGCAAGTTCGACACGCCATGGCACTGTGTAGAAGAAGGTTATATTTATACAATAAAGAATTAAAATTTCTTTAAAACTTATTGCTGCTTTAAAGACGATAGGCTTTTTCAAAAAGCTAAACTTGTTTAGCAAACAATAACAGTCACCTGTTTTTCCCAGATTTTGCTCTTCCTTTATCAGTATTTATGAAAAGACAATACTTTACTGGCAGGAAAATAAACAGTTCAAACTTTATATCATTGTAACAACATGAAATTTAGCATTGCAATTTACAGAATTAAGGCAAGTTTTATAACTGTACAAATGACATGTGTTATCACCGTCATACAAAGTTAACGCAAATTATAGCGTACATTGTATATACATGTTCAGGTAGCTTTAAAGAGACACATCAAATAGAGAGATACTGAGCGGCAATCATTTGAAAAAAAAGAAAGAAATTGATTCAAATTGGCATAATTTGAGAAATTATATTGTTAATTTAAAGATTAAATATCGATTGATATAAAACTGATCCCTATTCGAATGATAGAAAATTAAAATACCGGTATATAAAAAAATTCACAGAAACATAGGATGTTTGGCGGTAGTATACATGTACATGTAGTGAACCATTTAATGTAAATTATTTCTTGGCTGAAAACAAAAAAAAAATTTGTTGATTGTTTAATTTTTTCCCTGAATTTAGATATATGTAGAATTCCACCATAGCGGCTTGAATTGAGCACAGAAAAGTTTTCCAGAAGTTTTGTTTTGTTTGTACACCAAACACATTATTTATTTTTTTATTATTTTTCTGTTTCATTGAAACTAAATAAATGCATTTAAAGTACATATGTATAAACCTATATTTGATTAGCGTATATTTTTCATAAGAATTTAAATTGTTTTAATAATTACGTTTTGTCAATCAGATGAACATATTTTATTTTCCTCCTGATAAACTATATATGGTGATGAACATGCCGCAGCTGAAAGTCTTGTTGCCATGGAAAATTCATCGTGGTTATTTCTACAGCACCTGTTTATTTATGAACGTTGTTTACCTGGCATTGCTCATCTACAGTTCGTCTAATACGATGAATAAAGGTTGTGTAAATTGAATAAGCACCATGATTCATCTTCTGATTCATAGCGAGACCACAATATACCCACTATACTCAATGACTTCAACCAATTGACGAAAGAAGCGTACTAAATAATGATTATAATTATATCATATGTATTGTAATCTGATGATAAACGATGAGCAAAGTAAATATTGGTTGTCGTAGTCTTCATCGTAGAAGACGCTGTACTGGTAGCCTTATTATCAAATGATATTGGTCTCCGTAAATAACACCCCCCTTCTTTCTTTAGTTTTGATCCATTATGTTCATATCAAGTAAGTTCTAAACGGACTGTGATCATTTCGGTCAAACACAGAACGAATGTATGGTTTATCATTTGATTTTCATGAATCAAATTGTTCTTGAATATCATTAGAAACTGTACCGAATTAACGAAAATTCACTAGGAGTTGACTATCAGTTTATTGCGTTTGTTTTAACTGTTCTCTACGCCAGGTCGTGCTTTATCTTTCATACCACTTTCAGGCCTTTGATTAATTCCTATTCAGTCCATGTGACAAGCCTGGATTTATCGGATTTTTATTTTTTGTTTGTTTGGTGATGTTAAACTAGATGAAATAGTTGCTATCTTGTTTTTATTCCTCATTTTATACATCCATAAACAAACAAGCAATTCATTGATATGATAAAACTGTTGTTCATACCAATTGTATATAAATACAGCGTCATATACTATGTTCTAACCTACCAATTCACTCTGCAAGAATCTATAAAATTCCCACTTTAATATTGCAACAATAAACAGCTATCAAAAACATTAAGAGTTTACTAGAAAAAAGTAAAACGAAGCAACTATACTGACAAAATTTTGCAACAAGAAATAACCAATAACATAAATGTAACCAGATACAAATAATAAAATTCCTGCACCCCCCCCCCCTCCTCCCGCCCACTGACGCTACACAGCCAACTTCATAAAGCAAAACACTATAATTCATGTACATATGTACAATTCATAATGAATATTTTGTATATTATCTTTTTATTATTATATTATATTATTCTTTATATTTAATTTTTTTTTATCTATTTGGATTTTTTCTTTGCTAAATAATAGTTGATAACTCAAAATATCATCTCAGAAAATTTTTTGGGGAAGATCTGATGGTTAATTTGTTGACTACACAGCCTCCTGGATGGTCAATTTCAAACTTATATTCCCCTGTGCATAGGCGTCGGAACTGGGCGGGGGGGGGGGGGGCGGCTAGGGCTTTTTGGCAAAGTTTGACCTTACCATCAGGCACATAACATCAGGAGGGGGCCAGCCCCCTTCCTTTACACACACACACTTTTCTCGCCGCAAACATAATTTTTCTTAAATTAACAAATATAAAATTGAAGTATCAGGAAGGTGCTGCCCCAGCACCCACATTTTTGGTAGATTGCAAGTAATTGAAATGAAAATAAGGAAATATTAGGATATTGAAAATTGCAGTAGGAGGTATCCTAGCTAATTCCTCACCCCAACAAATTAGGAAGTTCATAATTATGGGAATATAAACGTATATATAAATATTTGCAAGGTAAACAATTTTGGAGCTCCCCCCCCTACGGATTAGGATTAGGAATTTCATGATTCTGGGAATTACCTTTTTTCATTTTTTTTCGTGTCATGATATCTGATGATTAGCCTAGCCCCCCCCCCCCCCACACACACACTTTCAATTTGCTTCCGACGCCACTGTTGTAAACAGAATAATATAATAGTATATGAAAAAGCAGTTGTGAGAAGTGTGTATTGTCTATTTAAACCCTAGTCTGATCATAATGCATGTTCTATAAACATGTTCTATAAATAACAATATTACAGATAATATTATGGCTTCTACTATATTTTGCTGTGTGTGATTTTCTGAGAATTCACAAATACCCTTCCCTATTGTCTTTCAATGATTTTTACATAATTGTTCTTCTGTCATATGCTAGTATTAGCAAGTCTCAAACGTTGACCACAAAAATACCAGCTTGCTAGTGTTTTTATGACAAAATAAACTCTACCTTATTTGTTTTTCAGCGGCGCTTTTCCTCAAGATCGGTAGCGATGATGTATATAATAATAAGAATGATTTCGTTATCATGAGACCCCATCGCATCATAAAAATGAAATTATGTGTGCTTTTTTATCCGAGATGATATAAATCTCATCTTGAAAGGATTTTTACGTCAGGAGAAAGAGATCAAACTATTGCCAATTCTACATTATTGGATCGATGTGGAGGATGTTAATGGTGGACTGTACACAGCATTATAATCATCTGCCGCCTCGACCCTCTACAATGTCGAATAAGATGTCAGAGGGAAACTGTTTGTATTCAGCCCACTCTGTTCATGGGCGCCTATTTACAATACCACAACCAATCATTAATGAGGAAAAGAGACAAAGAGATGCTTCATTAATGTAACACAATAAGACCATATTCAGTGCATTTAGACCTTTGGTGAATTCTTGTGGCTTGTTTCAAAGGGTTTTTTTTTAGTTTCACAAATATCAAAAGAAAAGTTCGTTTTTCCAAATGTTGCCCGTTAGTAACAAAACTTATTTTAAGTTTTTAGATGTTTTTTGTTTTCAGTTTGATGATATAAATTATGTATAAAGTACAGAGTTCTCGCAATAATGATTTTCGAATATACATTGCATGTAATTTCTATTTTAACTACTCGTACATATAATATATAGAATGTCTGCGAAAAATTGCAAATTAAAAAAAACCGTTCTTCTTCGATTTAGTGGGTGAATTAAATGGGGTTGATCTAAAATTGAAAGTTCGACAAATCTATTCTTTGTGCACAGTTTTGTCGCATGGTGCAATCTTTTACAAGTGCGCTAGTGCGAGCAAACATGGAGCGGAAACGCATATTACCTATATACACGTATATTAAATTCAATTTTTGTTGTTGTTGCTGTAGTTGTTGTTGTTGATGTCTTCGTTGTTGTTGCTGTTGATGTCTTCGTTGTTGTTGCTGATGATGTCTTCGTTGTTGTTGCTGTTGATGCCTTCGTTGCTGTTGCTGTTGATGCCTTCATTGTTTTTGCTGTTGATATCTTCGCTGGGTTGCTGTTGTTGCTATAGTTGTTGTTGTTGTTGATGTCTTCATTGTTGTTGCTGTTGATGTCTTCGTTGTTGTTGCTGTTGATGTGTTCGTTGTTATTGCTGTTGATGTCTTCGTTGTTGTTGCTCTTGATATCTTCGTTGCTGTTGCTGTTGATGCCTTCATTGTTTTTGCTGTTGATATCTTCGCTGGGTTGCTGTTGATGCCTTCGTTGTTGTTGCTGTTGATATCTTCGTTGTTGTTGCTGTTGATGTCTTCATTGTTTTTGCTGTTGATATCTTCGCTGGGTTGCTGTTGGTGTTTTCGTTGTTGTTGCTGTTGATGTCTTCGTTGTTGTTGCTGATGATGTCTTCGTTGTTGTTGCTGTTGATGCCTTCGTTGCTGTTGCTGTTGATGCCTTCATTGTTTTTGCTGTTGATATCTTCGCTGGGTTGCTGTTGTTGCTATAGTTGTTGTTGTTGTTGTTGATGTCTTCATTGTTGTTGCTGTTGATGTCTTCGTTGTTGTTGCTGTTGATGTCTTCGTTGTTGTTGCTGATAATGTCTTCGTTGTTGTTGCTGTTGATGCCTTCGTTGCTGTTGCTGTTGATGCCTTCATTGTTTTTGCTGTTGATGTCTTCGTTGTTGTTGCTGTTGATGTCTTCATTGTTTTTGCTGTTGATATCTTCGCTGGGTTGCTGTTGATGTCTTCGTTGTTGTTGCTGTTGATGTCTTCATTGTTTTTGCTGTTGATATCTTCACTGGGTTGCTGTTGGTGTTTTCGTTGTTGTTGCTGTTGATGTCTTCGTTGTTGTTGCTGTTGATATCTTCGTTGCTGTTGCTGTTGATATCTTCATTGTTTTTGCTGTTGATGTCTTCGTTGTTGTTGCTGTTGATGTCTTCGCTGGGTTGCTGTTGGTGTCTTCGTTGTTGTTGCTTTTGATATCTTCGTTGTTGTTGCTGTTGATGTCTTCATTGTTGTTGCTGTTGATATCTTTGCTAGGTTGCTATTGGTGTCTTCGTTGTTGTTGCTCTTGATATCTTCGCTGTTGTTGCTGTTGATGTCGCTGCTGCAGTTGTTGCTGTTGTCATTGTTGTGCTGAAGTCACTTTATGCAGATTCAAATATTTTAAAATCTATTCCGTGTCAAAAATTTATAATTCGGCCTCGATCAGTTTATGAATAACATCTATTTTTGTTTAAAAGGTTGTTTCCTTTTCTCATTTTGATTTGAATTTTGCGGAAATCACAGAACCTTTTATAGCTGACCATAAAATAGCTTTCGAATTACATGCATTTCGTTTTAGATGTTGTTTTTTTTAATTTTGATTTGTTTAAGCAGAAATGATAAAGCACATACGTGACATATCATGTAAATTGTGTTTCATATCGATACTGGTCACAGCCTTGTCCATACCATACGTAAAAAGCTCGATATCAGAACGTCTTTTACGAGTCCACAACAAGCAATAAGATATTGATTTCAAGCATGTAAATACACAAACTTGTTCTTTATTTTGAAAAAGAATTCAATGATTTGTCATTTTGTTTCTTATTTAAGCGTTAAAATGTTCAGGTAATATCTAGGGGACAACGATTTGAATGTTTCTGTGAATTGTGTTCAATATGATCAAAGGCTTGTGGTGAATTAGATCAAAAAGTGGATTGTTAAAAATGAAAATAACCGTACTCATTTCCTGCCAGAACAAAGTTAAGGATGAGTATTTGAGAAAATGACTCCCTGGAAAAAATAAAACACTGTTCCAATAGCTTCATTAATCAGGCAGTTTCCCTAGACACGTTAATGGGGGAAACATCCTGTGTAATTTTGAAAGCGATGTATACTCATTAAAAAAACTAATTCCGATATATAAATGTACCTCGATTACAAATCAGCAAAAGTATAAATGGTTAAAAAAATGACTGCCGTGGATCAATATAACCCGATTTCCCCTGTTGCTAAGAAGTAAATTATTAGCACACTTGCATGTTGTCGTTTTCCGTAGCCTTTTCGTCTATTTCCGGTTTTCATTAAATCCCCTTTACATAAAAGAGACAATTAACAAAATTCGCATTGTAATAGTGATGACTTAGAACTGCATTTCGCTTCCTTGATTCAAACTCTAAGGGTAAATCGGAGCAAACTCTGTGTTTGAAAAGGTAGCTTTATTGTGCAATAAAGTTTTGTTAATCAAGCACTATTAATGTAATTAATGTTATATCATTCTAATGTACTTAGACCCTTTCAAACTGACAGATATCACACAACGGAATTTGCAGCTTATGACACTTAAGCTAACAATCGACGGGAAACAAAAGGTCTAATTGATTAACAGCTCTTCAGGTTCAATAACCCAATTATACATACTGACTAACACAGATTCAAAAGAAATCCTGGTGTTTTCTTCCAGGTCCGCCCGATAAGACCTCCAGTACGACACACAAGAGAGGTAATAGGTGCATGTACTAGCTTTAGGTTTCAGGGGTGTCTGTGTTTGAAGAACTGACAGAGTTTCCTATTTTGGGGAGAAATTTCAAACTTATCTTGTATTAATTGATTTGTATGAATTGGTAAGTATAAGGTTTTGTCCTTTTTAAAATCGTCTTATTTTTTGTGTCATTATGGTATATAATTGTTCTGGCTTATCTAGATTAATTTATAAAACATTATCAGATTTTTTTATGCTTGTTTATCTTTCACCGCTTTTAAATTTTATAGTAATTCACCGGATGAAATATCATAAAATTATAGACAAATATGTACAAATGTTCAAATGTTCATAGACTGATATCTGACGGAGTCGTGTTTGCCATTGATATTGAAGCCCAACTGCACCAATTTTCTAGATTTTTTGAAACATTAAGTTTCAGTTGGGGTTTTTTTTTCTTTTCAATGACATTATTGACTACAGTCGATGCAGCTACTTTGATTGAAAGTAATGACTCGATTTCTCATTCCTTTACTATAACTGTCAACTTTTAATCTTAAAAGTTGTCATCAGACCAAACCACAGACAGTTCAGGTATATGCCATAGGTGTTCGATTTTAGATGATCATTCGACAGAAGTCCATATGACTATAATCTTATAAAGTTTTCAAGTATATTGCTATGTATAATTTTTATCTTTGTATTACCTATTTATATGACACGCTGATAACGTATTTGCATCGATACCAAAATATGTTATGATGTAACATACCATCGTGAGATCGAGCAGATTTTTCCGCATTAGCATACATCATTTTGCGAGACAAGCCTGCTACAACGGAAGCAAAGATCAACAATCGGTGTGGGAAGAAAAAATTACTATCTTCGGCCTTCAACCTGCAAATATTTGAGAATGGAATCAGCGATGACAGTGATTTGTAGAACTTTCGTTTCAGATCGTCTCCTGATTTTTACAATTTTTCTCGATGATTGAATTTAAAAAACAGGCATGTGTTCTGTCTCAGAGAAAGAGATCGATAAAAATTGATGCCAGTAAATATACGACTCTTCTGGGTTAAAAAAATCAATTTATACAATGTATTAACATGGGGCACATCTCATGAAATCCTTGTAGAATAGAGAATTCTTCCATCATTACAGTTGACTGAAAAAAAGCATAAGCTAATTTTAAAATAGTTCCCTTCACTCTAGGGGTCGAGTAATGATTTGATGACGGTGATCCACTCTGCACAATCGCGAGATTCCAGGAACCATTTTGTTAAGTTTTGCAACTGCAACTTCTCGGCCATTCTGAGAAACCTGAAACAGTTTTCAGGGTGCTGCCGGTGTAATGAAGAAAAATGACCCCCGTAGAATAATGACCGGGGGTCATTTTTCGACGTAGAATAATGACCCCCCCGGTCATTATTCTACGCAGAAAAATGACCCCCCCCCCCCCCGGTCATTATTCTACGTAAAAAAATGACCCCTTTGCCTGAAGAATAGGTGTAATTTTCATAAAAATGAGCACACTCCACATGAAGAAAAGTGACCCCTGTAATATAATGACCCCCTTGTAGATTAAAGTTTTTCAGTATATTTTTTTATTATTTGTGAAATAGTCTTTACACTATTGTAATTTTTACTGCTGCAGTTTACAGAAAGTAACAGAAATTATAATTCATATTCAAACAAACTTAAAGAGAAAGAAGGGTTATATCTTAGAAAATAAAAATCCTTCAGTTATAACAAAATATTGACGTATTGCATCGGGGTATGGATGTCATCTTAAAGGGGCATGGTCACTATTTTAGTCAAAAATTATTTTTCCGATTTTAATGTTCACAATGCTTCAGTAAGGCATTTTTAATCATTTTTAATTACTTTAAACGATAGAGAGCTCCGCAATTATAAAACATAGGTAAGCACAAATTACAAAGCTCACCGAGACGAGGCATCACCCTTATGAGGCATCACCTTAATGAGACCACTTTATCATATTATATAAAAATCATACTTTATGATCTTGGATATTCATGGATTCTGTTTTAACACAATATCGTATATCATCTGTTAAAAAATTGTATGATAATCATATGTTCATACGTTTATCAATACAATAATATAAAATTAAAATTGCATCCTATCATACTTACAATATATATTATATAATACCATAAAATACTTTAAAAAATAGTGAGATATGATATTGTAACGTATGATATGACATTGTATTAATTTATTCATTATTGTCATAAACATAATACAATATAGTGTTAAATAAACAAATATTATATTGCAATAATACATCATAACATTGAAACATATGATATTATATTGTATGATATAGTATGATATTGTAATGTATGAAACTGAATCATATTTGATACATTATATGATATTGTATCATATAATACAATATAATTTGATAAAACATTGTATCACATCAAATGATACAATATCATGGGATAAAGTAAAATATTACATAATACAATTATATTATACATATTGTATTATATGATACAATAATATAAATTACAACATCATAAAATACAATTTCATGTCATATGATAACATATCATATAAACCAATATCATATGTTAAAGAATCATGTGATTAAATAATAAATTTATAATACAATATAATATTATTCAATATTGTATCATAATATACAATACTACACATAACCATATCATGATACAAAATCATATCATAAAATATAAAAAAAAATGATACAATATCATATCGTATCATATTTAAGAAATAAACAACGTTATTTAGTGAACATGGCGTTATGAATAGCAATTGCTCTGTTGGCATATTCCATGATGCGCGCTAGCGCATCATGGAAAATATGCCAGCAGAGCAGTTGCTATTCATAACGCCATGTTCACTAAATAACGTTGTTTATTACTTATATTTGCATTTTACCACTCGCAAATACCCTGTATTAGCCTAGACCTTGACATATAGCTATTACATCAAAAGTAAACATTCAGACTGTAATGTATCTTTTTAATTCACATAGATTTGTTAACAGAATCAATATATGTTATATAACAGTAATTCCTTTAAAATGTTATCAAAAACATGTTTTAATATTACATGTAAATACGTCAATTTTAATGGAGTTGAAGAAAACACATGATGTATCGTATAGTGGTTTAAATCTATAACGTCATGGAAAAGTATATATAACGTTACACCTTTATGACGTCATAGTATACTGACAGAGCAATTGCGATTATAGAGAAATAATTGCAGCTCCTCCGTATGGGCTTACAGTGGGAAAGAACAATGGAAATGCAAATATAACGTTTTACAATATTACATATGGTATAATACCGAGCGCAGCGAGAGGCGGGCGAAGCCCGCCTCGCGAAGCGAGGATTAATGGTAACACGTATATATAAGAAAATCAGTGAAAATTGAAAGTTGAATCGGGGGTACTAAGGCCCAAAAAATTTTCTTCCAGCCATGGGCGCCGCCATATTGGCCGCCATTTTGTTTTTGAAAAGTTAGTTCGATCATTGATTGACTGGTACTTATCGATGTTTATTGCCCCTAAACTCGATTTAATAAGTTCCAATGTTTCAATAGAAGGTAATTTGAATTAAAAGAAATAAAAGAGGACACCAGATAAGTTTCAATAGTGCTTCAATCAAGAAACACGACTTGTTCAATGTATGTCTTATCAAATTATCAGATGGAAAATAAAAACATTAACGTCAAGGAACTGATCTTTAAGATACTAAATAAAGTATTCAAATTTATTACAGCGGCATTCACATGAATTGAATTGATGAACAATGAAAGAAAAAATAAAAAAAAATCGGAATCATGGAACTCTCTTCGGGTATTTCCGTTGAAAAAACTTGAACGTTTTACGTCTGAAATATAACGTCATAATGTAAACTGAGCTCGCGACGTTTAGTTTAACTTTGACGAATTTGAGTAGGCATTAGAATCTGTGTGTGTTTTTTAAAATAGATTTTATTATACAAAAATCAAACTGCACTGTGCTAATCTGCGCTTGGTCCAACGGTCACACCGTTTACATATTATTGTATCATATTAAACAATAGTGTTTCATATCATACAATACTATATTATAGGAATCATATTATATCATTAAACAACAAACACATCTATCTATCAAGCAGGTTTGGTGAGGTAGGATATTTCTTTAGCATCCCTGATTATGGAGATCAGGATCTGCATCTGAAGCAACCTAACCTCTGCGTTTCATTTATAACATAGTTAAATCAACTATGCAAGCTATCATCTACAAACATGCGACGTGTTCCAAAAACCTAAACCTCATCTAGAATCATAAACCTATGGCTCAGATTCAGCATTCAAGTCTGTCAGGTGCATCAGTAACATAAGACGCACCATCCATGCAAGTTTGGTGAAGTACGGACTAGCAGTTACTTAGATATTGCTATCAAGGGTCACCTGCAACAAAAACTTTAACCTGCTCTAAAAATCTTAACCTCCTCCAGCATCTGAAAGTTAGGAGCCAGATTCAGTAGGTCCGGATGCATCATCCCTGCAAGTTTGATGAAGTTGACTTCGTCTCAGTGAACTAAAAAGGCAAAAGTGCGAAGATTTGAAGGCGAGAGTGCGAAGTTGCGAAGGCGAAGGAGCGATAGTAGTATCACTTCTTCGCCTTTGCAACTTAGCACTTTCGTCTTTCGCCTGAATTAATGATGAAACCAAAATTATGAAAAGTTTACTCCTCTGTTAGGCATTACAACCAAGCATAAGTTAGTAGGCACTGACAGCAGCCATTACGCCAGTAGTGGTGAACGGCCAATAAGGAAAATCGTCAAAGTACTGAAAGTAATCGTACAGAAAATTTATTTTACTTTATCATCGGCATACTATAGTAAGTTTAGTTAATATCAAGATGATTAATGCATCAATAGTTTGTATGAGCATTGGTAACTTTGGATACAATAAAGATCGTGTGATCAAAATCAAGGGGATATAAACCCCTAACAAGGACCCTAACCTCTTATCAACGCTTTTAGAAACAATCTGTTCATATTAAAAATCGATCAGTGTTTATTATCTATTTAGATTTACTATAGTCAGGTACTCTTCACACATTTGCTCTAAAAGAATAAAGTCTATTCATGATCACAAATACAACATTACAACAAATGTTTAGAATAATGATGTTCTATATTACGTAGAAGAAAACAAAACTAACGCAAAATGATTTTATTAAAATCACTTTCCCCAAAAAATGTAAATAAGAAGTATTCATATTCCTACGTTACCTGCCCCTTTCGTCTTTTTCCATAGAGATATATACATGTATCATTCTTCAATTGACAATTCATTCACCAATGAATATTGCTTAATATATTATTACAACAATTATTCTTTTATGATTAGTGTTCGTTAATTATCACACAATATCCTCATTGTGTATGAATTTTTCTTTATTTGCGTCATCTCCCGTCGTATGCCGACGAGAGAAGTGACGTAACTGTTAACAATCAATTTGTGGCAATGTAAGAGTGTTTTGTGTGTGCTTGCTACGGATATGAAAAACTATATACAGCGTTTTATTTACAAGTTCAGTGTTTATTACTTCAAAATAAGTTGAACAGGGTAAAAAAAAATAAGTAATTTCAAAGTCATATCTTGGATACGGAGTAACCAATTTCTATTCATGTTTACGGGGGGGGGGGGTCATTTTTCTATGAGGGTCATTTTTCTTCACGTTGAACGTGAAGAAAAATAACCCCTGGGTCTTTTCTCTTCAGAAAAATCCAATTATTCTTCAGCTAGGGGGTTCATTATTCTACGTCGAAAAATGACCCCCGGTCATTATTCTACGGGGGTCATTATTCTTCATTACACCGGAAAGGCCCGAGGAGATGCGATTGTCAGTTTTGGTTATTTTTTGTCTCATGTGCTCATCTCATCCCTATATTACGTTGTGTATTAACTCACAAGTTTTTGACTTTGGATTTGCAGATTTAAGTTGATTGCTCTGAATCAATAACATTTGTATTTCGTGTTTTATTATATTACAAATTCAAAAAAGTTATTTTTTGTTGCCTGGCAATTCATACTTACTGTCGATCAAATGCGTCAGGAACATCCTTTTACATGTGATTCCTCTTTGTTCAACATGGTCTATTGTTTAATATAGATATTCACATAGAAATATGCGAGTTTTAAGTCCCTTTAGCTTAACTGCAGATCTTCTCGTTATTTGAGATAAAAAAGTATCCATTATCTTATCAAAGACAAAGAACTATTTCAAACAAATAAGCGTCCAAATGACGTAAGATCGAATATTCAGATACCATACTTTATTAAAACCGTGTTCAATGCAGTAAACAAAACGAGAATGGTGTAAAGAACCTCTACACTCCACAACTTAAACTTTTACGACCATGTCACAGCTTGGAGGTTAAATGTCTTTCAAAATTATTTATGTCAATGAATTGATTTGATTAACTTCGTAGTTTGGAGAATAAATAATTTTATAACAGGCTTCAGATCCTGACGTCGGTATTTGTTTTGACTATTTCGAAACCATGCTTTTATGATAAGTCAGTCGTGATCCTTATACTAGTTTTTCCGCTATTCTATAAAACTTTAGAAATGGTATTCTCATTTTTTATACTCCTTGGCAGTATGCTAACAGTACATGACATCTTTTTTTTCCCAATAAGTCAGAATGTGACAAATTTGTTAAGATTTTTACTGCCGTGTTTACCAGCCTACAAGGGATTTCTTCATAAAAAGTTGTATTAAAGTATCTTCTTTTAGAATTATATACGCCGTACCAATCCGGTATTATCAGGTATAAAGTGAGTATCAAGTAATTCCAATAATCTGAATTTATCTGACAAAGAAAATGAGACGAATTTTTATCATAAAGGGCAAAAATAAATGTTATCTTTACGTCAAGAGAAAAAACGTCAGTTTGTGATGTAAGCAAATCAAATTAAAGCAATTAAAAAACTTATATATTTATTGACCAAAAGCGTGGTACACATTATAAAATAGATTACGTCCTCAAATATCAAAACTCACACAGGGCAGTTAATTGTCACAGAAGGCAGTTACTAGTCATTCCAAGCTATTTGTTATCTTATATGTATATCTCACGCGCAGAACGTTGAAGCATTAAGACAAAATTAACATTCGGAAAATTGGTTTGAAGTAATTTGTTCGTTTGTAAATTAAACATAGCCCCAAAAGATCGAAAACTTAATAAAATAATGTCCATGTATGGAGTCGCCACCATCCTTCGGAATTTTTCAGGACTAATAATTTCAAATAAAAATATGCACGTATTTATTTATGTTTTTGTTTTTCTTAATGTTTAAGTGGGTTTTCTAGAAAAGGGGGGTAATAATGAGGAGTTTCGTTTTAAATCGAATTTGTTGGAGATACATGTAACATTGGAGAAAATTTTCTAAAAAGTGAAAAGTAATTGAAATGTTGGACAACTTTTGTAAATAAAGAGATGGTAACCGTATAACATCCAAGAGAAGACAATCATACATGTTTTCCTCGGACTGAGAGTATTTGAAAATGAGAATTTTTAAGAGTTCGGCTGTGAAAAACTTGGACAAGATGTAGGGCCACGTTTACATGGACTTGCGTACATCATCGGTTTTCAAGTTTTTGTTAATAATTGTCCCACTTGATGGTCCTCGAGAAAACAACATACTTGTTAGGTTGTTACTGACTGACTACGGAAATATATCGAGCTGATCAATCACGTGATAGACGGCTCTGCTTTGCACCGCCATCTATGAATTGATAAACTCGATATATTCCTGTAGTCAGTCAGTTACAAAGTTGAAACAAAACAATTATATATATATTAGCTATAGTGAGCCCCCTAACTCCGTCACTACCCTAACTCCGTCACTTTCTGGAAACTCCTCGCCGTTTGAAATCAAGTGCGATTATGACGTCATTTTTTGCATGTTAAAAATCTTCAATCAAATGTCAACAATTTACAACGGTTAAATTTAAGAAAGTGTTCAAACATAACAAAATTACACCATGTTCATTTTATGCAACAATAATTGCATGAAATCAGCTAACACTTTTTCAGGGGTGCTCTAAAATAAAGATATTTCTAATATGCGGGCCCATTCGATGATTTACGGTGGTCAGTCATTTTAAGAGAGGTCAAGATGAAGCATTTTACTTGTAATTTATTTTTTATTAAGGTTATTAATACATTTTTTTCAGTCCGCAATAGCGTTTATGCACTACACTTGATGATAACGTGAAATCGCTCATATGCCGTAATTTTTGCCTTATACAGGGTTTTAGATATATACGATATGTCGGTATTTAGAATATGCTACATTGATTAAAAATGTAATAAATAAATAACATAATCATTAATACATTCATTATTGATATGATATATTTAAAATATGTAAGGACAGTAATCAAACGGCATCCATGCATTATGAAAAGGTCATTGTGATTGTTGTTACAAGGACCCATTTTTTATTCTGGTGATCATTTCATTTCGATGAAATTAAATACCATTTAAATTGTATACACCAATTTTACTCATTATAACTTGGCTTAGATACCTGTTGAGTTAAACTAAATTGTCAATGTGTCTCCATTCCCTGGCGTACCATAGATCTTGTGGATGACGGGTTTAGGTTCATAAGTTTTGGTAGCACGTGTGAAAAACGTTGTATTCAGAGGGCTTATTTGAATAATAATAAAAAAAATCTTTTATATAATTTTATGAATTATAATGTTTCAGATTATATTTAGTGATTGCAAATGATAAAAACCACAAAAAATAATTTACAGAGAAACGCGGAATGTTTTTTGCTTACGGTGACGGAGTTTGGGTACTTGGGGATACATGCTCTTTTATTGGCCATAATTATTTGATTTTCCCAAAGAACATTTTTTAGCAAAATCTTGGTTTGAAAAAGTTATCTATCTTTAACAATTAGTACTTTAAGTCTATATCCAGATTGTAGCGCCATTGTTATATGTCAATATGATAATTCTATATAAGGCTTTATCTGATTGGTTTAAACAGTCACGTGACAGGTAAATAAAAACGTTTCCAGGGGAATAAATTCAATAAGTGTCCTATCCCACCTCTTCGGAAGGCTCAGAGATCGGGGTGTTTTTTCATTCTTTTGATATAAAAAACCGAGTTTAGCATTTAACTTAAATCTAAAATATTTAAAAGTTTTCAGCTTTCTTACATCAACTGTATACCAATCGAATTTATGAATGAAATATGATTTTTTTTTTAGGGAATCATCTACATATCTTCCTTACTTTCATGCATTAAATGTAAAGTTTTCATTTTTTTAACTATTAAAAATGTAACATATCAATATTGCACCTTGGAAAGTAATTACAGCTGCTTGGTCCGATTTTATATCAAATTTTATGCACGCTTTTAAACGATGGCTATGCTTAGTATATGTATAATAATAGACATTGCAGTAGTTTTCCCAGTCAATTAAGCCAAATTTCAATGAAGAAAAATACGTACAAAATCTGCTAACAAAACAAACGACATTAAAAGGTATCGCGTTATTTCGCCTCATGTTAAATTTCACCCCTGACGACGAGACGGGTATGGTTGTATTACGAATTGACATCGCTTTAAATAAAGGTCGAAATGGTCACACAAATGATCAGACAAATTACAAATAAACATGTGTACGTTTGTTTGCCAATATTTCTAAAGTCTGCTTTCTTTACAATCGCATAGCATGCGGGTTGAATAACCCCAATTATTCGGGGGACGAAACCATGCGGTTTCCTTTTCTAAACATTCCCGTGATGCATTTTGGTTTGTTTTTTCGTCTGCCCAAAGAGAAATTATTTTTATTTACTTTGAATATTTCTAACTTTGAAAAGAGATTGATTTTGCTGGTGTAAATAGGAGAAAGTCCATAACTTTGTAAGATAAATGATTTGTATGAACAAAATTTTGATACTGTAATCACGAAAAAATCGGACCAAGCAGCTATGGTTTTAAAGAATCTTGGCCTTTATTTTTCATTGATAATTTATTTCCAAATGCACTTTCTTCTTGATTTTTTTAAATATGCTTTCTGGCACATTAAGGTAAGGAAATGATGCCGGGACAGTCCGGTCTCTTCTTATAAAGCGACCTTGGTACGATTCGGGTATTTTTCTACTCTACGGTCTTATATATGCAGAAATGTGATTTTTAATGTGAGACTTTCATAGAAATTATTTAAATCTAATTCATTCTGTATACAAAAAATGCTCTTTTCTATGTCAATTCTTACTGAGGGGGAGACAACCGGACGAAGTTGGTTCCTACTGCCCGTTAGCCTTGTTAGGGCTTTCAGACCATTCTTCCATTGCATTTCTCCATAGCTAATCTACTCCATGACTCTGAATGAACTGTAATACTTGCTCCCCCTGGGACAGAATCAGCAATTTAGAATTCATGAAACACATTGTCATGGTTTAAAACATTTGACTAATGGGTGTAAACTAAGGTGTCTTTGTACTTTGGGACGAGTAATGGCTATTAGTACTGTTTGTCGCTAATCATCCCGTGTACTATGTAATGTATGGCCACAGGACACGTTGGGAAATTAAAGGAATCTGAAACAAAACACATTCAGTCTACCAACATACTCATACAGCTGTTATGAATGAGCACATGACTCGGAGCACAATATTTTAACAAGATTTTATTGGTCCAGTTCACAAATAGTGTGTAGAAGCCCGTCTTGGGTTTTTTAAACAGTGTTTTTACTTGTAGTCTGAAAGGCTATAACCTTCCATTCTTTTAAACAATATCTGTTTACACAATCATAATGCATGGAAATGTTTATGATTGTTTATTTACCAATCGGAGGCCCTGTAGGGGCATGCATAATTTAAACAATATATGATATATCAATCATTTTGTATATTCAAAATGCATTTTATTAGAAGAACAATAACGTATACATTATTACCAATCATATCAATTTGTTCTGTAACATAGAATAGGTAACATTGTTAGGTCTATAACACAAAAAGGTGGAAATTTTCTAAAAAAAAAAAAAAAAAAAAAAAGAAAAAGAAAAAAAAAGAGTGTTGCTTTGTTTAACAAGATGGATATGTCGTCATTTTGGATCTAAAAAGGGGGGGGGGGTAATGTACTAGCTTCTTATGTTTAGAAAGTACTATGTGATTGTTTCAAAAGTATATCAAGTAATATGGCTGAAAAGGAGAATTTTTAGGTACATGTATGACAGGGAGAGGTTATTTAATGTTTGTTTTTTTAACGGGTTTTTTTCCCGACAACAGTTCTAGTCTTAAGTTAATGTGCGATTTCATATGAAGAATTGGTTATGGGTTGTAGCCTTAAATTAATGTGCGATTTCATATGAAGAATTGGCTATGGGTTGTCATAATCACTCTGGTGTCGTTTTATCGCTTATATTTATTCCTACAATCAATCCTCTACTTCCTAAAACATCGGTTCAACTGAACGACATAAAACATAAAAAAATGTTAGGCCATGGAAAAATCTGTCAATTAGGCTGGAAAATTGAATTTAAGATTTTGATTTAATTTCGTTTTCATTTCCAATCTGACAAGTGAGACTGACAGTCTAGAAACAATTTCATTCTTATTCTTTTTTACTCTAGGACCTTTATAAAAGGGGAATGTTGTGTAATAGCCCATGGCGTGCACAAAGATGACACTTTCATTTTAATTAGACCATACGGAGTGTTCTAGATCAGTTAATGGGTCCTTTACCCAAGTCACATGACACTCTTCCATTAACACAAATTTATCATTTTGGCTTTTCCTTTCAATTGAGAAAGCATAGAGACTTTTGAAATTTATATACACGCAAAACAAGACATCTTATTGTGTTAATGTTATCAATTATCTCGCCGAATTCGGAACAGTTTGTCCATCAGAAGTACAGTTAAGATATTTCTAGGAGGGGGCTCTCTCTCCATTGTATGACTAGGACATTAAAGCCATCAGATTGAACATTAGACCCGCAATGAAGACTATTTACATATCTTTTTAGTGTTTATCTCCTGATTGCGTTGTCTATTGGGAAATTAGTCGTCTGCAATGATAAGGGCGCGTTATAAAATTGGTATATCGGATCAGTTTGATGGAAATTACGTATAATAATGCATATTCAAAACAAGTTACAGTTCAGAAGGCGCTAGTTCACTTTCTAATGTGGAAATTGCTTCCTTTTAAAGAGCTCGTAGCAAACTAACTGTGTTTAACGTAGCACAGAGTAAGCTATCATGCCGAGACTTAACTTAAAGGGGCATGGTCACGATTTTGGTAAAATTATTTTTCCACTTTTAATGTTAACAGTGCTTCAGTAAAGCATATTTAATAGACAACCAAAATTTGATTGTCATTCGTTGAGATATAAGCTAGTATCAGAGCTTACCATTCTTTGCTATGTAAACAAAGCATTTGTTTACATCTTGAATGTTGAAATAAAAACTCCAATTTTATACCTAAAATGGATGTGTTAAATGTTAAGAAACATTTATTTATGCTTAAAATGATTAGGAAAATCGACAAATCAGTTTAAAAAAGATTTTTACTTGTATATTGAACATATGTAAACAAAAACAGGACACGAGCCTTGTTTACATGACAAAGAATTGTGAGCTCTGTATCTTCCTTATAACTTACCGACTGACTCTCAAATTTCATTTGATCATTAAAAATGCACTCCTAAAGCATTGTAAATGATAAAAACGAAAAATAGAATTTGACCAAAATCGTGACCATGCCCCTTTAATACAGTGGGATTTTTGTGTTGAAAGACACATCTAAAAATTAGTTTCAAAACTAACCTATTTTGTTTTCCTATTTTTATATACGAAAATCAATGTAGGAAAATTCAATGCTTAGCATTCCCTGTCGAAACTCAAAGCTACTTTACGGAATTTCTGGCGTTTCGGGTGTTTTGGAGATACCACTATGGGCAGCGGAAAGGGCAAAAAATACATTTTTACAAAATCAACGATAAACTAAATTCAGCAATCCAAAATAATATTATCAATGACCATAAATGCAAAACCAACAGTCTTCTTTGCAAAATAAATGTACATAAAAATCATCCAAAGATATCTAAATACAAATCAAACACAAAAAGTAAAACCAACAGACATAAATGTAAAACGAACATACATCAACATGAAACAAGCGGACGCACAAATAAACGCCAGGTGGCGTTTTTTGGGAAGCAATATACGTCATCGATTATTGGAATCCGGGATGGTTCGCACCTATTTTGTTTCGCCCTGAGATGTTTCGCACCTGCCTCGGAGCGAAACATCTCACTGTATTTAGATATTTTTCTCGTATTATCATTTCTCTGAAATTAATTATTACCTATACAAGAATTGAAATATGTTTTAAAAAAAAAAACTATTGAAACAGTGCTTGTCTTTATGCATGCATCGCCAAGAGAGCGTTCTTGCTTGATTAGGATTTTTATTTACTAATTTTATTAAGCCATGTCGTTTTATATGGTTCAGAACAAGAGGTGTGAACTGTGTAGTAATAACATTTATAGCCTGTTATTCACTTGAGAATTACCTGTATTTTTATAATGAAAAATTTGGGAATGTTAATTACAAATGTAAAATATTATATTGTTAGCATAGCTCTGTTTATGGGATCATTTAATTACATAAATTATCAGCTTGAACTTTACATTACCCACCCCCTCCCCTGTATCCATTATTTAAACTACGCCTATTACCAGTCTTATTCTTATGGCAAAAGTCAAACTCGTTAAAAAAATTATTTCTATCCGACTTCTTTTTATTCTATAAATTGTTTATTTACCGGATGGCAGTAAATACAAAATTTACAAAGATGTCAAGTTGTAAATTTTGCATTACTTCCACCCGGTAAAATTAAAGTGATACGAAATGCAACAAATGACTGACAAATTTTACGTGAATAGAGGCGTGAAAATTTGGTTTGCTATAATTATCTATATAGATGTGCCTTAGCCTGACGGAAACGGAAAGTCATAAAATAAACATTTTGTATAAATTGTTATCATCAAAATATGCATTAATTAATGCATACAATGTTTTCTATAACGAAGTTTGATCTATTTTCCTACAGTCTTATGTATTGCCTGTACAAGTAGTTTGAAGAAAATTTAAGGCATGGCAGTATTCACGTCGCACTGGCGTCGGAAGCAAATTGAAAGGGGGGGGGGGGGGGGGGGGGGGCTAGACTGATCCTCAGAAATATTGAGAGAAAAAAACCTAATTCCCAAAATCATAAAAATCCTAATCCGTGGGTGAGGGGGGGGGGGGGTGAGGGTGGGGGGAGTAAACCTATACTTCCAAAAGAAAAAATCTAACCTAGTACATTAAAAATTATTTCCCCCCAAATCATGAAAATCTTAATCCGTGGTGGGGGGTGGGGGGAGGGGGGGGTGGGGGCTAGTATGCCTAAGACTCTAACTTCTCAATCTTTCAAGGTACATTAAGGAACAATTATATTTCCTGCGAGAAAAAGTGTGTGTGTGTGTGGGGGGGGGGGGGGGGGGGGGGGAGGCTGAACCGTCTATTCTGCTATGTGCCTAATGGTTAGGTCTAACTTTGCAAAAAGCCCCCCCCCCCCCCCCCCCCCCCCCCCCCCCCCCCCCCCCCCCCCGGTTCCGAAGCCTATGTGTCGATAAGCTTGAAGTATTCTGATACATGCACTTAATTTTAATTCACAATGTACATATATGTCTTGTAGCATTTTAAAATTTTTTTTTTCCAGATACATGTATTTGTATATCATCATGTTTATGGGTAACAAATAAATGACCTTTTTTTATATATAAGACTGTACAATAATTGATTATACATATGTTTTCATCCGAATAGGAAATTTGGAACAAATGTACGAGTATAAACAGGTCATTAAAATATTATTTATAATTTTTAATAAATCATAATAAATAAATGGGAATGGTAATAAATTTTAACCCCACGTTTGCTATAAGAATAAGACTGATAAAAATCGTAGTTAAATAGTGGATGCAGTTGGGTAATGTAAAGTTCAACCAGATACCGGTAATTTATGTAATTAAATGGTCCCCAAAATAGATCTTTGCTAACTATATATACATGTACATTTCTAATTACATCAACACTCCATTACATTACATAACAATACAGTCAGATGGTTTGCTCCGATGCAGGTGCGAAACATTGAGGTGGGAAACATCTCAGGGTGAAACAGAATAGGTGCGAACCATCCCGGATTCCAATAATCGATGACGTATATTGCTTCCCAAAAAACGCCACCTGGCGTTTATTTGTGCGTCCGCTTGTTTCATGTTGATGTATGTTCGTTTTACATTTATGTCTGTTGGTTTTACTTTTTGTGTTTAATTTGTATTTAGATATCTTTGGATGATTTTTATGTACATTTATTTTGCAAAGAAGACTGTTTGTTTTGCATTTATGGTCATTGATAATATTATTTTAGATTGCTGAATTTAGTTTATCGTTGATTTTGTTAAAATGTATTTTTTGCCCTTTCCGCTGCCCATAAACCACGGCAGTCCTTGGTCCGCGTTTTACGTTAGAATTTAAAGTAGCATGTAATCGCATTTTCTCGGGCCTTTCCGGCAGGCATGTTCTTCCGAGCTCTGCCGGAAAGGCCGAGAAGCTGCGCATGCAACTATTACAGGGCGCTCTCTCTCCTACAGAACGAATACTGGGCCAACTCTGAGCTTATTCTCTTGTTGTTGGACCCAGCCTCATGAAACCTCCAAAAAGCCAACACACGTTTTAGTTTTCAGACTTTTATAAAGACTTTACATGAAATATACTTTTACGTGAGTTTGGTATGCACCAGCACCGAAGGTCTGATTCCAACTGACTATAATTTACAATTCAGAATCATATATAATGAACAATGTAATAACACAATAAGGATTAATATAATATGTACAGAAGTAAGAAAATCAATTATAAAACAGCTATTGAGAAGCTTAAGTGTCAATAAACATAAACAGAGGTCAATTTAAAGATTAGCTGTCCATCACTGATTTGCCTCAGGTGGGATTAATGCTGCGCGGAATTTAAAACGATTTTGAAACAATTATCGATATAGAGGAAAAGTTTTTGTAGCAATTAACACAAAGTCCGAAATAGTTAATTTACACAATAATTAAAAATAGTCCGATTTCAAGATTGAATTTCACACCGTGACATAACCATGTAAATAATGCTATTATTATTTTCAAAGAATTGCTGATAAATGAAAAATAAACAGGTCAGAAAGGTGGTAAACATTTTTTAGGATGGCAGGAATCCAATGGGTATTGGATTTATGGCAGAACTTTGTATATGCCACCTTGATTTTTTAACGTGTTTTTTATTAACTAAAATGAGATCACCCTGCCATTGTTGTTTACTATTTTTTGTTTATATATGACCTGGTGATCTCAATATTTGTTCAGGTGTTTTTAACTAACAAGGGAGATCCCACAGTACCTGTTACATAAGTCATTTTAATAAGTTTAAGTATTGACTTTGTCAGGGATCTCCCTGTTTGTGATATGGTTTATTTGTACAAGTTTTTTGATTCGTCATTAATAAATGACATTATTTCGTCAATGACTATTTAGTTGTTTTTTAAGGTAAAAAATTAACAAGCTGTAGTTCATAGATGGAACAAAAGATTTGAGTTTATTAATGAAATAGGCTTTATTGGTAATTGTTAAGATCAATGTATGAATATAAACATTTTATCGAGATTATCGGTAAGGTAGTACTCGTGACGCCTGACCCTGTACCCACAGGCGTCGGAACCGGGGGTGGATTTCATATAAGTCTGCCCCTCCCCCACCCCATTAAATTTCTTTCGACGCCAATGATTACCATTTACAGGTAGGGGCTACCTACAGTACCGATCAGACACAACCTAACAGAAGGTAAACCCCAACTAAACCCTGGGTTTACTTGCTGGGTGTACTTCGGGTTTACTAGAGTGGACCCAGAGTAAACCCAAAGTAAACCCAGAGTGGACACAGAGAGTAAACCCCGATCAGAAGTACACGAATACACAAGGGGCAGGAATTACAGGGAGTAGGTTTGTAAGATAAATGACGGGTCTGTTTCACACTTCAGTGCATACAGTTGACCACAAAAGCAATTTCCAAATAAACCCAAAGTAAACCACGAGTAAACCCATAGTAAACCCATGAGTATACCCAAATTTTCAAAAAGTAAACCCAAAGTATATACTAGGTTTAAGGACACATGTACCGTTTCTCAGTTTTAGATAAATTTCAATGAAATTTTATTTCTTATCTACATGTATTTGCATTTGAAACTATTTATGGCAAAAAAAGAGATTATTGCCTGGCTACTTTTGAAGTTGTAATTTTTAAGGATTTCTTTATCAAAGCTTGCAAGTTGCAAATAAAAGCGATAAAATAAATTCATATAATACCATTTTCCATTGAAACTTTATATCTCATAAAGTGGAATATGATTACGGAACTACATAGTGGAAATTGTCACATTGCTGAGTTTGAAGATAAATTGGAGAATGATGGAAGATGCATGACCCGTCTGACCTTGAGTGACCTTTTATGTCTGCAAGTATATTGATGACCTGCAATTGCTTACTGTTCAATCCGACTCCAATGGATAAAGCAACAAACGCTACTCAACTCCATGCATTGGAAAATTTATTAATCTATGATATACAGTTGTCAAAAACAAAGTATTCACAGGTAGGATTACTTCTCTGGTTCGTTTAGTCGGTTCAAGTAAAAAAAAAGTCTCATTTGGCGGAGTGATACTTCAGTTTCCTCTTCTTCTTAGAAGCTTAAGGAGTTCTCTCTTCAGCTCTCTCTCATCATCCTCCTTCTCACAGGAAGCTGTAAATAATGTCAGAATAGAATGAATATGATCCAATGCACTTCTTAAAAAAAACGCTAAGGTATAAAAATAAAGGAAATATATACTAACCAATGACGTCCTTGACTACAGCATCAGCTTTGGCCAGGTTCAAAACTGACCCCTTGGTGAACATAGCGACCTCCACAACTGCAACATTTTATCATACTAGTATTTTATCTTATATATATATGTATACAATAAAATATGTTTAAATCACAACTGTAAGCACAATGTTAATTCCTGTAATTATACTGTACGACTGAAACTGTGAATTTTCTTTGAAATAAAGCGAGTACACGTGTTTGTTTACTAATTCTTAAGCATGATTGAAATACGCACTGTTAGTATTTGTCCTCATTTCATTTAGAACATCGTCAACCGTGCCTTTGATGCAGGTTCCGATTTTAATGGCTTTGCTCTCACATCCATCGAGAGCTAGTACTGCATCTGGAACATGAAACTGATGTTAAAGTTTTTGAAAATATTATTTTTTAAAGACATTATAGCAAAGTCAAATTGTCTATGTTTCAGTAGTTTGAAAACTTGGTTTTGAAGAGTTTCATCAAAACGTACCCTTGGTACAACCGGCTTCGGCAGGAATGTTCGATGGAGTGATAGATCCAGCTCCTGAAAGTACAAAAATACGGTGAAAGATCGAAATAACGGGGACAATCACGACTGACAGTTATTATCCTTACACTATGGTGACTGACCTTGGTCCTCGTGAAGGGCGGCAAGTTTGACCGCGGCTTCCAGGTGTTGAAGTGCAAGGTTGATGTCCCCTCCCCCTGTGAACACATAATATGACAATTTACTCTTTGATTAACATTGGAAACCCACATACAATCTATTGTATGTGCTTCTCTAAACTGATAGCAATAACCTTTATTTCAGCTGTTTTTTTACTTTCCTGTTAGCCAATCATACTTTTTTGTGTATTGATATCTTGTACACGATTACTCTATTTGAATTGTATTTGGGATATGGTCTACATGTGTGTAAGATTTGTCTATTTACCAATTCTATTGACCATCAATATCTAATTGAAGATCTTTGTTAAATTTTTACACTGGAGTTTACTTTTCACACAGTAAAAAAAAGATATTGCTCAAAGAATTGCGTGATTGCTTGTACATGAGCAATATCTTTTTTTTCTTTTCTTTTTTTTTGGGGGGGGGGGGGAAGGGGGTGAGGGGGGTGAGAGGGGGGGTTAATAAGTTCCTGACTTACTTCCTTCCAATAAGGCAGCGAGATTTTCGCGAACTTCAACCAAATCGTTATGTATTCTCTCGCCCAACTTCTTGAACTTTTCTAGATTGGCAGGATCCTTCAATTCTATAAATTCAAACGTATGTTTACTTTATTTTATAACTTTTAACTTTTGATAAAAATAAAAACACGATTTTGTTTTTTAAAAATGTCACCTTCTTCTGTGATTAGCCAGGCCTTCTCCCAATGCTCTATGTCCAACTATGGCGGGAAATGTCAATAAAAGTTAGAAATTAGATGTTTTCTTTCTGAAGTTTTGTTATATAACATTTATCCATCGTGAAGGCGTATACACTTACAAGTATTACCAAGATTTGAAGAGAAACTATTTTTCTTTTAGTATTTGCCACTTATCACAAACCAGAAAAACAAAAACATTGATTTTGTTAAATTATTTTGTTTAAAAAAAACATACCACAGAACAGGTGCCTGTAAAAGAAATGAAAAAAACCTCGATAATATTAATA
This sequence comes from Magallana angulata, assembly GCF_025612915.1. Taxonomy (NCBI): domain Eukaryota; kingdom Metazoa; phylum Mollusca; class Bivalvia; order Ostreida; family Ostreidae; genus Magallana; species Magallana angulata. The sequence goes on from NC_069117.1 coordinate 57,587,016, forward strand.
TTTTATTTAATAATTGAAATGGCCAGATATCTGAAAGTGTAAAATTGTTCTAAATTACATAACATCTTACTTGCAATCTCTTGCAGTACTTCTGGTGCCTTGGCGATGTTCAAAACAACTCCTTTAACGTATTTTACCAGTCCAACATCTAAAATATCATAAAACAAAATAAAAAAATACAAGTACAGATTTTCAATTAGCCACAAATTTAATAAACATTTAGAAATAATATTTTTGTATCATTCTTATGTGAAACATTTGAAATTGATTATTTCCAACTAATTATAGTATATGATATAAAGAGGACAGGGTGTTTAGACTACATTTAACTTTTTTGAGACAACAGGCTTGGTATAGAAATTTAAGAAAATATAAAATATTTGGAGTTAAATGTAGTTTAGAAATGAACGTTGTATTTAACATTATATAAATAGTGCCTGTTTGGGAGGGTAACAGTTGAAATTGACACCACGAGAAAACCATTGTCAACCGACGCGAAGCGGAGGTTGACAATGGTTTTCGAGGGGTGTCAATTTCAACTGTTATCCTCCCAAACAGGCACTATTTATTTTGTTATACTGAATGTCTTTTTTAAAAATTTTAAGAAAATTTTACTGCTTTTATATAGGAATAACGTGAATTCTACAGCGAACCGTACGCGCATAATTTTCGCGCATGTAACATTTTTTAATGTTACCCGTTGCCAAGTGCGTTGCTAACGCTGAGGGTAATAGTAAATATTATTAACTGCGTCTTAACCAATCAGATTTCAGTATTTAACATGAAAGTATAACAATCTAAGATAGAACTGATGGGTAATAAGGTGACGGATAGGTGATACAACCACCTTAACCACCTTTAACAAATGGACGATACAGCCACCATAAACTGAAAAGTGGTACAACCATCTTAATCTAATGGGCGATACAACCACCTTAAACGGCACAAAAATCTGATGTTGACCAAAAAAGACTCACAGTCCCTGTTGTTATTTTCCATTCTTTGTATCATCTTATCCACAGCAGCCCTCAAACATGTTCCCACCCGGAAATACTTTTCCCCGCAGTCCGCAAGTTTGCTGATCTCCTCTGTAAAAGATTAAATAAAAGACATGTTACACTTATAATCCCCTAAGTTGTGTATTCAAAAACTTTATAACGGAAACTCATCACAAAATGTTCTGCGTACCCTTTGTGCACTGAGCCTCCACCGGAACATCTTCTGGCTGGACAGTCCCAGCACCTGTAAAATTAGGTCAACAGCTTCGCCGTGAGTACTAGTCTTATCTGGACATAAGTCGATTTCATGCTACTAATACAAACAACTGTCTTTGTATATATCCATACAAAAGATTGAGGCACGTAGCATTGTTTTTAAAAAGGGTGAGGGGCAATATCATCCAAAAATTCTTGACAAGCTAAAGAAAAAAAGGCAAGTTCGAAAATCATGAAAATCCTAATCGGGAGGAGAGTGTACATGAATACCTACTTCTAAAAATGCTGTTATTTAACCGATTTTCCCTTCAAATTTTACATGCCCCCACAAAGATAGGGGACCGACTCCATAATCATTCAATTCCTAAAATGTTAATTTAAGAAAAATGGAAAAAAATTTGCTGCGAGAAAAAGCACCTCCCTTCCACCCCCTCCCCCCACCCCAATGCTATGTGCCTGAGATTGTTATATTATAGGCTTAAGAATTCAGGTATAAGGTATGTACAGTCCAATGTTCAGCGTTATACCTTGTTCCTCGTGCAGTTTGGCCAGCATGACAGCCGCCGTCAGATGTTTATGGGCCTCTTTAAACTCGCGTTCGCTTCCCTCTGAGTAACACATATAAAAGACGCGCTAATTAATAACACACCATAACCAAGTTCTACAGCAAAACTGTTAAATTCTATTTTCTAAATGTTACTTCATTGTGATGCTACTCACGTCCGCTGAGCAAGATGTCCAGGTTGTTTTTGATGGCGGTAGCGTCCTTGTAAATCTGCATCCCCATATCGGCGTACTTCTGTTCTGTCACATCTGGTTCACTCAGATCTGCGATCAAAATGAACACCTTCAAGTTACATGTATATGGTATCGATATATTTTTGAGCAAAGATTTGGTTGAGCTATGAATTTAACAGTACCTGCTTCTGTTAGCTTCCAGGCTTGTTCCCAGTGAGCGGGTAAAAATGGCTGAAGAGTGATAATAGAAACTAAGATTATTTATCCACGCCATGATGTTTTTCTAACAAAGATCAGCTTTAAAGACCAAGTGTTTTATCTTACCTTAACGCAGTGGTCTGTAAAAAAGATTGATAAAAATGTATTCAACAATCAATGCAATTTATATACAGTGTATTTCAAAATTTGAGCTTAATATGTGCAATATGAAAAAAAAAGAACTATAATTTAAGTTTTAAGTATTTAAGAACTACAATCAACTTACCGAACAACATCCTAATGTTGTCGAGTTCTCCCACAATTTTGCCAATCATCGCTTTCAAAGCTCCGATTTTGTCTTCAACTGTTGATAGCAAAACAAACAGTGTGTATATATATATATATATATATATATATATATATATATATATATATATATATATATATATATATATATATATATATATATATATATATATATGTATGTATATATATATATATATATATATATATATATATATCTTAGCAACATGTTGTCAAACTCCTGATGATTTGAAATTTGAAATGAAACTAGTTGAGTTTATTTCGGTGTTGTGTGTGTGTGTGTGTATATATATATATATATATATATATATATCAGAAATATATATATATATATATATATATATATATATATATATATATATATATATATATATATATATATATATATATATATATATATATATATTAGAAGTATATGTAAAGTTTTGAGTGACTTACAGGATTGGTTGTCGGAGCTGAGGACATCAAGCACGGCCTGGGTGCCGCCTTTGATACAGTTCAACGCCTGGTTCACCATCAGCTTACATTCCTTGAGAGCAATGATGTCATCTGTACAGGAAGTTAAAGAGAGTTCAAATCTTTATTACTAGATACATTTAAGGTTGCATATTTCTTCGTCCAGATGAATAATTGTATTCTTAATTTACTAGAATTCAGTTATGTGTGAACGTTTTATTCATTATAATCTTTGGTAAGTGAAGAGTTATATCAATGGTAACGTTATTCATATTGAATTTAAGCTCAACTGTTTTTGTTTGCTTTATTTTAATTTTGTTCAAAGAAAATAAAAGCGTGCTATATATGTTTAGCCTGTTTTTAATTACTGACCTTTAGTACATCCCTCGGGAATAGAGACTGGCTTGGCTGGGATCATAGAGTGACCCTCTTCAGCTGAATCACAAAAAACACAATCAAATATATAGGCCTACTAAGTAAATCATTTTCAGCATAAACTTGATCATGTTTATAGTTTACGTTGTCTTTTATTTTGTAATTTTTATTTCAAAAGTTCTATTCTACACAATTCAGATGATGCAGTCGTCGATAAAAGCGAACACCTAAGTCGAAAATGACATTTTGTATTTTGTATTTATTTTTATTTAAATCTTTTATGCAATCAAATACACTCATCTTATTTATTTTATGAATCTGCACCATAAGATGATACTATGAAAAAAGTTATAAAAAAGTTGGAAGATTCTGCTGATGTTAATTGATAAAATATCACTGTCACACGTTAAGCAATGGTTTGAAACAAAAAATTCACTAATACGTAAATAAGACAACTTTTGTAACGATAGCTGTTAGCACTTTAAACTTGAATGAACATCGTTTAAAAATACTCAGTTTGAGATTTGTGGGTAAAACATAAAACCCTAAGTTTATTTAGTATCACTAAAACTAAAACAACAATCCTCACAGTCTGGTCAAACAATTAGCAATAGTATAAAAAATGCAGACATAAGGACTTTCAGTACTTTGATTACCTTTCTTTTCATGCATTTCTACAAGATGGATGCCCCCTGACAACATTTCGAGGATCTCATATTTGCTCTGGCCGCCATTTTCTAAATACAAAAACGTGTAAAGGATTATGTATATTGTGTATAATACTTTGTATAAGGTTTATTAAACAAGAGGCCCACGGGCCACATCGCTCACCTGAGGACCAATAGGTATGATAAAATCAGCTTAATGGAGTCATAATACAAACTATCTGGACAATGTACAATAATACATGTAGATCCTGTATAAATAAAATCCATTTTTCCCTGGATATTCTTATGTTTATAATCATTAGTCCTTTTTCTAACAGGATGATTTTATAGTCATATCATATGTTGAGTATTGCAGTTTTCAAAAAGATCCTTAACAATAATTTATATATGGGATATAAACGTACATCAAACTCTGAACCTTCTCGTGAGGCCAAAGAATTATCCTGGGGCCAAAGTCTTAGCAATTACTGTAGTTTCATTAATTTTCGTTGGTATCAATTTTCGTGGATTTTCTAAATATCACAGTTTCAAGGATACGTAAATTCATGGCCAATGATCCTATCAATACAAAATGTTAGTTGAAATTGCACTTCAATGAACATTTAATTTCGTGGATTAACTTTACAACGAAATCCACGAAAATTGGTATACAACGAATATTGATGAAACCACAGTATGAAGAATCATCTGGCTGATTAGTTTCTGAGAAGATTTTTAAGATTTACCCTATATATTCCTTTGATAAACTTTGACTCCCCATTGTGGCCCCACCCTACCCCTGGGGATCATGATTTTCACAACTTTGAGTCTACACTACCTGAGGATGTTTTCACACAAGTTTCAGCTTTCCTGGCTAATTAGTTTCTGAGAAGAAGATTTTTAAAGATTTACCCTGTTTATTCCTATGTAAAACATCGACCTCCCATTGTGGCCCAAACCTACCCCCAGGGGTCATGATTTTCACAAATTTGAATCTACACTACCTGAGCATGGTTCCACACAAGTGTCAGCTTTCCTGGCTAATTAGTTTCTGAGAAGAAGATTTAAAGATTTACTCTATATAATCATATGTTAAACTTCGACCCCACATTGCGGCCCCCACCTACATACAGGGGTTATTATTTTCACAACTTTGAATCTACACTACCTGAGGATGGTTCCACACAAGTTTCAGCTTTCCTGTATTATTAATATCTGAGAAGAAGATTTTTAAAGATTTACTGTATATATTCCTATGTAAAACTTCGACCCACCATTGTGGCCCCATCCTTCCCCGGGGGTCATGATTTTCACAATTTTGAATCTACACTACCTGAGGATGCTTCCACACAAGTGTCAGCTTTCCTGGCCGATAAGTTTCTGAGAAGAAAATTTTTAAAGATTTACTTTATGTATTCATATGTTAAACTTCGATCCCCCATTGTGGCCCCATCCTACCCTGGGGGTCATGATTTTCACAACTTTGAATCTACACTACCTGAGAATGCTTCCACACAAGTTTCAGCTTTGCCGGCTGATTAGTTTCTGAGAAGAAGATTTTTAAAGATTTACTCTATATATTCCTATGTAAAACTTCGACCCACCATTGTGGCCCCATCCTACCCCGGGGGTCATGATTTTCACAACTTTGAATCTACACTACCTGAGGATGCTTCCACACAAGTGTCAGCTTTCCTGGCCGGTTAGTTTCTGAGAAGAAAATTTTTAAAGATTTACTTTATGTATTCATATGTTAAACTTCGACCCCACATTGCGGCCCCCACCTACATACAGGGGTTATTATTTTCACAACTTTGAATCTACACTACCTGAGAATGCTTCCACACAAGTTTCAGCTTTCCTGGCTAATTAGTTTCTGAGAACAAGATTTAAAGATTTACTCTATATAATCATATGTTAAACTTCGACCCCACATTGCGGCCCCCACCTACATACAGGGGTTATTATTTTCACAACTTTGAATCTACACTACCTGAGAATGCTTCCACACAAGTTTCAGCTTTGCCGGCTGATTAGTTTCTGAGAAGAAGATTTTTAAAGATTTACTCTATATATTCCTATGTAAAACTTCGACCCACCATTGTGGCCCCATCCTACCCCGGGGGTCATGATTTTCACAACTTTGAATCTACACTACCTGAGGATGCTTCCACACAAGTGTCAGCTTTCCTGGCCGATTAGTTTCTGAGAAGAAAATTTTTAAAGATTTACTTTATGTATTCATATGTTAAACTTCGATCCCCCATGTGGCCCCATCATACCCCGGGGGTCATGATTTTCACAACTTTGAATCTACACTACCTGAGGATGGTTCCACACAAGTTTCAGCTTTCCTGTATTATTAATATCTGAGAAGAAGATTTTTAAAGATTTACTGTATATATTCCTATGTAAAACTTCGACCCACCATTGTGGCCCCATCCTTCCCCGGGGGTCATGATTTTCACAATTTTGAATCTACACTACCTGAGGATGCTTCCACACAAGTGTCAGCTTTCCTGGCCGATTAGTTTCTGAGAAGAAAATTTTTAAAGATTTACTTTATGTATTCATATGTTAAACTTCGATCCCCCATTGTGGCCCCATCCTACCCTGGGGGTCATGATTTTCACAACTTTGAATCTACACCACCTGAGGATGGTTCCACACAAGTTTCAGCTTTCCTGGCTAATTAATTTCTGAGAAGAAGATTTTTAAAGATTTACTCTATATATTCATTTGTTAAACTTTTACTCCCCATTGTGGCCCAACCCTCTGGTGAGCTAAAAAAGTTAAGTTTACAATACAATAAGTTGTTAAAGTTGGTTTCTGGAAGAACAGACTTTGAAAATTTTCTTAATAAATATTGACAATTTTTTTACTTTTATAATCTTAAGTTTTTAAGATCTGTGTACAAACATAGAATTGTGAGCAAATCTCTGTATCTTGCTTATAATTCGAAGCTTAACAGTCAAATATGGTTAGTAAATAAAAATTGTAAACAATTAAACACAAGAAACATGCACTACATGACTGTATAACAAATAAAGAACACTATTTATTTTATCGAAATGAATCATATATATACATGTATATGCCTACATATTTCCGTCAGCGATATCAAACTCTATTCAAACTGAATAAACTCGAGAAAAAATGCCGAGCATCTCAACAAAACCTATTGCAGTAATCTACCATTACGCAAAAGATAATGCCGAATTACCGATAGAATGAATTGTATTTCAGTACCCCTACATCAGATTTTGCTTAATTTGCGCAGGTAAACAGTTAACTGTTTGATTTACCGAAGTCTCTGTTTGATTTGATACGTAAGAATCACGAAATGCAGACGATAGTTTCCAGGTTACAAAGCATAAATAATGAAAACGAAACGAAAATCAGAACAAGCTAATACCAACGTCATGTGTGAAAACTGTCAACTCATTGAAATATTTAGCCTCAATTTACTTTTTTTGATTTACCAAAATCGGCACCAATATATTTTGCATGTTTCAAAATTTCCCTTCATACGCGAACTGTTGCACAACAAGCAAATTCATCATAGTCAGATCGACACTTTTTCGTATAATGTCATGGCTGCTTTAAACAAAGAACCTCGTTTCAGAAGTATGGAATACGAGTCTTGGTAAAATGGGTATGCAAACCCGGGCCGTGGCAAAATAAAAGCCGGGGCAAATCGGCAATCGTCAATTCCAAATACGCATTAATTGCAGCATTATTCACAGCGAATACAAATATACAAGTCCATCAAATATCCTGAAATTTAAATGAGATTGGCAGATTAATAACTGCCAATCTTTTGTTTTGCCCAGGCCAAGTCTTGCCTACCCATTTTACCGGATGCCGAACCCGAGGCTATTAAACTGATTGAAACACGCCTTTCCTACATTATTATTTTTGTAATAACTCAGATTTAAAACAGACCATCAAATATCCTGAAATTTAAATGAGATTGGCAGATTAATAACTGCCAATCTTTTGTTTTGCCCAGGCCAAGTCTTGCCTACCCATTTTACCGGATGCCGAACCCGAGGCTATTAAACTGATTGAAACACGCCTTTCCTACATTATTATTTTTGTAATAACTCAGATTCAAAACAGAAATACCCCTTAATTTTTGCAATTTATATTTTCCTTCCCATAAGGATAATTTATGCTAAACTACGTTGAATTTGCCTCGGTGGTTCTTGAGAAGAAGATTTTTAAGAATGCACCCCCCTTTTTCTACAGTTTCAAGGTTTTCTCCGCTTTGAATACAGATCAGACTTTTATTTCTGCAATTTATATTCGCCCTCCCATAAGGATGCTTTGTGCCAAATTTGGTTGAAATTGGATAAGCGGTTTTAGAGAAGAAGTTCAAAATGTAAAAAGTTTACAGACGGACAAACGGACGGACGGACGGACGGACGACGGACAAAATGTGATCAGAATAGCTAAAAAGATTTCTTTTATAATTCATATTTACATTGTATTTTAATAATTAACATTATAACATCAACCCATTATTTAAAGGGGCATAGTCACGGTTTTTGTCAAAAATCATATTTCATTTTTAATGTTTATTACAATGGCTCAGTAAGGCATTTCCTCGATTATCTCGTCTTACAAAGAGATTATCTAATTCTAGATCTATTCTATCAACACATGTTTCGGTAAAAAAAATTGCTTAAGGAAATTTCGCTATTAAGCTATTTTGCTTTATTGAAGGTATAGGGTATTACATCTGATCCGCTCCACTCTTAATCTGTCATCATTGTAAATGTAGATTGGAGCGGATCAAACACACTTGAATTGTGGAGATGGGTTGACTAGGGGCGCATTCCTGAAATCTAGTGATTACGGTAAAAATCAACACCTTTTGAATTCAATTGCGTCACTTCAATGGGTTTACAACATTAAGAAATCGGCCGTGTTTTCAACCTTCAGGGTATTACTCTGACCATATATTTACGTAATTCCTTTCCCAATAAACAATAGGATTACTTTGTATTTTTTCTTCCTTGTATTGTTACCTAACAGCGTAGGGCGATTGGTTAGAGCGTTAACTACCAGTTCCAATACCGCTTGGGCTTTTATAATTTTTAACTTTCTTAAATGCTTTTGAAACATTTTTTGGGGTAAAAAATTGTAAAATTTGAACGTTCTAAACCGGTGAACGTATTTTGATTATAATGTAGTTTATCCACATTAAACAAATGTCCCATAACACCTATGATTATGTAGACTGACGTGTGTAAAGGTTTAATTTACCTCCACTCAGGGTTTTCTCTACCACAGCCTTGAAAAACTTCAGGTCATTTATGATGTTAGACACGATGGAAGCTTTTTTGTCATCATCGAAATCGTCTGGAAAATTAAAGCAGCATGGATTATAACAACAGCATTTTTATTCATGTACTACATGTATATATACTATTATATATATATCTTATGCAAAATCCAAACAGACCAAAAAAATACACCTACTACTGTAATTGAAAAATTTCAATACATATTTAATTCACATTGTTTATTGTTTCAATCACAAAATGCAGAATTAAGGAGTGCTTACTGTCGACTGTGGCCAGATATCCCGACACCCAGTGGTTCTCGTCGTCGTCGCCTCGCTTCTGATAAAAAAATAATAACAGGGAGGTGAGGTTCTTATTGTTCTTCTTCCCCCCCCCCCTTTAAAAGAATTACAATTCATTTTTTAAAAGATAGCCTCATCGCTTCCATTGAATAATTTTTGTTTAGTCAGAAAAGCTGTTTTGGAAAGCTATTGTATTGCTCGTATTGAATTACAGAGATTTTGAAATAATATGCATAGTCCTCTGAATTTCAATAGATCCGGAGTAGGCTGTAGTTATGATTTTTTTAAAAAGGGAAAATGCGCCTATAGACATGTCACTGATTTGTTATGAATGTTTTTCTCTATATTTACATGGGTGTTTTATGATAATGCATTAGGTGTATGCAAAATAGACATTTTGATTTTATAAGCTTGATTATTTTTATATTGAAGATATTAAGGTGGTAGTGTTTTATTATTTTCAACGGAATTTGAAATCTGCAACAACACAAAATTCATCAGAATTTTCAGAAATCCATTGAACAAAAAGAAACATCAGCAAAAACCTGATCTAATCTAAGACCTGAAATCGTATGTGTGAAATAAAAGAAACAATTTACTTGAGAAAAAAAATGTAATATTTCTAGGTATGGATATCTAGGCGTATTTATTCAGTATTTCCATTTTTTTATTAATTATAATTTATCTATTCATTTTTTTTTTACTTTATTTTTGAAAACGCAATTTCTTCAAAGAAATATAAAGCATGAAATTATTATTTCTGATCAGATTATATATATTGTTGTAGAATTATCAATGAGACTACAATAAAGATTTACCTTGAAAGAGCGGGCGGCGGTCAACGCCAAAAGTCCCAAGAACAAATAGGCAACACGCATCTTTAGACTATGCTCTTCCTCTGTTATATGAAAAAGTGTCTAACGCAACCAACTCCACGGTTTTTATAAGTATACTTACCCCTCCCCCTCCCGTCTATTTTGAAATAAGATTTAAATGTTGATTTCTTTTTTTATTGCCTCAATACTAATGAATCCTCTGGTAAAGTCTCGGTTTTGAAATCGCTGTCCCTGAAGCATATCGGAACTTGATCGTGGTTTAAATATTGCTGTAGTGAAAAAGATTAAATTTCATTATCGTGTTGAATAGTCTTATTATTTATTTTCAATTTAACTCCATCGCAAGAACTGGTTTTGAATTTTTTCTAGCACTTATACAACTTTCAAAATATTTTTACAATAGAATGAAAATATCCACAGGTCAGCAGTGCGATCATTGAGAAGTAGCGGTACGCGTTTTCTGAAATAAATTGAGTCAAAAATGAAGTTTAATATTAGGGATGAATTTTCAGATGATAACGTATTAAGGGATTACGTAGAAATTTTCTACTTTGTCCAACATTTGTTGTCATTACAGCCTTACCAGCAAAAGAACAAGTAAACTTTTCATTTTCAATTTGATCCAGTTTATTAATTTTTATTGCTCCACATTTGTAAACTCATGAAGTTTATTGATATCTTCCGTTGCCATGTCGTTACGTTTTGCAATAATCATCTCTAAGTACATACGTTAGTACCTTACGACTAAAAATTTTACATCTCGTCTTTTAAACATTCAGATTTACAATTTGTTTGGGTCTTTTTTTTCTCAGATTTTCCATTGGCCGCTGACATCTATTCTACAAATGCAATATTATAGAAATAGATGAATGATTAAGTATTCAATGACCTGTTAGACATCCATAGAATTTCCACGGAGTTGACACCCCATCTTCCCTTATATGCATAGACTTATAAACTAGTATTTTACACTATACGGTCTTTTTCAAATTTTGATGCAAGTAATTTATACATATATGCAAACCTTTAAAAATACGTAAATTCGTGACGCGGCGATATCAGGTATATATCATGATATAAACATCATTATCTTGTTAAGTGTTTAACGAAATTTAATCAAAACTTTACTTCCAATTAAAATTTTGATAAGGAAAAGTTTGATGAAACATTTTGTACAATACAGCGCCTCTATGAAACTCGTTGCATTGTGTAACACTGCTTTTGGATCAACATTTGTAGTTGAATAACAACAGACAAAATTGAGTCATCATGTGTAACGTTACCAGATTCAACAATACGGAATAAGTAGATTAGGTTTATACACAGTTACCTCAGGCATTATTCAGTGTTTGGATTTTTCTAAAACGATTTGTTTTTGATGCAATAATTGGTAACCCTGTAACAATGCGGGAAGCGTATATTTGAGAATTGGCCTTACCAAGGTAATATACATTTTGGAAAGACTGTTTTTTCCAAAAAAAAATTTCAAGAGACCTAATTTTTTTAGTGCTCTGTTTACTATAATAGTATTGTGCTCCGACCATTTAAGATCGCTTGCTAGATGTAAACCTAAGTGTTTGTGTGTTGAGATATATTCTAACATACAATGCTGAAAAAATATTTCGGGTAGTTCGTAGCTAGATTCTGTGGTAAAGATGACAGCCTTAGTTTTGTTCGGATTGAATTCAAGTATCTATAGACCACTGTTCCAAAATGTATAAATCATGATTGATATTATGTTCAATGCTAGACAAATCATTGAAATTGATATAAAGCGCTAGACAAATATTTACCTAAATTATTGAGTTCCTTTTTTTCACATTTAAAAGTTAAAAATTGGGGGGGGGGGGGGTGTTTTGGGGGGAGGGGGGGGGGGGATAAAAACTCTATTTCTTTCGTTATTCAGCGCAAAAAGGACATACACACGAGTATAAAGTGAAACGTATCTTCCAAATCTTTTTTATTACAAAGATTGCAAAATCTCTGGTTTCTTGGCACCTTGTTTGTTGTGTCGACCTTTTTCAACATTTAAAGACTGTGATGAAGTTCGAAATATACTTTTTCTTTTTTTATTATTCAAGGAATAAGGGATCATTTTTTGAGTATTATGATGTGATAATTTCGGTCGGGGCGTGATCAAATTCAATAAAGTCTGAAGGGCTTTATGATAGATTTGATCACGCCCCGACCGAAATAATCACCCCCATAATATTCAAAGAATGATTCCTTATTATTATCATTTACTTTTACATAGTTTTCAGCAATTTTGCGATTTAACATATTGAATATGAATAAGAAAAACCCATTTGTGTCCCAATTATACGTCATTTGAATTTATTGAACTGTATAGTACAAAATTAATACGTGTTATCACAGGCGAAGACACTTAAAAATTAATTGGTTTTCTGAGATAAGGTTGCATATTCTTCTCAATTCATTTATATGCAGACAAAAATTATCTGCAAGGTGTTGATATAACACACGCTTCGGTTAGGTTGAAAAATATGACTTCAAACTCTGTTTATAAATATCTAATATTTTACACTCAGTTATCTTGTAGGTTTTACATTGATTTGAACACGTGTCGTCAAACAATTTAAATCCATCCTAGACAAATAACTGCATGGAAACCACCCAGTTATTTCGAAATGAATTAATATTGAACCACTGTTGCACAATTAGATATAGATATTATGCACTTTTTTATCTTAAATCAAATTTTTACCTTATCCAACTTCACACCTGACATGTGAAAAGATAACTCAAACACATACATGGCGGAACTGTCATGATGGCTTTTTATTCATATCAACATTCACAGCTAACATGCCACTTGCATGTTCATACTCTATGCGCCGATCTTACGACTTGTAAGCTTTTGGCAGCATAGCATTTACAAAATATTCATTCAACAAACCATATCAGAGCTGGGGGACCTAGAGACAATAGTATCCCTCAGCAAATGGTTACATGTCAAAATTGCTCGAACACTCTCACCAATGTAACTGTCCTGATCACCAAAACCATGGTTTTCTTAACGCCAGAACGATATCTGGAATTGAAAAAAAAATACACAACAGCAATCAGTATCTGAAAAGCTATTTCTAAACATACAAAACAAGGTATATGTTCAAACCAGTCATAATATGTAGGTGAGGGGTGGGAGGGAAATGTTCGTGTTCCCTTGGCCGAGGATTGAAATGAATAGGCCAAGAGCGCATGGTCAGGAATGAATAAAGTATCAGTCATGATGTATAGAAAAAAAAATTCCGGAAAAATTGCATAATATTTTCCTTGATTTTAATTGCACTAATTTATTATCAATAACTGTATTTATCTGTAAGGGATAAATTTGATTATTGTTATTGACATGCATGTTTTCGTATGCATCCTTCAAGATAAAGTTATTTGCATTTTTAATTTCTAACCAATATTTAACAATTCTAAGTTTCCTTCTATTATGCAGAGGCCACAGACCACAATACACGTGATATGAAAAGGTTTAATTATGCCTTACTTTGTGTATAGTCATTTTAAATAACAACCAAGCTCATTTTGATCCACTAAGGTTTAACACATAAGTGCAAATGGCAAATTTTATTCGCCATTTAAAATGAACGCGCTATACTTTTTGGGGGGAGTGAGGTATTTTGAACCAAAAGACATTTGTGTAAGGCTTGATTTGTATCATGTTGGTAATAGATTGCCACTTAAATGGAATTACAATAAATCTAAGTCCTAATTTGTCATATTGTGTTGTTAAATATCCCTTCAAGAACTTTACTCACACTCGACCCCACTGGTACCCACAATAGTGCCCAAGAAATCCGGAAAAATACTACAAACACATCATCAAAGTGTTTGAAACATTCCAATAATGTTTTAAGCGTTTTGATTAAGATTCATTCGAACAATCAGCGAACCGGTTAATTGATTTCTACATGCCATTTGTATGCAATTTAATGCACCTAACGCAGACTTGTGTATTTGACAGATTGGAAAAAAACCTAATTTTTCAGCGATAAGCGCATGCGCTAGCGCTTATTATGGTTACACCAAAAACTCATGAGCTTTTTATAAGCGCCACCTAGTGATCATGCTGACCGACCGCTCGTACCGCGTACTCTAAAAATAGCAAGATCAAGGTGTGTAAGCTGTTTGTAATTAGATCCCACGTATTGCAAAAGAAAGTAGATTTATGGGTTTATCTAATTAAAACAAGAATAAATTGCAAACTTGTCATTATCAGACATATCAGGTAAGTCTGAGGATGCATAGCCAATTACACAATTGAACGTGCCAGGAGACATTCATGTATTCTCTTTTGAGAAGTGGACAGGCATAGCCTACATCCACTTCTCTTCGCAAGCCCTCATGTTTTGATTCTGGAAAACGTGTAAATGTCGGAACCAAAGACGGTTTACACTTCGAGCCATGTTTCGACTCCAGTTTCCCTGAATTTTCGTAACAGACCTATTATTTCTATATTCTAAACATAAATGCATCCATATATAACAAACAAATCACCACTAACCCGCTTTCAAATCATTTTCTCAACCTCTACATTCCGGGTTTAAATTATGAGATCACTCGCTATAGGTGGTTTAAAAAGTAGAAATTTTAGAGTCGGAAAAAACGGAAAATAGTGTTCCGATTGTAGACTTTAGATTAAAGGTATTTTTCTTAAAATTTACAGAGCTATATAGAACGGTTTTACAATTTAACACAAGTTAACAAAATGCATACGATAAAATAAGTAACTTTGTCACATAAAACAATGAAAACTCTTTATTTTAATCTTTCTTGTATGCTATATTAATCAATGTTCGTTTTATTGTTTAAAAATAGATGTAGAACAAAATTTGTCACCATAAAAGATGGTTAAAAAGGGAAGAAATACCACTTTGTAATTATTTGACTCAGTATTTGTTTGTATGTTGTAAGATTAAGTTGATTCAGTTACGTTTTTGACATTATTGTCTTAAATAGGTTTCCAATTTTATCCGAAACATAAACTTTTAATCTGCGATGACCTAGATAAACATTTTGATACACAAAATTTAAACCCGGGATTTAGAAGTTGCGAAAATGATTTGAAAGCGGGTTAGTGTTGATTTTTTTTTGTGATATATGGATGCATTTATGTTTAAAATGTAGAAATAATAGGTCTGTTACGAAAATTCAGTGAAACTGGAGTCGAAACATGGCTCGAAGTGTAAACCGTCTTTGGTTCCGACATTTACACGTTTTCCAGAATCAAAACATGAGGGCTTGCGAAGAGAAGTGGATGTAGGCTATACCTGTCCACTTCTCAAAAAAGAATAACATTCATGCTGCTGTTATATAAGACGCGTGTTGGTTGACCGCTGTGTCATGTAAACAAAGGATGGCCAGTGGAGCGGATCACGGAGTTTCGAAGCATGCGCTCAGAGATATTTTCTTGTCTTGTTGCTATATCAAAAGTTTACGTAGACAAAATTTTAATTGAGACTTTCAAAGGCCAACAAATTTATCAACATAGTGTGTTAAGAATATTTGTTGTGTAACTTTAATAATTCATGCGTTTTGTCAATTTCTTTAAAAAAAAATCAAAGACACTAGTCATAGTTTAGGGTCTTAATCGGTGAAATTGTACAATCGGTCTAGCTTCACTCACTGAGTTTACTGTTTTCAAAACTTGCCATACACTGAATACATGAACAAGGTTAGCATCCTGACTGTTGGGTAGGAGACAAGCGTTCAGCGATACAATGTATGACAGCACACCTAGAACTTATCAATTAGACTTTTAACTTTGCAGAGATCCCTCTCTGAATTTCATATGGTGCCGTCGCAAACCACTGGCAATAAATATATCCTCTCACATTCGAGAAATATCAATTTTATATGCAGACTCCCAACTTTAATTAGTCAGTCCGTGGGCCGACTGATCAGTTACAATGTAATATGCATTACATACTCCTCTCTTCAAATTGATTGAAATGGTATGGTCAGGTTCTCATGTCACGTATTTTTACGAAACCTTTTTTTAGTTTATGTATAATTATGATTTTAAAATATTAACAATTGACAATTTTTAAAAAAGTAGCAATGAGGCTGGCTTAGCGCTTTCCAGTACTTTGAGTACTTTGTTGTATTGCTGACCAAGTCCTCAACATTGATAACGAGGCCTCACAAACAGCAGCCTTAAAAATGTTTCACTGGACACCTCTACACGAAATGCCGGAAATGTTTAGTCACATTGTTGAGTAACAATGGAGTTGTCCATGTGTTAGTTTGACAGAATATTACATTCAACTGCAGGAGAGTAGCGGGGACTTTGATTAATTTGTCCAGCCATCATGTATGTCCACGGGAGAGGGGGCGGGGCCTTACCTCTCATAAAACAATAGGTCGTCGTAAATGCCATACCTACAGTGCTATACCTGCAAGGGCGCTTACACGGACCAACACCATGTGGATTAATACACTGGTAAGTTATTTGTATTTGGCATCATTATCAATTTGACATAATTGAAAAATATTGCTTTCAAAAAAATATGGTACAATGTGCTGAAACGTCAAAAAATGATCTTTCTGGTACTCAAATCTCGTCAATAATTCTTTCATCAACGTCTTAAACTGTATAGTGAAATACATTTATTCATATTTTGTGTAGAGAAATATTTGTTTGCAATAAAGTGCCACATCTGTCTAGCTTTTGAAAGGGTTGAATGGTTCACCGAGGCTTCCTGAGGATTGCATTGGTCATTCATGAGGAGTTAACGCCCTTGCCACTTTTATAAATAGTACTACCTATTTCGAAAGTTAAATTCATTGTAAAGAAAATATTTTTTTTTATCAAACAAGCGGAAGAGCGTCTGTATCATGGTCCCCTCTGTTTTATTGACAGGAAAAAAAGTCTGCAACATAATTTAAATTACAGATTTCATTGGATAAATGAGAAATTGTCAGAAAAGGACATAAATCGACTACAAAAAACTGTCATTAAAAACGTAATATATGTGTCAGGACTCCTCAAGATGTGTGTCATAATGGACCCATGAACCCGGGGTCCTGAAGGCACTGGGACAAGGGATGTGTTTATGACGCGATTCTCGCACGCATTGATGGGTTAGCTGTCGTCCCGTCAATGTTGCACAGTTCGTGGTCTGTCCATTGATACACTAATTACAGTATACACCAACTATTAGACTAGGTAACGCTAACATATAGAGGATTTGTCTTAACCACACTCTCGCTCTCTTTTCGATTATTCTAAGATTACATTGAATACTAAATATACCGTATATATATTTAGATATACTTGTTTGTGAATGTTTGTGTCGTGTCTCATTTAATGATATTTTTTTGTTTGCATGACGACATTTCGTGCTATTAATAATATTATTCCAAAGAAACTATTGTTTTTGGGCAACATAGCGGAAAAAATAAATAAATACCGTCCTCGAATGATGCGTGTTTTATGTCTAGTCATGCCTTTTATTGTTTATCCTATGAAAGAGTTCTTCAAGGCTGCCCCTTGAAACCAATCTATTTATTGTTATTTTAAGCGTATAAATACCTGTCGCATGTCTTTTAATCTTGTTTATATGCAAATGTAATATTGATCATTATCGAGCTTGTCCGCCACACTTTCCCAATTTTTAGTTATTGTAAGGTCTTATTTTCTTCTTACAAATTCAATCAGCAATTAAAACAAATTTGGTTGTTGTTGTAGATACTTCTTGTCGCGCTCTGCTTGGTCTGTGTCTTATGTCAATCGACGCCCACGTGTGTAAGTATTTAAGATATAAATTCAAATGATATTGTGGTGTTTTTAAAAGCCCCTTTATAAAATCCAAACCTTTGTTAGTTTTTATGGTCGAAACTAATGTGATCCAAACAGACATAAGCGATTACTTTTATTTTTGTTCTTTTGCAGTAACAGTGATTTCCTATCCGTTGGTTTTACTGAATTTTATACTAAACGGTACCCGTACTTTAAACAGTGTCAAAGAGATTTTTAGAAATGCAACTAGAGAGATTCCCTCGTGGTTCTTTCAATATGATTTCACCATACACGAATTAAGGATTATCTGAATATTTAAAGTAGTGATTATCAAAACAGGTTCACAATATACTAGGTTTTAAAGAAACAAAAACTATTATCAGAGAACAAAATCTTCATTCCAGATTTATTGTTTTAAAATACAAAAAAAACAACAACAAATAGCTGTTTTTGTATTACTTTTAAGGACCCTCCTTGCAAGGCCGGGACAGAAACATGTGTAATGTTATCAAGGTGTACAGGGAAACAGTGCAATATGTGTGCTGGTACGTTGCAATTGAATTCAATCCCGTTTCTTTTTTAAAATATTGCTGTATTTTATATAAAATTCAGAACTCTTGAAATCAGAGACGATTGTTACCATATGTTAGTTCGTTCAATGCTTTTTGTCTCTAAGCAGTTAGCATAAACTGTTTTCAGAATCATCAAGCATTCAGGTCAATAAAGCCGCCAGTGTACAAATCCCTGGAATGGGACAACTGCAAAAGCAACAGCTACAAATGTTGCTCCAAGCAAAAATGCTGCAACAACAGAACCAGGACCCAACCAACATAGCAACAGATGCCACGCTGATTGACCCCGTGACCCCTCCCCCTAACGACTGGTCCACAATTTTTGGAGGGAACACAGCTAACACAGCTAACACAGGAGCAGCCGCGGGTAAGGCGCTTCCAGCATAGAAAGGACGAGGCTTTTCTTGATTTTTTTATTTGATATTTTTTATTTAAAAAAAACGGGGGAAATAATTTTTTTATACATGAAAAACATGAAATATCCCGACATTTACATGCATAGGAGAATGAAAAAGTATATATATATATATATATATATATATATATATATATATATATATATATATATATATATATATATATATATATATATATATATATATTCAGCGGGATAAAAGAAAATCTGCTTTCAATATTCTTATTACGTTCTTTGGTATTATTATATTAATTAATCATGAGATGCTGTTTTTTACAGGTTCAAACTCCTTCTCTATGAACGATTACTTGTAAGTACAATATTTGAATAATCAATTTCTATAATAATACTTTACTTAGCAACTATTCAAGAAATTTTTTTAAAACAAATGAACTTGGAGATAATTATAATTTCCATAATCAAACTTTAATTAGCAAACATTCAAGAAAATTTTGAGAAGACATTTCTAATTCATTGCTTTATGTTATATAAAACCCCATAATCTTTACGGAGCTCTTCCGTATTTTACTGATAATGTTGGTCTTTTTCAGTTTATCTGGATACCTATTTGACGGCTTCGGTATGGGACTAATGGCATGAAACAAAATGGCCGTCACATGAACAACATGGCACATATTTAAAATTATAAACACTGCTCTCATTCTCATCCCTTTTTTGTTATATATAGCTTTGTTTACAAGTTAATAAATATTATAAGACAATTTTTGCGGGTTTTGTTTTGTATATTAAGGCCAAAATAAAGTAATTAAAAAGTGTGTTGCAGATTTGCACATTAACCTTGAATGATACCTACAAATGTACATATATATAAAATGTGTCTATGGACGTTTTTTTTTTGGGGGGGGGGAATAATCATTTTTTAATTTCATTTAAAGAATCCTTATTTTGATTTCTTGCACCGAAAAAAAACCAATGAACATGCATATATCAGAAAGAAGCATTTAGGTATCTTTGCGACCGTATCTGACAAACGACGACAAAAATGTAGTAACTGAATGTAATGTTTCCATATTTACCGATCCTATTTATTTCCAAATGTTTCCATATTTACCGATCCTATTTATTTCCAAGTGGAAGAGGGAAACTTTTACTTCATTTGGCCTTACTGGTTCTCGGACAAAGATGGTGTCTTTAACTTTTGATAGTGGTCAACTTGTTAATGATTCCAACATGGCGGAAGTGATGGAATCCTGACAGTGATAAGTAATTTAGTCCTTATCAGTCATGACCCCACTATTTATCGCTGGACGCTACTACGGTCAATATTTATACATCATGGTGACTTTGTGCATTTGCATTTTCTTGGCCCTAGGGAATGTTTGTGGTGAGATTTCTCGTTGACCTGTCTTCAACACAGCCATTTTACCTTCGATACTGGTGAACAGAGTTTCCTGATAACCCGTATTACGTAACCTTTAAATAAACTCAATTCAAAACGACACTCATTTTGCGTGGATTTTAAAGTTTAACTTTCGATTTCATTGATTGCGATGAAATTTCTTCAAACGTTGAATAAAGGCACTCAATATAATAATATTACAAAATGTATTATTATTCAATTTTAGTTAAATTGAAATAAAAAATGCATCAGATTTCTGTTAGAAAATAGAATCTCTGTTTTTATTTAACTATTTATTTATTATTTTATTCAAGGCTCATATTTCTGTTTGGTTTAATTAAAAACTTAAAAACAATGGTAGTCAAACTAAAAGTTGGCATTGAGGCGTATTAGAAGTATTAGACTATAATCCGTATTGCTCAGCTCTGTAGGATAAAGGAAACACTTTTGCATAAATGATAATTTTTTCAAAAGAAGTAGAAATAATTGCTTTAATTCATTGGAGAAGAAAACAATTTTTATTTATCCTGTTATCCTGAGGAGCAATATTTGTTTGACAAGATCCCTTTACAGTAATGGTTATCTACCTTTAAGAGGGTGTTTGTACCTTAAAATGTACACAATGTACCACTGTAGGGTTTGAGCGAGCCTCCCGAGATGAAATGTTTGGAAAGCGGTTGTTTCAGCGCCATCTACGTGAAACATCTGGGACATCAACAGGTATGACATTAACAAATAGTGTGTTTCCGATCCAAAGATAATACGTCTATACATACGGTATTTTAACAGACACAAGAACTGATTTATCAGTATGCAACCAATCATTGAAACTGTGGGAATGTTTAACCTTATGAAAAAACATCTGTATTTCAGGGTCCTCGACTTCGTTTAGTTCTCTCGCCAGTGGTGGCTTTAGTCCCGGAACACTCACCGGAAGTGGGACTGGGTCGCTAGGCTCCATGAGTTTTAATCCAAACCAATTCAACTCAATGATGGGTCAAACTTCGGGCGGCTCATTCGGAAATTTTGGATCTGGAAGTGGCATGGGTTCGGGTTTTGGAACAACTGGAAGTGGAAGTACTTCTGGCTTCGGGTCTGGAAGTTTTTCCAGCTCTGCAGGGTTCGGATCGGGATCTAGTTCATCGTCTATGGGAACAGGATTTAATGCTGGATCATTTGGAGGTTCAGGTACTGCATCAGGTTTCGGAATGGGGTCATCATCAACTGGCTCTGGCTCAGCAACAGGAACCGGATTTAATGCTGGTTCATTTGGGGGTTCAGGCACTGCGTCAGGATTTGGAACAGGTTCATCAACAACAGGCTCCGGATCATCGACAGGATCTGAAACAGGGTCATCCACAGGAACTGGATTTAATACAGGGTCATTTGGAGGGTCTGGATCTGGATCAACAGAAACAGGATTCAATGCTGGATCATTCGGAGGATCTAGCTCCGCATCAGGATTTGGAACGGGTTCGTCAACAACTGGTTCCGGTTCATCCACAGGAACTGGATTTAATACAGGGTCATTTGGAGGTTCAGGCACTGCGTCAGGATTTGGAATGGGTTCATCAACAACTGGATCTGGTTCATCAACAGGAACCGCGTTAAATGCAGGGTCATTTGGAGGGTCAGGTACGGCCTCGGGTTCTGCATTTGGGTCTTCAACAGGAACTGGATTTAATGCTGGATCCTTCGGAGGTTCAGGCGCTGCATCTGGATTCGGAACGGGATCTACTACAACTGGTTCTGGCGCCTCTGGAAATAATGGATTTAATATCGGGACATTTGGTACTGGTTCAAGCACAGGTGGGATATCTGGAAGTTTTGGTACAGGATCAGGAGCTGGAGTAAATGGAACAAGTTCCACGGCAGGATCTGGAGGCTTCGGTTCAGCTGGAATGACAGGGGGAACAAGTGGTTCTGGTTCAAGTTCGTTTGGTTCCACTGGTGGGTTTGGAGGCTCTAGTGCTTCTACATCTGGATCTGGCTTTAGTTCCTCGGGATTTGGAAGTTCTAGTGCTTCGTCATCTGGATCCGGCTTTGGCTCGTCGGGATTTGGAAGCTCTGGTGCTTCTAGTGGATTATCTTCAGGATTCGGTTCATCATCAGGAAACAGCACACTCAGCAAGACTCCCACATCGTATACGACGAGCAATGGACCGGGAACTGGAAATGGCCGATTTGATTACAGTAACAGTTTTGGGAGTCAAAGTGCATCAACAGGGTTTGATGCGTTCAGCAGCAATTCTTTAAACAAACCTGGTAGCGGATTTATCAGACCAAGCCTTCTTGAGGCTAGCTTTGGCTCAGGTATGCCAAAAGGAGGTAGCTTTGCGGACGGAATAAAAGGCTACAATGCCGATGCATTGGTACCAGGCGGTGATACGGGAGGAACGCAAGGCGCATCGAGTGGCACCAGTGGTGCTGTTAGTGGCGCTGGAAATAAAATTCCTACATCAAACACTGGCAGCAGTGGGGGAGCTAGTAAAGGAGATGATGGATCGACACTCAGTGGTTTCGTAGGCAGCTTCACTAGTAATAAGCTTGGAAATGTTTCAAGTATCGGGGGGTTTACTTCATCAGGATCGGGTGCTATTGGATCGGGATCGGGTGGCAGTGGATCAACCATAGCGGCGACAACTGGCAGTGCCTCTACATTTGGAGACAGTGGCAGTAGCGGTAGTTCCTCCTCAAGTGGGTTCGGTTCCAGTGGATCGAGTGGCTTCGGTTCTGGTGGATTTGGCGATGGTTCGGGAGGATTTGGGTCTGGGGGTTTTGGTGGTGCAAGCTCTAGTGTTGGCTCAAGCGGAAGTGGTTCCGGGGGATTTGGATCTGGGGGTTTTGGTGGAAGTTCAAGTGGCACATCTGGTGGATTCGGATCTGGGGGTTTTGGTGGAAGTTCTAGCAGCACTGGTGGATTTGGATCGGGGGGTTTTGATGGAAGCTCAAGCGGAAGTGGTTCTGGTAGTTTTGGGTCAGGAAGTGGGAGCTCCACAGCTTTTGGAGGAGGAGGGGACAGTTTTGGCGGGGCTTTTGGGTCAAACACCGGAGGTTTTGAGAGCGGAAGTGGATTTTCTTACACGGACGGTTCGATGAGTAAAGGTGTACACGACACTCACGCCGGAGGAGGACCTCTGTGAGTAATACATTGGAGTGACACTTCAGGTCTCTGTTATATCATTACGATGTTTAGTTGATGAAATGTCATCTGTGTACCCTCAGTTCTATTAAATGATTGGGGATAAATTTCCAAGCGTTTCATTTTTAAAATCGTTTTCACATTTATATCCTTTATGAATAACTCCTTAAATACGTACTAACAACAGGTTATGTGTGAGACACGAAATGGAACTTATTTCGAACAAATTATTTTTTATCAAAGAGTAAAAAAATAATAGCAATACCTTTTGTATATAAACTTCTATTGATAATTTAGAATCAGCTGAAGGGATTGATATAGTAATTTGCTATTTGTTTGAAATTCAGAGTCGCATATTATATCATCGATATTATATTTACATTCTACTGTGTTTTTCCATTAAATTCTGTGATCTTCAAACGCCTCTAAATGCAACAAGTAGTCAAAGGTCAAATTGACGAGTTTAATTATGACGTCACAAACGTTGAACGCTGTAAACTGCAGGCACGTAGCATCGTTTTTGAAAGTGGGGGGGCCAGACCCATCCAAAAAATCTTGACAAGCAAAAAAAAAAAGAAGAAAAAAAAAAAAAGAAATATAAAGTTTCCAAAAATCTTCAAAATCCTAATCCGTGGGGGGGGGGGGGGGGGGGGGGGGGGGGGGGGGGGGGGAGTAGACTCAACTATACTTTCAAACAAAATTGTTCCCTACCATAATTTTTTTCCATCCAAATCATGAAATTCCTAATCCGTGGGGGGGGGGGGGGGGGGTGTAACTTCAATTTGACTACTCATTTCCTTATTCTCATATCAATTTTTTACAAACTTGCAAAAAAGTGGGGGGGGCCAACTCCATTATAATTCATTTTTTTATATGTAAGGCCAGCATTTTTTTATTTTTAGATTTACGAGATATTTTTCAAATTATTTGGTGAGGAGGAGGGAAAAAAAATAAAAATAAAATTGAAAAATTTGTCCGTCGAGAAAAAAAATAAAAATAAAACACAATTTTTCAACAATATTTTTTTTTATTTTTAAAATAAGAATTAACACGTGTCCAGGAGCTGCCATTTTTTAAATATATAAGTAATTTTGGTTGTTGATGTTCTTATCATAACATATTTTATCCATGGGCACTGTAAATTTGTGTTGATTTATTGTATATGCATGTATAAAAACGAAGGTTTTTTTTTTATATACAAGTACATACTGTACATATACATTAAGACCAAAAAAAAAATTAAGGGAGTTTTCACTTCTTCCTTGCAGAAAAATAGGATGAAGTATGAGAAATCATTCATTTGATTAAATTAACAATGCTTTTCACAAATTCAAAATTTAAAATATTGTTACTGAAAATAAATTGGATTAGATGCATGTCCATAAATGTCAGTAAAAAATCAAACAAGTTTTTTTATTTAAAAAAGACTAACTAATTTTTAAAATTTTAATTATTTATGTAATTATACCTTTAATAAAGGAAATGATTCGTTATTTTGTTCGCTTAATGACAAATAAAATCATTCTCTTTCCTTCAGTCATAAGACTCCTGTGTTCAGTGTATTTAGGGTTATTAGTCCAACCCTATGACCCACTTACAACCGTTATGTAGAGGATCTATTTCCAAACGGTTAAATTATGATTATTTTAGAATTTATTTTGCAAAAATGTTTTTAAAAAAGTTACTTATTATTTTCTTGCCGATGAGTTTCTTTTTTAATTTACGGAATTGTGATAGAACAACTTCTCTTTCTTGAGGAAATTCTGGCTAAGTTGCCGATCACAAAACTTAATAGTCGTAAATTGTAGGGTTGGACGAAAGCAAACAGTAGTAGGCCCAATGGTATTTTTTTTGGTGACTTCTAGTGCCTGTGACTTGATCGGAAAGAACTTGGTCTTTTTAATCAATGCATGAACAACAATAATTCAGACTACACATACGTGATTGCATCAACATTTATTTTTATTTTTACCAGAAAGAAAATTTCAGGTCGGAGGAAAAAATAAAATTAAAAGCTAGTTCAGGTCCTTTTATTTTTATTTGAATTTTTTAAAAAATAGGGTCGGCGGGTTTGTAAATCGAAATTTTAAAAAATGCTGGCCTAAATTTTAAAAAATTTGTTGCTGCGAGAAAAAGTGGGGGGGGGGGGGGCAGGCCCCCCCTGGCCCCCCCTGATGCTACGTGCCTGAACTGCAACGTCACAAGCGAAAATCAAAGTTCACGCTTGTGGCTGTTACTGTGGCTCTTCCATTAATATTAACTTACCCTTAGGATAAGATATGAATTTTAAGGTATGAATCACATTTGCAGACGAGGCAAGAAGTTAAACAAATGTAAATATAAGCATTAAATCATGATTTTTTGAAGTATACACTCTCATAACTGCAGCGGTGTGTGCATACAAATTTTTATAACGCGCTAACGCGCGTTACTCAATTTGTATGCACACACCGCTGCAGTTATGAGAGTGTATACTTCAAAAAATCATGATTCAATGCTATAATAACATTACACTATTATTTGTAGGCGGTTCACGTCAGTTATATGTTGGTGAAATACCGGTATACTTACTATGTTCATAACTGGTACATGTTGGTCATATGTTGGTGATATACCGGTATACTAGTATGTACTATATTCATAAGTGGTACATGTTGGTCACGTGTTGGTGATATACCGGTATATGTACTGTATTTAAAAGCGGTACATGCTGGTCATATGTTGGTGATATATCAGTATACGTACTACTAATACGTTATTACTAGTACATGCTGGTCATATGTTAGTGATATACCGGTATATGAACTATATTTATTACTAGTACATGCTGGTCACATGTTAGTGATATACCGGTATATGTACTATATTTATTACTAGTACATGCTGGTCATATGTTAGTGATATACCGGTATATGAACTATATTTATTACTAGTACATGCTGGTCACATGTTAGTGATATACCGGTATATGTACTATATTTATTACTAGTACATGCTGGTCATATGTTAGTGATATACCGGTATATGTACTATATTTATTACTAGTACATGCTGGTCACATGTTAGTGATATACCGGTATATGTACTATATTTATTACTAGTACATGCTGGTTACATGTTGGTGATATACCGGTATATGTACTGTATATATTTCTAGTACATATTGGTCCTGTGTAGGCTGTACATGGGAGTTGTTCAAAGAGACGTACACTGGTATATTGCGGGTGTTGGTGTCTACTATTTGTGTAAGTCACAGACTTGCCCTAACAGATTAGTATTGACACAGATAAAATACTCGGTATGTACAAATACCTGGTGCAAACATTGATAACATCACACCTACAAAATCATTTTTCGATATTCATATCATCCGATATGGAAATGTAGAAGTTATTGAATATAGATAAACCATTATTGCAGAGATTATTATAAAAAACTGTAATATTTTAAAGATGATTGATATGAACATGTCACCCGCCTTATGAAACTTAAAATATTTTGATCAAATCATAATTATCCAATTGGTCACCCTCCAAATTGACAGTTGACAGTAAATATTATAGTTAGGAAACGCACTCCTTTCGCACTTCAGTGTCAGAGATTCAAGGAAATAATCACGTGACCCCGCGATTAGGCAAGTTCCGGGTACAGACCATAAGATTATACTCAATGCAGTCAGAATTTTTAGATATTATTTACAGTAGATACTCTTTTATTTTTTTATAAGCTTCCGTTTTGAAAAAAAAATTCAGAACATGTATGTTTAGTTGCATGAGATTCTGACTTTAGTTAGATAGGATTTTTTATGATTCTAGGACCAAAAGTGTTCGTTCAAGTACATGATTTGACATCCTAACTGCAACCTACTAAACACTTATTTAAAGACAAGTTTTTCATAATATTCAGGATTTTTTTTTTAGGTTTTTTACCACAATGTTCGTTGTATTTTTAAGACGTATCTGAGTCTGTAAAAATGTTAACAAGAAAGAAAATAATAGCGCGCTTTTTTATGAAGTTAAATAAGGTACTTGGGGTAGTGAACTTGTTCAAGGATCGTACGTATACCACCTACCCCACAAATTAAAGCTTATAAAACTTTTTTTCATGCAGGTATCGGTATGTAAGCAATATAGATTGTTGTCCTTCAATGTTACATGGACATGATACAGTTTCCTAAATATATGGGTAGATTAGGTGTAGATAAAATGTGTTCTTCCCCAACCTTTGCACGCTCCTTGTCCAGATAACGTACCTGGCCGTACCTCTTTGCTGGTCCCCCATCCTCGTGATAAGTTTTGTAATTTGCCTCTTATTTTATTTTGTAATTTACCAAATAACAGTTTGATTGTATGACTGTTTTCATATTTTGAAGTGACGTGAATGTTAAACAAATGAATCTTCCTGCGTGTGTTTGAAGAGTTTGGTGACAGGGGGACAAATTAATACTCACTCAGAATCTCGGACTTATTAATAAAAAAAAACTATGACTTTCTTAAGAAACTTAAGAATTGTGACAGCTTGGTGCTGGATGTTGTGTTTTATACAAACCTCAACAGGTAAGTGGACGGATGTTAAAGTTTTAATCTCTCTCTCTCTCTCTCTCTCTCTCTCTCTCTCTCTCTCTCTCTCTCTCTCTCTCTCTCTCTCTCTCTCTCTCTAACACAAATAAGCTCAGAAATGTTTTATAAATAAAACATATAATTGTCCTACACCACTGAAAATCAATGAAAATTTTGAATAGATTTACTTTTATTATATATAGCCAAATTTTATTCTTAATCTGTAAATGATTATCCAATGGTTAAAATGTATTATTTTAGAAAAAATAGAACATCAAAACTATCGCGTGTGATAGTTTAGCTGAATTTTTTTCAGACACATGTTCTTATTTGCATGTTTTACTATTATGTGTCTTAAAATGAAGGATGTTATTTCCCTTTGTAAAAACCGTTTGAGGGAAGGAATACTGTGATAATATATTGGTTACTGGATATATCAACGGAAGAGATTAGGGGTGAATTATTGTGAAACATGAATACATGTATCGTAGCTCGTCACCCTGCCTTTTTTATTCCTTCTGAAAAAAATGTGTCAAGATTTTAAGGTAAAATAAAAAAGAAATGCCAAAAGTATATAGAAATGGCCCTTCGTGATCTAGTTCTAATTTCTATCTAATCCTTATATAATCATTCATACATGAAGCATTACCAGGTACAAGATTTAAGTTTAACACCCCCTGGAGTCAAAGGTCAAGTTG
Organism: Magallana angulata; assembly: GCF_025612915.1. Taxonomy (NCBI): domain Eukaryota; kingdom Metazoa; phylum Mollusca; class Bivalvia; order Ostreida; family Ostreidae; genus Magallana; species Magallana angulata. Next base: position 57,615,914 of record NC_069117.1, read on the forward strand.
GCAGATACCGTGGACTGATGATAAATGGAGCATTTATTCGGAGAAACGTATTCTTTTTTAATTCATGTTACGGGTCTATAAAATATCTGTAAATCTGTAAAATATATAGCGAAGACCGATATATCCTTCCAAATCTCTTATCAATCGTCGACTGTCCTCTTATAACTTGTTCTCTACAAACTCTCACCAGTCAGATACTAGCTCTTCGTTGATTTTTTCCGCAATAGATTCACAGTACATGTAATTTCGAAATAGAGACAAACGTGTACATGTATTTTTATCGGTTTCCAGTCATTGAAATATTCCAATTTCTTTGTACTAATTTTGAGAACTTCATTTTCCTTAAAATGAACCAAATTTAATGTGGAAGATAAAGAAAGTCTCACAGAGTTCATTACGAAAACTAACCTGGTAAACTTTACTGATTGGACAATGGTTATGATATTGTTACAGTAGAACTAATTTAAAAGCCAGTTGTAATCATTAAATTAATAATTATAAGTTAAAAAAATTACATGGACGTATATACGTCCCGTAATTAAAAAAATGCACCGACTTTTTCAAAGAATTGTTTGGGTAATTTATAATCAAACTCGTAAGCTCGTAAGTATTAACCCAAATGCTGAAAATAAATTGAGTACATTTGTACACTGTACTGAGTATATGACGCCTACTGTATGCAATATGCATCAAATAAAATTATAACACTGCATATATATTTTTCTTTAACGAAAATTAATAAATTCCGTATACCGGTAATCAAAAAGATGCAAATATCACGTACAAATTCGCTACCCTTTATCGCTAAATGTGACCTCTTTGTCCTACATATACTATATATATTCAAACAAAGATATTCGATATGGTTAAGATAATAATTTAATCCCCGCCACTGTATTCCACGTGTCCCTGTATGATACGAAGGTTAAATAAGTTCGTCAAAATATCCCTTTTTTATATTAGATTTCTTTTTTTTTTTTTTTTTTTTTTTTTTTTTTTTTTTAAATATTTTGCATTTTATTCAGTAGATTTTGTTTGGGTGGGGTGGGGTATTTTCAATACACAGGCACCTGACGTTAAAATTTTTTCATTATAAATAATATATACCCTCTACCTAAAAATACACGAATTTGTATTATTAGTTAGGCCTAAAGGGAATATTTTTTTTTTATGTCAAGTTCCTGTGGTTTCCAAGTGAAATAATGATAATCCACATTATATATTAATAAATATTTCTCGGAAGCAGAGACATAAATAAATATAAATTAAAAAAACAAAGAAAGAAATTGATTTATTCATAAATGCAAGGTGAGGCTTTTATAATGAATAAAGAATAAAATAGGCATTTATGGGGGGGGGGGGCAAAAATGAATGATCGGGATCGATATTCTGTTCATGGTTTCTGAGAGCGGAAACAGACGAAATCGAATTTGATTGAGGTTAGTTTGGCATGGAGTGTTAACTTAAAAGTAAAATGTAGCATTTAAACAGTTTGCAAATTCTATGACATGCATTTATCGCTTTTTGTACAAGTAGACTGAATTTGTTACACGACAGTTAATCAACTGCAGTGCTGTTGCCGCTTGTGTCGTGTGTGTAGTGTTTGTTTTTTTGTTTTTGTTATTTTAATAATAAGCACTTAAAAATTCATTTCAGCTCAACAACTTAGAATAGTAAGCAGTTCAGGGACTGTTGGAGGATTAAGGGGAAGATTAGAAGTATTTTACAATAACACGTGGGGTACAATTTGTGATGACCATTTTGACAGAAATGCTGCTACTGTGGCGTGTAAAATGCTGGGATTATACAGCAGGTAGGTATGACTGCCGGTCTAGTGTTACGTTTGGTGATTATTGAAAGGGATTTATCAACAGTTATTCAAAAAGAAATGGACAATTCTCACTAACATCAGATTTAGGCCAAAAAAATTAATGTTTCGTTTCTCAGGCACCGCCGCATCAGTAACATTTTTGCCGCATCAAACTTTATTGTTATATTCAGTAGTATATTCTCACTAATTAACTCTATATAGACGATTTGCCAATAATTGTAATATTAGCTCGTCCGAAAAATATTGAACGGTCAATATTTTTTTGTTATTGTCCGGCTAGGAATAATATCTAGAGAACATTCCCTCTATTTCAAATAATCGCCTCTGATTTGTTGATTTGTAATCGATGACGAAAATAATTCTTCACAACTCCAAACAAGGTGATGTCATAATAGACAGTCAGTTAAGGCAAGTAAATAATGGATGCGCAATGCGACGGTTTGCTATCATAACAGGCATATTAAGGATTTGCGAATTACTGTGAAGTAAAATAAGGTAAAACATCTGTATGTTTTAATTCTTAAGGTCGGTGAAATATCACCAGTGACCATTTGATGCTGAGGATATTTTGGAAATGAACTTTGCCCGGCACAAAATTGAATTCGTGAATTCTTTGTTGAGCTGAGAAAATTACGGCGATCTGTTTTCAATGACTTTCTTAAATTTTGGTTTGTTTCTTCATATAACAAAACAAAATTAATGTTGACTGTGTTTTCGGGCAACATTGATTATATTAGCCCCCTTGGTCCAAAAATATTGCCCTCCACTTCGCGTCAGGCAATATTTCGTCCTTCGGGGGCTAATATAATCAATGTTGCCCTCAACCCCAGTCAGTATTTGTATATTATTGTTTTTACCTTTGGGCGACTCATTGTAAATATTACTCTCTTTCAGTGTAATTTTGCAGATACATCTAGCACTGAAATGTGTCTGTTATCTTCACAAATTGTGAATGGACATTCAGTTCTATAATATTGCCTTGGGGCATTATCGGAGGATTAAACAACAATTGTACTGTAACTGAGAATTTTTGATGGCCACTAAATCATGTAAAGTTGGACTTGGTGGTTTTTTTTTCTTTTTCCTGAAAATCGTTCATGTTCCCCATGAACTTTAGATAACAGAACACCCAGAGTGAATGCTTTATTTTACAATGTTTCAATTACTGAAACATGAGTTGGTGGTAAATTTGTGATCAATTAAAAACTGGCTGCCTGCCTACCTGCCTCATCAAAATTTTTAAATTTTAGGCCAATAAAACTAAAAATGATTTTCTTGGCCTTATATCTCCATTTTGTTAACACTCAAAATTAAGTGGAGGGAACAGGATTACTTTGCTTGAGTTGGTCTTAGGCAACAAGTGAATATTTTTTGCTGGTGTAAGATTCTCGTGAAATGAAAAAAATATTTAAAAAGTACACATTTGTAATAACAGTGTGTTTAAGCAATATGAGCTGCATTTTTTTACGAAAATGTTCTTTTCTACTAAAATGATAAAAATATCATGGTTTTCAAATTTCTGTTAGCCATATTTTTGTGGAAAAGGCCTTTAAGAAGCCTTATTTGGAGCAAAATTGAATTATTGTGGTCTTGTACAAAAATTGATTTGCTATATATTCCTTAAAAGAGAAATCTTTCCTTTGACAAAAATTAATGATTTTTTCAAATCTTATTTATCATAAAAGTTTAAGTTAACATTGGTTAAATGCAGACTTGTCATGCTAGGAGGTTTTTGCAGCAAAATAAAATTCTAATAAATACAGCTCATATTGCTTTAAATCAATGAAACATTTTTTTGCCCCTGAATATAAATCATCATATTAATGATTGTCTTAGTTCTGGCCATATCTGCATTTTCTTTAAGAAATAAACAGCAAGTGAAAAGTTCACTGGGATATGAACTATGTTGGTCACATGATCAAATCCTGTGAAGCCTTCAGAGGATTTGATCATGTAATAACCTAGTTCATACCTTGGTAAACATTTTAACTTATGATTGCTGTTTATTAATAATATTTACATTTGAAAAAAAGCAAACTGTTCAGACTTGTTAAAATTACCAAGATTTTATGTTTATAATAATCCAACTGACAAGCGATGTTCATTGTGATGTCATGAAAAAGTTTATAGGTTCATATAAGGAAACATATTTGCAAATGTTTATATATCTGTTTATTAAAAGACAAGTTGCTGTCCTTTAAAAAAGGACTACAATACGTGGACCATTTGCATGTGTTCCAACGAATACGTGAAAGCCTTAAGATTATCAGAATTTCCACCGACTCTAGCCCCCTGCTATTAAGGTGGCATGGGGCATCCGTCGATATCAATGTGGATTAAAGTACATTATAATTGAAATACTTTCAGCGGTTTAGAATTTTCAAATTTTACAATATCTAACCAAACAATAGCTTTTAAAAATATTTTAAAAGGTAAAAACTGTAAAACCCACAGTGGGATTCGAACTCATGACTTACAGATTCGTAGTAAACCCTCTAACTCACTGCGCTACGCTGTTAGATGACAATATTGGGAAAGAAACTACTTATATAACTGCACTTAATTTTATTGTTTATTTCGATAAACAATACGTCACAACATGGAAGTGTCCCATACCACCTTAACCACTAAATTTGTACGTTGTATTACGTATACATGTATGTATAGCCCTGACTTTTTATCTCAGAATTTAAAGGATTCATACTTCTAAAATAATTATGATCTGTCTATGAATGAAGTTTGCATGTATAGTATCAGGCACTCGGTGAATTCTACTATTTGCGCACACATTACGATTCGCACTACTTAGTTAACTATGCAGTGACAGCTTTGAGTAAATTAAAAATTTCATATTTTGATGCATTTTTCTTGAGATATAAACTTTTATACAGTGACATAATTATTCAATTATACTTAAATGCTTAAAAAGAATTAATCGGGAAGTTCTCTAGCCTCGCCTACTATAAAAGTAAAGTTAAGTTACATGTGTATTCAGAAAACAACAAAGCATTGCAAATTATGCTAGTTGATGCATGTTGTAGTTTCGGCAGGACATTAACTTATTTCATAATACTGATAGTTCATATCACATGCCAATGATTTCTTTAAAAGGAATACTTTGTTTCTGTACTGTTTACCGACAACTTTACAATTACAGCGCCTTTGAACTTATGTGTGGATATGGCATGGAATCCCGATCCCGATTCAGATAAACGTGTGCTAGCCTGGTTCCCTGAGCTACCCATTACGCACAGGAACCAGGCTAGCTCATGCGCAGGCTGAATTTTCCCCATAGCATCCGGTTTAACCTCGCTTATATATTTTCTGCGTGGACCTCAGGGTCCACGCAATAATCTTATTACCCAGTACTTATAATGCTTGAATTATCAATTCAGTAACAACTTTGTGGTTGCCCGGACATCAGCTTATTTTGGACAAGGAAATGGACCCATATGGCTGGATGATGTGACGTGTACGGGTAATGAGAATTCATTGCTGAACTGTCAAGTCAAACCTTGGGGGGACCAGAATTGTATGCACAATGAAGATGTTGGCGTAGATTGTAATGCAGGTTAGTCAATATATTGTCACCTTATTCCTCACTAGATATGTTAATAAATGTTAATCTCTTAGGTAATGACTTAATGTTAATGATTTTATGATAGGGAAAATCCAAATTGAAAAAAGATATGCCGTGGTCAGAAAAGTCTCACAATAAAGCCAGAGGTGTAGTTGAATTATTTACATGTACTTTTTCTTCTCTGACAGCTATGGTTGCTAATATCCCTGTGCGGTTGGTGAATGGAACAAATAATATGAATGGTCGAGTTGAAGTCCAAATCAACAACACATGGGGGACGATTTGTGATGATGAATGGGACGATAAGGCTGCTAGAGTTGTTTGTAACATCGTAGCCCAGCAAAGGTAACTACAACTGTAACTTATATCACTGCTAAAAGTAATAACTGTAACATTATATGACAAAAATGCAATAATTGTGACATTATACCCCATCAAAATGTGATAACTGTCACAGGAATAATTGTGACATTATACCCCATCAAAATGTAATAACTGTAACATTATATCCCTAAAATGTAATAACTGTAACTTTAAAACCCAACAAAATGTAATAATGTCAACATTATATCACACCAAAATGTAATAATGTTAACATTATATCCCAGCAAAATGTAATGTATTCCAGTAAGTTTTAGCATCATATCTCAACAATATGTAACCATATATATATTCAACAAAGTGTGACATATCCCAATAGGTTGAACCATTATATCCCAACAGGCTAGTGTCATAGCCCAACAGGCATATCAGAAGTCCCAACAAAGAGTAATAACATATCCCTACAAAATGTGAGATCCCATCTCTACCATCCTATAACATAGCATATTCTAGTAAGAGCTGAACATGATAGGCCACAATAGTGTAATATATAATCCTAACGAGGGATACCATCATATTTTACATGTACTATATTAATGAATTATCATATCCCAATAGGTTGAAATATTCCAGTTAAGTATAATACATCAAATATATCCCAATATATGCTAAAATATAATATCCAAAAAAAGTGTAATATGACCAATCACAAATTTCAACAAATTAAGTGTTATATGATTTAGCAGCATTCAATTATAAAACTTAGTTATTATACAAATTCCAACAAATGTGAAGTATAAATATCCCAACAAAAAGTAACATCATATCCTGTTGAAATGTAACGTTTTATTCCAGCAGAATATACTGGTAATATCATATGTTAACGGAGTGTTGCCTCATGCTCTAACTAAGTGTAATTGATCCCAACACAGTGTAACATCATATCCCAACAGTGTAAAATCATGTCCTAACAATCTTAAAAACTATTTAGTGTCACATCAGAGCACACGGGGGGTGTGACCGGTCAGCAGAGGATGCTCACTCCTCCTAGGCACCTGATCCTACTTCTATCTTTTTAGAGGTCCGTGTTGCTCTGCTTTGAATTTGTATTTTGTTGGATGGAATTTTGAGATGGTTGACAGTTCGTTATTGTCATTTTATATCATACAAATTGATTGACAATTTAAAGTAAAATTCCAAAATAAATTTCACGATTAGAAAACTCCAATCAATAAATACAAGGAAACAATTCCAATTTTCTTTGACATTTATTGATAAGTTAATAGCTTAAAGGAATTACTGTAATAGGTTAAAAAAAACTTTTTCCATTTATTGTTACATTGTCTTATTTATTGTAACCCTTTCCATTCATCAAGTTTGTTTTTTTCTCTTTAATTTGCAATATTCCCAACACCCCAAAGTGTTATAAATATCTGGTAAGTGTCAAGGCTGTATATGTAAATGCACTTTTGAACCTTAACAGTACAACAGCTGTACCAGTTGGGAATGCCATGTTTGGCTCAGGAAGGGGCCCCATTTTGTTGGATGATGTGAAATGTTTAGGAAATGAGACCGGACTTGGAGCTTGTGATCACAAACCGTTCGGAGTCAACAACTGTGACCACACAGAGGATGCGGGAGTTTTCTGTCTCACTGGAGGTCTGACAATATTTCTCTATAGAAATTCATTTTCTAAACATATTGTTGTTACAGTCCAGGAACTTTTTATTTTCCCCTATTATCTTTGAAATACTTTTTGGAGAAATATATTAAGGTGGATCTCTACACCAAATAAGTGTAGGAGATTTTTGTTGCATGCATTTGTTACCAATACTAGGCACAGTATTCAACAATAATATACCTCAAAATACAATACACTATTTTCTAGAGAATTTTTAAAATATCAGTCTGGTTCCAGATAACCCCTTATTTATCAAATTTTTAAACATTTCTGTTTTAAAATTTTAATGAAAGTGAAATGTTATTAAGTTTAGAAATGAAAAACGAAAAAATCATGAATGAAGTTTGTATGATTTTTATTGGAATCCACATAAATATGAAACTAAAATATAAAAAAAATTCTGTTAAGGCAAACTGCTGGACAAAATCCCACAAAAACCTGAAAATATAAACAATATTCGTTGGTGAATGGGATAAAGAAAAGAAATTGAATGAAATTAAAAAATTAAAGGAAATACTTAATTATTGCAAAAATCTTGGTATGAAAGATCCTGTTTAAGAGTTGTCTTTCTTTATTTTACATCGTCTCAAACATCTTGGGATCATTTTTTAATTAACAAAAATCACGAAGAAAAATTATAAAAGGAACAAGTCTATGCTAAATATGTAGATATAAGATAAGTAGTGCTTATGATAATGTTTGAAGCTGAAAAATTATATTATTGATGAATGCATTACATATATTTAACTCTTCAGAACAAAATATTAGGAGTTAATTATATTATAAATTGCCTTTTTTTATATACAATAGCAATTATAAACAACAACCATACGCATATTAATACATACATTAGATGTCGATAGTGATACACATGCATGTGTGGAAATGAAAAACATGCTCCTTTTCAGAATCGTGTCTTTCCCTCATTTTGCTTGCAAATCCGGGCTTCCACTGCTATTGCTACCTAGCTGTATCTATTTAAATCAAAATACATTAGTTTAATGTCAAAGTTTCAGTGAAAGTCTTTTACTGCAAATGTTTTTTTTTTAATTTGGGAAGTTAGGATCAATTCAAGAGATCGTACTACGGTACTTTCGTTTTATATTCAACATACATATATAGTTTAAATGAAAATTTGACATCTGCTTACCTATATCGATAATCCGCCACATATGTATGATCGTCTGTTGCAGATGACATGACAAAAATGTATTGCCAATATCAGCAGAGCAGGGAAACGGTATATTATTTAGAGTCCACGTTTTCCGTACAAAACAGCTGATAATCAATGTTAGTTAAAAGCTTTAAACAGGAAGAAAATTGACATATTTTCTAAGCGTTTTGGTGATTTCAGTCCTATCTCATCTCCTTAGTTAGAAGAGTTCAATTAAACGGTGTATAGCTATTTTGTACCACGACATAATGTTATCAATCCGGAACACAATGGCGTTTCGAACGGAAGTCAGACTTGTTTGTGACGATGTAGCCTTCCACCTTAACTTTAAAAAAGACAACCACAGTTTTATGGACGGCAAATCCAAGTCCAAATCCAAAACTTTTCTATACTTACTGGCAGACAGAATGATAGTGTCTATTATATCTGTAAGGTCTAGATTAATTGGAACATACCCCCTTCTTGATGTTTTTTTATACATACTAATCAAGTTCTTCTCTATTATTATATTGAATAATTTGTGTTCTTTTTTCAGCCTCTAATGTACAGCTCAGACTGGCTGGAGGGTTAAACAGATACCAGGGGCGTGTAGAAATACAGGTGTTTGGTCAATGGGGGACGATTTGTGATGATAGCTTCGACGTAAGAGAGGCCAATGTCATTTGTCGCCAACTGGGATTCCAAAGGTATGTCAATGCAGTGGCAAAATCTTAAACCCTTTTAAAAGAATTTCCATATTGCTCCAGATAAGACATAGTCTTGTAATGCTTTGTTTTATGCTGTATAGAGGAGGCGTAGTGCTGACTGGATCTTCATATGGAGGAGGAAGGGGGCCTATCTGGATGGATGACCTGGAGTGTTTGGGAAATGAAACCTCCATCCAGTCCTGTACCAGGAAACCCTGGGGGGTCAATAATTGCGGGCACGACGAGGATGTAGCCGTATCTTGTACGCCAGGTAGGAGGAGACAGTACTGCATTACATGCTGGAGAAAACTGCACTTTATTTATGTTAATCTTTGTATTGCTAGCGTTGATTTATACACAAAATTAGACCAGTTCTGAGGCAAATAATAATTCAGATCTTTTAAAGTACATGAAAAATGCTTGCAATTAATGGTAATTTAAATGGACACTAGATGCATCATTCTATTCTCTTACAGACAACGTCCCACCTGTACAGATTCGCCTTGCAGGAGGTCCAAACAGTAGGGAGGGTCGTGTGGAAGTCCAGTACAATGGTCAGTGGGGCACTGTCTGTGACGACTCGTGGTCCAACGCTGACGCCGCTGTAGCCTGCAGAATGTTGCATCTTCCTTTGTAGGGGCCTTTTTGTTGTTTTGTCATATTCCAATGTGCCATTAGATTGAATGCTGTTTATCATTTTCATCCTAGACTTACTTAAACATAGCTTTTATCCTTTGTTAACAATTGTTGACAATTAAAAGTAAGTAAATATGAAATGAAGTTTTCCCTGGCTTTTTGTTATAGCTCTGGAGCTGTAGGTGTCACTAAATCTCCGTACGGTCCTGGAACGGGGCAGATTCTGATGGACGATGTGAAGTGTGTAGGGACAGAGAGCTCCTTGGCAAACTGTAACTTCAATGGCTGGGGACAGAACAACTGTGGACATAGTGAAGATGCAGGTGTTATATGTCAAGATAGTGAGTATCCTCTTTTGATGGAAATTTATTCAACTGTTGTTGTATATGTGTAAAGTTTGTAGCATTGCAATTACTTGTGGTTTTCATTCCCACCTTGAATATCATTTTAGCCACAACTCAAATGCAAATCCGACTGGTAGATGCCAATGGTCAGAGTGGGGGTTTTCAAGGTCGTCTAGAGGTCAACATTAACAACACCTGGGGCACTGTGTGTGATGATGCCTTTGGGACCCCAGAAGCCGTTGTCGTGTGTAAACAGCTACATTTCAGTGGGTATGGTCAAAAAACAAAACAAAAGTACAAGAACAAAAAAGTACTTCAATGTTTATCCACTTTAATAGAAATTCTAACTTAAATTTTTTTGCATTATTAAAGAAAATATCATGAGGTAAATAGATTTTGTTGGTGCATTGTTTAGGGCCAATGCAACAGCTAAAGGTAGCGCATTTTTTGGACAAGGAACAGGACCCATCTACCTGGACGATGTGAACTGTGCTGGTACCGAGACGGGACTCCAGTTCTGTGGTCACCGTGGATACGGACACAGCAACTGCGACCACTCAGAGGATGTCTCTGTCATTTGCAAATGTAACGGCTGTCAGGGTTTTTTCCCCTCTTATTACTAATTTCTTACCATGATCTATATTATAAATAATATTTTAGCAATACATTGTATTTATATGATTTTAATTTTGATTTTGTAGCTGGAGATAATTTACCGACACGTGTGAGGCTAGTGGGGGGAACAACAAACAACGAAGGTCGAGTAGAGGTCTACCACCAGGGGGCGTGGGGAACAGTCTGTGACGATTACTTTGATACAGTGGCTGCTCAAGTTGTCTGCAAAATGCTAAATCTGCCTTGGTATGTCTTAACAAGAAACAATTTCCATTGCAGCACATGATTCAGGGTTTCAGCACTTTATGTGTTTATAAAGAACTCAGAACAAGGTGATCATAAGAAAGTTTATAGCTTTCGGTCATGTATGTGTATATAGTTTCTTCAGCTCTCAGTGCAGTCTTTTAAATGTTTACTTTTATTAAAGGCAAGGAGCTCAGCCAAGATCAAAAGCTTTCTTTGGACAAGGATCAGGCCAGATTCTGTTGGACAATGTGATCTGTAGAGGAAACGAGACAAACATTGAGTTCTGTCGACACAGGCCATGGGGAACCTCAAACTGTCGCCACAGCGAAGACGTGGGCGTGGTGTGTGGATCACGTAAGTATCGATTTATGGTAACAGTAGACATATCTGTAGATCCCCGTCGACATTCAGATAATGATACATCGTTAATGCCTATATTGCTGTTCAAAATTCATTTAAGTGAGTCGAGTCCAGATACGACTTGTGAATGGCTCATCCACCTCTAATGGACGTGTAGAGATCTACCACAATAACACCTGGGGAACTGTTTGTGATGATTCCTTTAACAACAATGCTGCAGCTGTTGTCTGTAATATGTTAGGTTTCCAGAGGTAAGAAACAATAGAATATGACTTACATTTGTATGACATCTTGAATTCTGTTGTCAAATGTGCAGGAAATAAATGGTGGGATAATAATTACAGAGGCCGTAGCACAGCCGTGTCCAATGCGAGGTTTGGTCAGGGTACTGGACCAATATTACTTGATGATGTCCTCTGCAAGGGGACAGAGACTAGCATACTTCAATGCAGAAGCAAGGGATGGTACACCAACAATTGTGACCACACAGAAGATGTGGGTGTCGTCTGTAACACAGGTCAGGCATATCTCTCTCTCTCTCTCTCTCTCTCTCTCTCTCTCTCTCTCTCTCTCTCCTGATATTGACTTGTCCCCTCATCGGTTTACAGCTCAGCCTCAGCTTAGACTTGTAAATGGAGGGAGCAGATACAAGGGGAGAGTAGAGATCAACATAGCTGGAATGTGGGGTACAATCTGTGATGACAAGTTTGATGCGAATGCTGCCAAAGTTGTATGCAAGACCATGGGGTTGCCATAGTAAGTCTAATAATTTAAGCTGTGAAATTTGACATGACTATCGGTAGATATTGGTTCTTTCAAGAAAATTTTAGGTCACCTGAGTCACTCAAATAATAAAAGTGGGGTAACAGTCAGAAAATATCCGACTACCTGACATGAAATTATTCGAAAAAGAAGCACAGAAGTTGTTAAGAATTTGTTGGGCTATAAGTTGAACAGTGCCTACCTTAAGCTTATGAATACTGGTACATTGAATACATCCATTTTCATTATTCATTAGTCAGAATGCCCTTCCTGCTACAGCCGCTGCCTTTGGGCAGGGAACGGGAAATATCTTGCTGGATAATGTTGTGTGTCAGGGCAACGAATCTTCCATACTGGACTGTCGAACTAATCCTGTCGGGACCAACGATTGTGAACACTCGGAAGATGTGGGAGTCATTTGTCAGAGTGGTAAGGGACTTAACATATCTCACTCTGTAGGGCTACCTTAAAATCACTGATGTGTACATCTCTTGGCTGAAATTTTACATTTCTGTCAAGATGATAAATTTTTGTTTGATATTTCCTTAAATTGCTGTGTAGGTTTAAAATTTCATGGTAATCTTGAATTTTGACTATAATATAGTGGAATTTCCTTAACATTTCTGAAATACAGATGTCAAGAATTTATTGCCAGTGTTAATTATTACAGAATTATAGACTAATTTTCTCTGTATTTTCAGCTCCACAAAGTAGCAATGTACAGGTGAGGCTTACAGGTGGTCCCTCCAATCAGGAGGGGCTCCTCCAGGTGAACTATGCGGGTCAGTGGGGCACTGTGTGCGATGACGATTTTACAGACAAAGCTGCTAAAGTGGTCTGCAACAATCTTGGACTAACATAGTTAGTATTACTGGGTACTGTAGATTCCTTATTAAATGCGAGAAATTAATATGTGCATGATATTACGAGAAGCACATCTCGCTTATTTTAAAATGTCGCTTTTATGTATCAGACCGATGTAAACTTCATGAACATATGATAAAATATTGGTGTTCACGAATTTATATTCTCGTGATTTTATGCACAACAGTTGATTTGCAAAATTGATTACTCTAGTAAAATATGGAATCTAAAATATATTGTGGAATCATTAATATTTTTGTTGGCTCAATTTTTGTCAGTTTTGTTTCTACCACTCACATAAATCACATCCTCAGTTGGATCTGAACTTACTGTTCATTGAAACGCTGTCTCAACATTATGTTTCTATGAACCTAAATAATCTTGCAGTCCAGGAAGTTTGGTCCCCATGAATATAAATGATTCCACAGTATTGTGAAACAAAAAATTTGCAAACAGTGATATGTATCTCTGTGCAGAACATTAGATATTCAGCTCTGCGTTTGCATTTGACTCGTAGTGTTAAGGCTGTGGCTGTAGCATCTGCCACGTACAAATCTCCCAACACAAACTACGGTCCTATCTGGCTGGACGGAACAAACTGCACCGGTACAGAGACCTCTATTGGACTGTGTGGCCACAATCCTTGGGGGACAAACGACTGCGACCACACTGAGGACATAGGGGTGGCCTGTCAGACCAGTAAGTAGGACAACACCATTACAGCCCAATACAGACAGTTATTGATACAAATGAGAACACATCTGAATTATAAAGAACGTACCTGAAACATTTAAGATATGTTATTGTTATACTTTCATGTTAAATACTGAAATCTGATTGGTTAAGACGCAGTTAATAATATTTACTATTACCCTCAGCGTTAGCAACGCACTTGGCAACGGGTAACATTATATAAATAGTGCCTGATTGGGAGGGTAACAGTTGAAATTGACACCCCGAGAAAACCATTGTCAACCGACGCGAAGCGGAGGTTGACAATGGTTTTCGAGGGGTGTCAATTTCAACTGTTATCCTCCCAAACAGGCACTATTTATTTTGTTATACTGAATGTCTTTTTTAAAATTTTTAAGAAAATTTTACTGCTTTTATATAGGAATAACGTGAATTCTACAGCGAACCGTACGCGCATAATTTTCGCGCATGTAACATTTTTTAATGTTACCCGTTGCCAAGTGCGTTGCTAACGCTGAGGGTAATAGTAAATATTATTAACTGCGTCTTAACCAATCAGATTTCAGTATTTAACATGAAAGTATAACAATATATAAATAGTGCCTGTTTGGGAGGGTAACAGTTGAAATTGACACCCCGAGAAAACCATTGTCAACCGACGCGAAGCAGAGGTTGACAATGGTTTTCGAGGGGTGTCAATTTCAACTGTTATCCTCCCAAACAGGCACTATTTATTTTGTTATACTGAATGTCTTTTTTAAAAATTTTAAGAAAATTTTACTGCTTTTATATAGGAATAACGTGAATTCTACAGCGAACCGTACGCGCATAATTTTCGCGCATGTAACATTTTTTAATGTTACCCGTTGCCAAGTGCGATGCTAACGCTGAGGGTAATAGTAAATATTATTAACTGCGTCTTAACCAATCAGATTTCAGTATTTAACATGAAAGTATAACAATAAAAAATGTTGCATGCGCGAAAATTATGCGCGTACGGTTCGCTGTAGAATTCACGTTATTCCTATATAAAAGCAGTAAAATTTTCTTAAAAATTTTAAAAAAGACATTCAGTATAACAAAATAAATAGTGCCTGTTTGGGAGGATAACAGTTGAAATTGACACCCCTCGAAAACCATTGTCAACCTCCGCTTCGCGTCGGTTGACAATGGTTTTCTCGGGGTGTCAATTTCAACTGTTACCCTCCCAAACAGGCACTATTTATATAATGGTACTTGTAAGAGCCAGTACTTCACTACAGCCTTATACAGAAGACTTGTTAAGAAATTTTTAGAAATACAAAGAAAAACTAACAGGATAGATGAGAATGTTTGTTATACAATGTGTTAGAAACATCTAAGCTATGTTTTTGGTATATACATGTAAAGTTAAAGTATGACTTGTTTATATCAATAAGAACCTTTTTTTTATCAAATGTAGGTCAGATGTTAAGTATGCAGGTTCGTCTAAGAAATGGTACCAGTAACAGTGGAAGAGTGGAGGTCTACCATAACAACCAATGGGGCACCATTTGTGACGACGGCTGGGGAATACAGGAAGCTACCGTAGTCTGTAGAATGCTGGGAAAACCCACGTACGTGTCACCCACATATGTAAAACATAGTCTTATTTCATCATTCAAGGACTCTATTAATTTATTATATCAAAAGTATTATAGATGTACACTAAGACAGATATTAATGTTATCAAAAAGGTTGATTATTGAGCAAATTTTATTTATCAGTGCATATTTTAAACAACCTATGTCTGGCAATCAAAGAATGTTCAGTTTTGAATAATGATCAATAATTTTGACAGGGGGGTAGTGGTACCTTTGGCCAACTCGTACTATGGAGCAGGATCAGGTCAGATCTGGGTTGATGATATTAACTGTGCAGGAAACGAGACTAACCTCGGGTCATGTGCCCATAAGCCATGGGGTGTCAACGACTGTGACCATACAGAGGATGCCTCTGTCATGTGTTTGAGTATGTGTATTCTGTATAAATACTCAAAGAAAACCTATGAAAATTATAAAAGATGTATACCTTGTTTTCTAACTACCTATAAATGAATGCACTGCATAGAGTTTTTTTTTTTGGACCTCATTGGACAATCTAGTATCAGTATTGTAAATGGAGTGAAACCTGACATTATTTTAGATGCCAACCCTCACCCCCCTCCAGTGTCGGTAAGACTCGTGGGAGGGTTGACCCGGAGCCAGGGACGGGTGCAGGTCAGGTACAATGGAATCTGGGGCTCGGTGTGTGATGACTCCTGGGATAACAGGGATGCTCAGGTCATCTGCTCTATGCTCGGCTTCAGCTCCAGGTAAATATAGTAAAAATTCAATTACACGTACATGCAAAAACTTATTTAATAAAAATAATAGATGATTGTACCGGTATATGATTGTGTAGTGAAAGCTTTAAAGGGCAAAAGTGATTAAATGTGTTATTGTGTGTGCTTTTGCATGGTTGTATGTGTATAAATATATTTTAAAAAAATATCTTTATCAATGATGAATTTTTTACTTTCTAAGGAAAAAAGTGAAATGTATATCTATTTGTTGTGTTTCTGAAAAATCTTATCAAATGGACTTCATTGAATGTTGATAATGACAACTTGTAGTGGTGCCCGAGCTATCAATCACATAGGAACAGGAAGTGGTCCGATCTGGATGGATGATGTCGAGTGCACGGGATCAGAGACCAATATTGGACAGTGTACCTTCAAAGGGTGGGGGGAGAACAACTGTGACCATTCAGAAGATGCTGGTGTTGTCTGTGTAGATTGTAAGTGGAGGATATTTCTTATAATCTCACTGTGTAAATGTTATTTCTCTATTTAAAATTTACTACAAATCAGCTATTTATCATTTTAGTTGATATGCTACTTTACTTGAGCTGCTTGTACAGTTAAAGTGCAACTGAATTGAATTAATTAATTTGAGATTTTGAAAATTAGAAGAAAATTCTACACAGGCAGCTTTTAGATAAAGTGGTTTGCAGGAATTGTGTGTACAACATACAAGTGGGCAAGTTTCTTCTATTCCTACATGTATATTACTGAAGGTTCATATTGCACAGAGCAATTTTTCAAATTTCAGACAAAAGTTTATTATTTTTGAAAACAGTTTTTTTTCCAAGTTTTTGATATCGTAAAATTATCTGTAAATTTTGTATAAATAGCAAAAGAGTGTTCTACAGTTTCTTCAAACTACTATGGTATGTATTTAATAACAGAACCTATATTGACACAAATCATTCGATGAATCACTGAAGAGTTATTTGTTTCATTCAAAAGCCTCAGTGCGACCTCTCCAAGTGCGATTAGTGAATGGCCCCTCAAATAAGGAGGGTAGGGTGGAGGTTAACTATGGAGGGACCTGGGGGACAGTCTGTGATGACCGGTGGTCCAATGCCGACGCTCAAGTCGTCTGTAGAATGCTTGGATTGCCAACGTGAGTTTGGATAACGACATCTTGCAATATGTTGAATGATTTCACAGTATCTGTAAATATAGTGCTCACCATATATACTCGCCTATAAGTCAGATTTTTTGGAGTAGAAAATTTTGTCCTACTTATAGGTGAGACATACAATTTTGCACAAGAGAATAATAATAACAGATAAACACATATTGAAACTGTTTTTCTTAAAATACATTTTATTTGACTGATATTATTGGACATCATCCAGGCAGTCAATCGTTCACACCTGCGGTGAACTACATTATAGGTGTTGACATGTCACCTAAAACAACACAGGCCAGCACTTCAGTTTAAGGGGCTAATTACCAACCTAATCACTAATCAGGCAGTAGGGGATTAAATCACTATCATAAAATTAATTACCAGAAGTTTTGAAGCTATTACCAACTTGTAATGAGATATATATGATTGAAACAGATAAACAGAGTATAGAAGCAGTAATTGGGTCAAAGAAGGACATTTTTTTTAAAAATTCAGGTTTGTATGATAAAATGTTGTTATTTTATCAATTATATCTGTACACCATTTGTTCTTAAAAAGTGATCCGACTTATACGCGAGTCAACAGCAAAGTACCGTTAAAGAAGTTAGAATAGCTTAATTGCCTCAATAAATTCGGAGAAAATCGTTATGCTCTTAAATCTGATTCTGCGATAGAATAGAAAATGCCCAAGTAGACCCTAACTCAGCTTTCAATTTCCAATCGCTCTGAGACTTCAACAGAAGTGGTACAATTCCGCCTAGCTTTTTTCAATTGTACAAGTGAGTTTTCTTTACTGTTTCACTTTATTATATTAAAATGTGTTCCCGTTGTCTTTTCAAAAATAGTGTCATAATTATTTATCATGATATTCAAATACTTGCAACATTGCTGAACTATTTTTTGTTACATTATGTAAATCGAAGCTGCATTCTAGGTCATCACAAAAAAGAAAGTATGGCGCAATGTCATCATCATAATTTGCAACAAATGCAAATATATAATATAATGTGTCATTTTTGGATGTATATCGGGATATGTATTAGTACATATATTGGTACATGATCAAATCTTCCATAGAGCCCTTCGGGCTTTATGGGATTTGATCATGTGACCAACCCATATTTATATCCCATAATACATCCAAAAATGACACATTATTTCTTAAATACCTTATACACTTGCCTAAATTATGTTTTCATAATGATATTAGGTGTGTTTTAAATTAGCTTAAGTCGGTTAGTTTGAGTACACAGAAAAAGTAGTGACCAAGATTATTCATGCGCTACTTTGACCTCTTGACCCATGCTGATGTTATTCAGAAATAATGCGGATTGCGCAAACAGTGTTAAATTAGGAAAAACATTTCCAAGTGTAAATATAGTGTAATAAAAGCAGCAGTCAGGATTGTGTGGTTCTTTCAGTTCCCAGGCCACTGCCTACTCAAGAGCTCGGTATGGACAAGGTCCAGCAAGTCAGAAAATTATCCTGGATGATGTAGGCTGTATTGGTACAGAGACGAATCTGGGTCAGTGTAATTATACTGGACTGGGGCTGAGTAACTGTGACCACACGGAGGATGCAGGTGTCAGTTGTCTTTCAGGTAAATCTACCTCTCAGAGGTGTTACTAGACACGGTCCTCTGAGACTTTTTCTCACAATATCTGTTAAGTAGCTTTGTGACTATCATCTGTTTTTGAGTTTTGAAATCAAAAGTCTTTTTAAATTAAGGGACATATATATGACATACATACGCTTGTATTTTCAATAAATAACTGAAAGATGAATTATTTTTTATATAACTGAAACAATAGGGACCATTAACTTGCAAATTCGCCTTCGTGGTGGCAGCAACAACCAGACAGAAGGGCGAGTGGAGATCTTTTACAACAACACGTGGGGAACTGTCTGCGACGATTACTTTGGATCACAGGAAGCTGCCGTCATTTGTAGGATGCTGGGACTTTCTTCGTAAGAAAATGATTTACACATCAATGAAGAATTTGCTGAGATGCATCAGGAGTTGATATGTATTCTGCTTTTCAATGATACAAAATATCAATAAAAACATTGCCTGTTACTGATTAAAGTCTGTCTTTTGCAGAACTGGAGCGCGTGCCAAAACTTCAGCATTTTACGGACAGGGAAGTGGCCCCATCTGGCTTGACAACCTGAACTGTATTGGCAATGAGAGCAGTCTTGCCCAGTGTGGTAGCAGGGGTTGGGGGATCAGCAACTGTAGACACAGCGAAGATGCTGGGGTTATCTGTCAAGGTAGAAGGAAAACGTTCCTTTTAGGAATGTAAAAAATGTCAAAATAATGTAACACTATTAAACTGTCCTTCTTTTATGAATAAAGGCAGACAGAGAGTGACTCCTGTTCGTTTGGTGGGTGGAAGCAGTCGATACGAAGGCAGAGTGGAGGTGTTCCACGGTGGACAGTGGGGGACGGTGTGTGATGACGTGGCCGACTACAGGGCAGCGCAAGTCATCTGTAACCAGCTAGGCTTCCCCAGGTAATGGCCAACATGTACCTGATTTTATTGCACTCTGGAATCCCAAGTTCTTATCAGAGAAAGGCATACCATTTAAATAAGAATAATTTATGTACATTATATGCAATGTAACTTATCTTACAACAGTTAAGCTTTTAAAGAAAGGTTAAAATCTTATAATTTTATATTCTACTTCATAATTCAGAAAATAAAATGCATAATTCTAGAAAAAATTATTTCTACAGTTCTACAGCTGCTGTGAAGGGCTCCGCCTACTTTGGGGCTGGAACTGGTCAGATCTGGATGGACGACCTCCACTGTGATGGAACTGAGCTCTCCTTGGACACCTGTCACTTCAGACCGTGGGGCACCAACAACTGTGGTCACAACGAAGACCTCAGTGTCATCTGTACAGGTAAACAGGGTTATACAGGTAAACAGTGATATACAGGTAAACAGAGATATACAGGTAAACAGGGATATACAGGTAAACAGAGATATACAGTTAAACAGGGATATACAGGGATATACAGGTAAACAGGGATAAACAGGTAAACAGGGATATACAGGTAAACAGGGATAAACAGGTAAACAGGGATATACAGGTAAACAGGGATATACAGGTAAACAGGGATATACAGGTAAACAGGGATATACAGGTAAACAGGGATATATAGGTAAACTGGGATATACAGGTAAACAGGGATATACAGGTAAACAGGGTTATACAGGTAAACAGGGATATACAGGTAAACAGGGATATACAGGTAAACAGGGTTATACAGGTAAACAGGGATATACAGGTAAACAGAGATATACAGGTAAACAGGGATATACAGGTAAACAGGGATATACAGGTAAACAGGGATATACAGGTAAACAGGGATATGAAAAATTGCTCATTTCTGTGGGTCAGATATTCATAAACCTATATATATGATAGATAAAAATAATCATTTTTATGTGAAAATAACTCTCAAATGTATCTCTACAAGGCTACAAGGACTCATGTTTTTAAAACAAAGAAATGCCCAGTATACAAGAATACTAAAATAGCAAAGTATTTTTGTTCAAACTCTCTCTATACCGCATTGTCTGTTCAAGCTTCTTTAATACCACTATATCGAGTTAATTCTGTGAATGACTCTAGGCCTGTTTTTGCTTTAGCTCCCAGTATACCAATTCGTCTGGTGGATCCCAATGGCAATCCTAACCAAGGCCGTGTGGAAGTTCAAGTTAACGGAACTTGGGGCACTGTGTGTGATGACATGTTTGATTCCAAAGCAGCTGGTGTCGTGTGTGCAATGGCTGGCTTTAGAAGGTAATCTAGTGCAGAGGAAAATTGTGCTGTCGATAAACATTACTTGCCTTAAATGCTCATACTCGGTAAAGCAACCAAGGACATTAATCCAATATTTTTTTTTTTTTTTTTGTTACATTCATTGGTGATGATCTTTTAATAGAACAGGGGCGGTTGCGAAGCCGCGATCATTTTTCGGGCGTGGATCGGGTCAGATTCTCCTGGATGATGTTCACTGTGTTGGCTCTGAGAAGACTCTCCTCCAATGTTCCTCTAAACCCCTGGGTACCAACAACTGTGACCACGATGAAGATGTGGGTGTCATCTGTAATACACGTAAGTCAGCAGTAGTGATGGTTCCTCACAGACACGATTCATTTAAGAAATAAACAGCGAGAAAAAAAGTTTACCGAGATATGAACTTGGTTGATCAGGGGATCAAATCCTATGAAGCCCAAAGGGCTTCTCAAAAGATTTGATCAGGTACCAACCTAGCAAACTTTTTAACATTGCTGTTAATTACTTTTACTAACATTTGAAAAAGGCAAATTGTTCAGAGTGGTTAAAATTACCAAGATTTAATGTTTACAATAATTCAAGCGATAAGCGTTTGCTTTGATTTTTCTGAGGTCATAAAAAATTCATACAGAATTGAACGTTTTTGCTATTGTATATGTTTATATAAGGAAACATATTTGCAAATGTATATCGTGAAAAATGCACTTGCATGTATCAACACAATGAAACAAAGTGGTGTTTTATTTGTGTCAAGATTTCTTGTTTGTTTCATATGGTTGTAAATGAGGCTGACTTAAAAGTAAAGATGATATATGAGAAGAATATATTTATATAATTGATGACTTTATTTTTACTTAGAGATTTTACCAATACGGTTAGTCGGTGGAACAGCAAACAGTGGGCGTGTGGAGATCCAGTATAACAACACATGGGGAACTATCTGTGATGATTACTGGACAGCTAGAGGCGTGAACAACGCCAAGGTTGTCTGTAAAATGCTGGGAAAGCCATAGTAAGTCATTCATTTCTGATTGATCTCCTTAGTGCAATCATATGATATGAAATTCTTTGAAATTTCCCCAATCACCATAAAATACAAGTACAATATACTCTGGGCTGTATTTTTCAGCTCCAATGCTTATGGACTAAGTAGAGCATACTTTGGTCAGGGAACAGGACAAATCTGGTTGGACGATCTGAAATGTAGAGGAAACGAGTCAAACATTGATTCCTGTCCACATCGAGCCTATGGCAGCAATAACTGCAGACACACGGAAGATGTGGGAGTCGTGTGTACTGACAGTGAGTCTGATTTTGTCATATTGTTTAGAATATGAAACAAAAGGAAATTAATATGATCATACAATTGTCTGTCACACAACAGTAAGATAATTTTACTGAAAATGGAGCTAAGAAGCAAATCCTTTTTAAATAGTCATTTTTAACAAAGATTTCATTTGACTAAAACCGGAGTTACGGAGGGATTCCCCTATGACAGTATACACGTACTAGATTAACAAAGTTTTGAGTGTCCAGTGTATTGAAAGTGTTATTTGATCCAATAGCCCCTAGGACCACCACCCCAAGACCTGGTCGGGTGACCACCACCTTAGCGACCCCTGCCCCGGGAACCACCTTCATCCGACTGGTCAATGGCCCCGATGCCTATCAGGGACGTGTAGAGGTGTACGCCTTTGGTCAGTGGGGAACCATCTGTGATGATGCATTCACCAATCAAAATGCTGGGGTTCTCTGTCAGATGCTGGGATACAGCAGGTCAGTTTCCTGGAAAATGTTTTCTTTCTAAAAATTGGTATAAGTTTGAAAACTTTACAAAAGAGTTTAATAAGAGCTGTGTATTTATGTGATATTTTACATCAAATGTTCATCCTGTATCTGATAAATACATGTATCACTAAAATGAAATAATTTTTTTATGATATTCAGTAGTTTTGTCACAGTCGTGTGATGGAATTGTAATCTCTTTTTTGTCTTAAAGGAGCTTTTTAAAATGTGTTTAAAAGATTATTCCATGATTTTAGAAGTCGCACAAGTTATTGGATAAAAATCAATTTCCAAATCAAACCATGAAAGATTCTATGTTTACAAAATGTAATATAAAAATAATGAGAAATATTAAAAAAAAAAAAATGATGAAATACAGGAATGATTAAATTATCCTCCTGTATGTCGGTGACCCTAGTATGTTTTTACAACTTAATTCTAACAATTAGTTAATTGTTTGGTTCTCTGCTTGTAGCACTGGAGCCTCCTTTAGAGGTGCTGCCTCCTATGGAGCGGGGACAGGAAAGATTTGGCTGGACAATGTGAACTGTACAGGGTCTGAGACTTCCATCACCCAGTGCCGGTCCAACGGCTGGGGGGCCCATAACTGTGGACACAACGAGGATGTGGGCATTGTTTGCTCTTCTGGTCAGTCAGTGGTCTAGATAGAGGCCAATTGCTAATATGAAATATAGCTAGCAAAATGACCCACTTGAAATTTAAAAATACTGCATGAAACTCAGGAAGGCCTTGTTTCCCTCTATTTACATATAGCTAATATACAATATAGCAAGCAAAATGAACCATTTGAAGTGTTAAAACACTATGTGTAATTCAGGAAGGCAATTCTTTTTCAGCTATTTAAAATTGTTTTTAACCGGGTTTTCCGAAGGAAAAATCCGGTTATTAAAATGGTGAAAATGGCGGGCGGGCGGGTGGGCGGGTGGGCGGGCGGCTGCCAAAAGGGTACCCTCATTGTATGTATAACTCCTCCTACAGATTTCAAGATAGGAAGTTGTTCTTTTGCAGATCAATTGTACATAGGGTATATCAGAGGTGTGCATATTGCTAGGATTTTGATTTCTGATAATTTATGAAAAAAATACCAGCTTTTGAACTTAGTCATTTTTTGGCAAAATATTGCATATAGGGGTACACCATTTCACTGGATATGGGTTGACATGGATTATGGATAAAGTTCACATAAAAGAAAACCCGGTTTGCTGTCACATTGACAGCTTTTTACTTGTTTCCTCATTCATCCAGTAAAACATATCCCAGCAAGAATTGTTAGGGTGTTATTTCAATAAATTATTTAGTTAGGTTACTTAACTTTGTGTGAATAAATACGTTTCTTTTGAAAAGTCTACCAAAATACAACACAAAACCTCTGACATTAATTATCATTCCACCATTATGATCAAATACGGTATGTTAAACATTTAATAATTTTACCAAATGCCATTTTTTCTTCATACCAGGATCATACCCTGATTTCTTCCTGCTGATGACTGACACCAGAAACAAAAGCATCTACAGAATGGATCTAAATAGCTACAGCTATGAAGTGGTTCCCCTACATAACCATGACAACCCGATCTCCATTGACTTTGACAGCCAGAACGAGGACATCTATTGGACGGATGTAGGATCCAATCAGATCAGGAGTGCCTCCATCACCGGCAGCAACGAGAAGGTCGTCAGACAGCTCGGCAATAGTAAGAATGGATCAACTTTTTTACTCTACTTTTGAAAAAAGAATCATGCATGCATACATATTCTTGTACATAATACGTTAATTTTTTTATTTCCATAATTGTGATTTATTATGCGTAATTGCAGAAGGCAACTTTTTGGCTATGATAAAATATGATACATGTATTGTATTGTAAAAGAATGAACTACAAGTTTTTTTAGAAAGGTCATATCAAGTTTCACATGCAAGAAGACAAGAAGAGCAAACTTAGACCTGTATTGTATTTTGAAGGTGCCACCCCTGATGGAATATCTGTGGACCCAGTGTCACGCCTGATCTTCTACACAGACACAGGCTACAATGTCATTTCCCTCATCACTATTGACGGCGCCTACTCCAAAACTATCATTAACCAGAACTTGGATGAACCCAGAGCGATTGTCACAAATCCACAGACAGGGTAATGTCTTCTCATAATATTTCATTTGAAGACAATGTGACCAATCACCCTGTCTGTTTTTAAGTGTGTGAGAGATTCTCAAGCTTCTGTAAGATATAGGTTAAATGTTAGACTGTCAAAAATGTGTGTCAGTCAAAATTTTTTTGGTATATTTCATAAACAACAGCTTTAATTAGATCTATACTGGCAGTAGTATGTGTTTTTGTTTGGTTGTCTTCTTGTTGCTAAGAGGTTGAGATACATGTGTAGCAAATCCTATTTGGAGGATGCTGTATGTACAGGCGAATACAACTGGTCTTCTTCTGTAGGGTATTCTACTGGACAGACTGGGGAACAAATGCCAGGATAGAGTCGGCTAACTATGATGGAACTGGGCGCAGGGCAATCATCACCACTAACATCAAGTGGCCCAACGCTCTGGCTGTGGACTTCCAAAGTATGTATATAAATAGACGTCTCTATAAAGAGATGTGAAATGAGAGCTTCACTGGCTCTAAAAAAACCTTTGTTCACTGTTTTGATAGCCATGATTGTGTGTAGGTAACAAGATGTACTGGGCGGACGGGAGCACGCGTCTGATAGAAGTGGTTAACCTGGATGGTAGTGGGCGAACCACCGTGTCCGACCAGTCTCGCACACGCGCACACTTCTTTGGCATTGTACTGTACCAGACCACCCTGTATTACACGGACTGGAGCCAACAGTAAGTGAAAATCAACAGGCAGCATATGGTACATGTACTAAATCTGTAAGTAAACATCAACAGACAGTCTATGCATGGTACATGTACTAAGTCAGTAAGCGAACATCAACAGACAGTCTATTGTCATTTGAAAGGAGGTTTTATACTTTGATGAATTAGTTGACAAAGTCAATAAAATTGAGTTTGTTACCCCATTTCATCAGCTAAGTTATGATGTTACCTGTGTCTTTATATTTGTTGCTATACAATCAAGATGCTTCCCCTTTTACATCAGTTCTGTGATAAAGGTCTGCACCTCCCAAAACTTCACCTTTGTCCCCGTTCATTTTTCATCAGCTCTGTGATGACGTGTCTGTTATGATTTGCTGCATGATTGAGTCTGAATTTTTTTTTCATCAGTTCTGTGATGAAGGTCTCCACCTCACAAAGCTCCTCCCCTGTGGCTGTTGGACCTGCCACGTTTGGTAGACTCAACGACCTACATTTGTACAGAAGTGGTGTAGGATTTTCAGGTCTGTATTGTTCTTGTTTTAAAGTCTTATGTTGTGGAACATTTGCTTGAACAATGATCAAATACTCTGCTAAGCCTAGAAGTTAGCAATTGTACATGTATTACACTTTTTGTCAGACAGTTTTGATTGGTCTGTTACAGGATCCAATGCCTGTACCAGCGGTAAGGGAGGCTGCTCCCACATCTGTCTACCTGGCCCAGGTAATGTCAAGAAATGTGCCTGTCCAGACGGCTTGTCTCTACAACCAGGAGGTTTAACCTGTGGAACAGGTAAAGTCCTCAACTGTTGTTCTGATCAGACATTTAGTTGACATTGACATTTATCTTCAAAATCTGGTCAATCAAAGTTCAGTATCTGATTCACATTCAAATAATTGTGCTAAACATCTAAGTAACTCAGATAATGACTTCAACAATTGTAGCTTATTTATAAAACTCTATTATAACCTCAAATTAAGAATTTTTGATAGATGGTGTACCATCTTTGCTGGTCAAGGGTTTTTAATCCACTCCTATTTGCTGTGTGTGTATTTGTGTGGAGCAGAGCTATTAAAAAATATCAGTTAGCAAAGATAGTTAAGATGAAACACTGAATTGCCAGAATCATTTTTCGTGCATGGAAGAAAATTTGTGAATATAAATGATTTTTTACAAGTACCCTGTGTTATTGAGTGGTTGGGCATACATGTTATATTTTACAAGTTCTCTGGTTGAGTGTACTAGAAATGAGTGTTTGCTTCGACAGCTGTCCCCTGTCAGGCCCTGCAGGCCCCCACCAATGGTATGGTCACTCCCGCAGCCTGTACCAGCTCACTGTCCAAGCCCAACACAAACTGCACAGTGTCCTGTAAGAGTGGCTACACCCTGTATGGAACAAGCTCCCTCACTTGTAACGCCAACGGACAGTGGAACACAGGGGCAGCATTCATCATGTGTCAAGGTACGATCTCTCTGTATCATGTTTGACCGAGATACGCAATACCCAACATATACAAGTATGTGTATGATACACACTAATGAATAACAAATGTACATGTATGACAGATTTATACTGTATTTAATTTTAATAAAGTAAAATATGCTTAAAGCAGAGTGTTAGAGGCTTACAAGTGATTTGGCTTAGACATGATATATACCTATTTACTGGCTATGGGGACCAAGACAGCAACTATTTCAAGAGGCGAAGCCGAGGGAAATAGTTGCTGTCGAGGGGGACAATAAACTTGCTATGGTCCCCATTGCCAGTAAAAAGGTGTTTTATTATACCGAATAAAACTTTATTTGTTGGCTATGCAGAATTTCTGGATGATAAACAAAATAGAGTTATCAGACTTTGAATTTAATGTAGCGATCGGATTACATCAGAGGTGTTCCAAGTTTAAAAAGGAGGGAAATCGAATGCCGCCGGTGAATAGTTGCGATGACTATTCACCATGGGCAGAAACTATTTCATGGTTAGATAGAGTAGCATGTTTATTCGTTGTAATTTTACATAGAAAATATTCACAGAGGTATTATAATACATTACCGCGGTATATTCATTTAGTTTATACTATGATTCTAGTTATTTTGGATGGAATATGATTTTGTAAGTGTTCTTTCATTTAAAGCATGTTCATTGTAAGAGCCATGAGTGTTTAACTGTAAACCTTTATATGTAAAATGTTATCATGCTGTGAAATGGTGTGATTTCTAATATGATTACAGTAGTATCTGACCTTTTTTACAGATACCCAGCCCCCAGTGCTGACCTGCCCAAAAGATCAGACAGTGACCGCTGACATGGGTAAACAGACAGCCACCGTCCAATGGACCCCTCCCTCAGCCACCGACAACTCAGGCAGTAACGTCGCTGTGCTACAGGAAGTGACATCACCAGCCATTCTGGGAGTGGGAGCCCATGTGATCAAAGCCGTTGCCTTTGACTCGGCTGGACGATCAAGTTCTTGCAGCTTTACTGTAACTGTTAATGGTGAGTTCTTCATGAAATAGTATTTAGAGCAATAGAAATATCCCAACTTTTTAAATAAAAGCTTCCTTCACAGGAATTGCAGCACTCTCTTTTGCAAGGCAAATTGATAAAGTTTGGTCATTTTCCTAATCATTTAATTATCTAATAACTTAAACTTCACCAAAATTATCAATTCATTCTGCAATAGAGCAGAGATAGTGAAAGGGTCTATTCCTATACCAATTAACTTGCATCAACAATCCTGTATGGTTTATATATTGAAGCCTTTGTTTTCAGTGTTGAACTGCCCTGCCCTGTCTCCGCCCGTGAATGGCATGATTCTGTCCCCTGGGTGTGGTAACTACTACGGCGCCACATGTCAGGTGGGATGTATGGCCGGCTTTAATCTACAGGGAGGAAGTGCCACCGTCACCTGTCAGAAGAATGGTAACGGTGCTCAGTGGTCACCTGCCACCTCGACCCTGCAGTGTAAAGGTAAGGTTACGCCACCCTACAGTGTTATGGTAATGTTACTCCAAGCTCCATTATAAAGGTAGGATTACTATACGCTCCATTGTTAAGGTAAGGTTACTCCAAGCTCCATTGTAAATGAAGGTAAGATTATTGCAAGCTCTGTTGTAAAGATAACATAACTCTGAGTTCCAGTGTAAAGGTATTCCCAATTTCAATGTGAAGTTAGTGTAACCTTATATTTACAATCAGTGTATAGTAAAGATCTTTAAGCTCCAATGGTAGAGTTAGGTTTAAACTCCAATATAGAGATAAGTCTTAGATTCCAAATAAATGTGATGATGAATACATACACTGTTCTGTGGTACAACATTGTAGATGTTAATCTCCAAAACAAATAACTTACATCATGGAAATTCTTATCATTCATGTAACTAGCACTATACACTTTCAAAACTAGCACTGTACACTTTTTCTAACAGCTGTAAGCTGTCCAAAGATCCCTGTCCCACAGAATGGTTACATCACGGGCTGTCAGCCCCCCTACACAGTGGGCTCTGTTTGTACCCAGGGCTGTAATGCCTCCTACGTCGCCTTTGGGAACACCATATACAGGAACTGTCAGTCCACAGGAATGTGGGGCGGGTCCATGTTGACCTGTCAGCCTTATGGTAAGGACTTTGTTACTCAAGATAAAGCTTTACTATTGACCATTCATTCTATTCGTATATCAAACATTTTTATATCCATGCTAAGAATTATGGATAATATGTAACATTACTCACATAGATTCTGATGTTTGTACGGTCTTTGTAGGATCTCCTGGAATGATGAGTGGGGCTCAATCCGGCGGTGGCTCCAGTGGTAGCTCCGTTAACAGCAGTGCTATCACCGCAGGGGCGGTGATTGGGGCGGTGCTCATCGTCATCATTGTTGTGGGGGCCTTCCTCTACACCAAGCGACAGTAAGTGGTGCCACTTTCATCCACAGCATTGTTTACTCCATGGTTGCATAGTGTCTGTAGTAAAATTTGTTGATCATAATTTATTTTTGGTATCATCTGCAAAACTAAATTAAAGATAAACATTATATATATATTTACTTTCTTCAAATATGAAAAGTACTTTGGTTCTGATTTAAAAGTCAGGACGCTAGATCCTCGGAAGGCTTTTACACTAGGTACCCCTTGACCTATCGTTATCTTAACCTCACACAAATGTCTTTATATTCAAGGAATTAACCTTTTAGTTTGTATATATTTCCGAGAAGCGTATTATTTTAGGACAGTGTTGATATTTTGGCTGACAGGGTTTCTGCTCTAACTTAACTGATGAAGAATACAGGATATCCTGTTTTTATTTTTACAGACAATTTGCTGCGGCAGGTTCTAGTCGGTCCTATGAAATGGGAGGCATGAGTAATCCTAATTATGGGACATCAGACACGTGAAGGGGAGAAAACTCCTGTCGATAACTGAATACCAGTGACTGTATAAATAGTGGAGAATATTCTAATTGTCGCATCATTTCATCCATCAGTGTTAATATTTGGTTAATGATACTCATTTGGATCATCATTTACATGTAAAAATGCATAAATGTTGACTTACCAATACTCAGTAAGAATTCATAATACTCCTGTCAATATATTAATTTAATGATTAAATGTGTATGCGTGTATTTAATAAAGGTTTTAAAACACAGTGCTTCTGTTGTGTTGGTGATTTTCAGGTTTGATTTATTATAAATTACGTGCAGTACAACAAGACTAGTATTCAAACTGCATGTTGGAAGTACATTGTAGTAAGAGATAAAAACAATTATTAATCACTCAGAAACCAGTAAAACAGAAGAAAACTTGATTGCGCAAAATATTGCGTGTAAATTGACAAGAAATATGGCAGCATTTAAGAATTTATCAGGAATCTTTTTCCTCTGGTGGGGCAGGCTTTAGTCGCTAATTTCTGCTGATGTTGTTATTTCTTTATTGTTGCAAATAAATTTTTATTACGATATAAAAATATATTGTCCAAAGAAGATCTATGATATATTAGAAATATGTTCTAAGCAAATGACTGACAACTGAATTGCTACCACCAAGAAGTTACTGCGTAAGTTAAAAAAAGTTTAAAATAAATATCGAAGATGAATACGAGGTCATATGGAAGGTCAAGGTAAAAATAATAAATGGGTCCAATTGCTCTTACAATTCATGAATTTAATTGCTTGTACAAACACTTCTCTGAAGTAAGTGTATCTATTAAAAAAGTAAAATGTGAGGGACAAACGGGCCAGAATAAGGAGACCAGGGTTTAAGAGTTATATTATCGAAGTATTTATCATTACATGTGTATTATCAACATGTCTTTAAAACAAGTGTTTCAACAACAACGGCCCCGTGATAAATTTGGGTGTAAAATTTTACAACCGCACAAAAAGAAAAAAAAACAATATTTAACTTTAAGCGCATAACCCCGCCCCTTCCTCTCTCGCTGCCCCCCCCCCCCCAAAAAAAACAAAAGTGGGTGAGAAGCGAGGACGGAGCCTGTGTGAGTCAGTGGTCAGTGTTCACGATCCAGTGACGTAACATTACTGTCTCCAGCGATTATCGGAAGTTGGGGATGACTCTAGTCAGGAAATGGCGACATTTTACTCAAGCAGTTTATCCGTCAATGTCCTTAGCCAGTAAGAGTAAGATGAACGACAATGTTTCTACTATTGTGTTGGGCTTATTTACCGTTCGTATTTTCATCAGGTAAGTTACGTCATGAGTTGGTTACAAAAAAAGTTCTAGTTACTAATTACGCGGTAATATTATGTTCTCCGTGTTTATAACGTGATTGTGCAATCAGTAATTAGAGTTAATTAACCGGTGAACACACTCAGTGTACATGGTCATAGCTTATCCTCTTCAGAATTTGTATATATAAACACAAAGTCTAAGTACATAAGATACTGTTAAACAGGATCACTACATATGTAAAAGATGCGTTTTGACCAATTGACACGTTGTTTCAGTCAATCTGGCGCTAAATCGCGTCACCACGATGACGTCACTTTCCCGCTCTATTGTTGACGCCTCCTCATCTAACGCCGTGGACGGCAACAACGACACAAACGTTCTGAATGGACACTGCAGTCTGACGGACGAGACCGGAAACTACGGCACCGCCTGGTGGAGGACTCGCCTGTCATCTGCTTCCTACATCAAATCCATCAACATCGTCTCTAGGAATCTCTGTGAGCTTTTATGTGAAGACTGGGTGACATTTTGACTTTATGAAAGGCAGTTCTAAAATGTTCAAGCCAACAGTGTAAAGGTTTTGACAGTTTAGGTCATAATGGGATGGAAAGGAGGGGGGAAAAGGCTCATGACTGTGTTAGTTTCTATCCTAATTCGATCTAGTCTTGATTGCATTAAGAATTACTGTGGAAATATTACTTGACAAAATGGCAACAATACTTAAAACAAATGCTGCTTTAGACCGTATATACAGCCAACAAATCCACGACTTTTGAATCGACAAAAATCGTGTAGTTCAGTCCTTTTCGCCTTTTGGTATATACTATATATCGTTTTTTGTACGTTCTATTCAGTAAATTATTCTATAGTAAATCCATTTTCTTAGATGAGAGTCGTTTGGCGGGCCTGTCGGTCTATGTGTCAACGGGAGCGTTAGCTGACAACCAGTTCTTTGTTCACCCCTATGTGTTCTACGACCGCGGACCAAGTCAACCCAGTTCAAACATCGTCATCAATCTCCAGGAACCGGTCCTGGGGGATTATGTCACCATCTTCAATAACCGAACAAATCGCCCTCTACCGCCCGTGTATAGTAACTCGGCTATACTCGAACTCTGTGAGGTCGAGGTCAATGGTAGGTATTACAGGCCAACCCCTTCTTTAAATGCTTAGCTTAAGGTCAGACGTGTTTATAATTATCACAAATAATACCAAACAAACAATATACTTTGGTTTTATTAATATTCGCCTGACACCAATTTTTTGTGGATTTCGTTCTTCTGTCGATCCACGAATTCAATTGTTCATCGAAGTAAGATTGGAGACATACGACAAGACTCTGCCGACATATTCACATATCCCTGAAACTGTCAACTTAATACTTAAACAGCAAAAATTGAACCTTATGAATTTAAATGAAATCATTAGTACATATCCTTTGCTTTTAACATCCAGTGTTCACTTGTTCAATATATTTGACTTGTTTAGGTTGTCCCCTGGGGTGGTACGGCCCCTCCTGTCAGTTAGGCTGTCCCGCCAAGTGTCTGGACGGTGTGTGTGACCCAGATAATGGACGCTGTTGCCGCGGATGCCAGGACGGCTACACGGGCGACCTCTGTAATCAAAGTGAGAAAATGTCAAAATTAACAAAAAGGACGTTCATCAGTAATCATATAGATAGAGATCTATAATCAAGTATATGTGATAAAATTCCACGTTTAAAGCGCTGCACTACACGCTGTTTCAACGATTTTTGGTCCAGATTCAAATGTATACCGAGTTAACTTTAAAGGGGCATGGTCACGATTTTGGTCAAATTTTATTTTTCTGATTTTGGGAGTTGATTTTAATCAAATCTCCTATGCAGTTACTCTGGCAAATCGAAAGTGAAACAGTGTTTTGACCTAAGCACAAATCATCGCCACTGACAAGACTTAGTTCTTGAAAATAATAAAAAAAAAATCGATGTAACGTATGCTGAAGCATTGTTTTTCAAGGAAACTTATCTATAAACACTTTGAAAATAGTCAGATTTTATATAATACGAACAATTTAGATATTTTTTGTAGTCTCGTGTGTACGCCAGAGTGTAATAAAGTCTCGTTCAACCAGACTCTCGGCTGTCTCCGTAAATTTCCGACAAGCAGAGAGGCTCTCTTGCGTGTCGGAGATTAACGGAGACAGCCGAGCGTCTGGTTGAACGAGACTAGTGTTCGATATCAATAGTGAATGGATCCATACGATTTTTAGAATTGTTTCGATTACTAATACATAGTTTGAAATCTATCTTTAAATATTACACAACATGATTCATATGGAGTTTCTCGAAATTCTTGTCGGAAAAGTCTAAAAATTCATATAATAAAAAAGTGCGTAATTCAATTACAGACTAGAAACTAATTGCCATGCAAGATAACTTGATTTTAAAATGAATGATAATCGATAAAATCAACTCCCCTCAGTACTTCAGTACTTTGATTATTATTTACAATGCTTTAGGAATGCATTTCTAATGATCAAATGAATTTTGATTGTCAGTCGTAGAGTTATAAGCAAGATACAGGGCTCACAACTCTTTGCATGTAAACAAGCCTCGTGCTCTTTTGTTGTTAACATATGTTAAATATACCAGTTAAAATGTTTTTTTTCAAACTGATTTGTCTATCTTCTTATTCATTTTTATCATAAATAAACAGTTCCTAACGTTTAACACATTATTTTTGGTCTAAAACTGTAATTTTCACTTTAACATTCAAAATGTAAGCGAAGGCTTTGTTTACATAGCAAAGAATTGTAAGCTCTGTAACTCGCTTATAACTCAACAAATGACACTAAAATTTTGGTTCCATATTAAAAACGACTTACTGAAGCATTGTAAACACTAAAATCGGAGAAATAATTTTTGACCAAAAAATC
This sequence comes from Magallana angulata, assembly GCF_025612915.1. Classification (NCBI taxonomy): domain Eukaryota; kingdom Metazoa; phylum Mollusca; class Bivalvia; order Ostreida; family Ostreidae; genus Magallana; species Magallana angulata. The sequence goes on from NC_069117.1 coordinate 57,650,228, forward strand.
GTGACCATGACCCTTTAACTTCCAGATGGTAAAGAACTTTGCACTTATCGGTACTTTGATTTAGTGATAGAATTTTGGGATGTACATGAATGTAAAAAAATGACACCATAGAAATAACATCTTGTGATGAAATCGTTACGGTAGTTTTAAACGTTTGTCATTTGAACGACAGAGAATTTTTGTTTTGAAATTGAACATTCACTGGGAGTCGGAATTTGCATATACTTTGAAATTAATGTCCTCTGCTTGGTAAATCTAGATCTCAAGAATTTTTTTCCTGAATCTCCTGGAAAATTTTTTTGGGATAACAAGATTTTTTTCTGTATTAAGTAAAAATATTTAAACTAAAAGCATTTTAGTGATGAAACAGTCATCACTCTCTGGTGACTTATAAGGCCCGCGGCCTTCTCTGTTTTGTTTCCACAGACTGCCCGCTGGGATTCTTTGGCCGCGGTTGTCAGCTCCGATGTGGGTCCTGTGGGATGAGCATGCCATGTGACCCCGGCAGTGGCGAGTGTCCTAACGGCTGTCGGGCCGGGTACGCGCCCCCGTACTGCAACCAGAGTAAGTGTACAGTAAAACCCCATTACAGCGAACACTCTTATAACGGATTAACTCTTACAGTGAAACCAGTGTTGCTACCCCTTTATCTTATAACATTTTATAAACTTTTACTACTTTCATTATGAATCAAAATTGTTCGTTTCTGACACTTTGCTATTGTCGTGTTTTATTGTTGTGAGGATTGGGTTTCGAATACGAATACTACATTTACATGTAGTGTTTAGTTTCAATGATTTGTATTTGTGAGTATATATATTTTTTTTAAATCTTTAAGCATGTTCGTGGGGATATTTCGGGGTCTCATGCTCCGAGAAATGTCGGCCGTGCCCACAAAACCAGACTTGTAACGCCATGAATGGAGAATGTCCGAGGCGCGATACCCTGGGTAATGGCATGTCCACCTTTAGAGCCTGAGTAAATAGAGATAGCTATTTGATTCCATAAAAATAAATCAAAAAGATGTCCTAGTGCGTGAATTATATGACGTCGATATTGTACTCACATCCTGGACAGAGCTTATAATATAAACATACACACACTTACATAAGACAAACATTTGCGTTGTCAATGACCGTTGTAAACTTGTGGGAAAAACAAATTTGTCATGCTTTTGTTGTCAATACACAGCCCGCCCTTTTATTACAGGTATGGGGTCCGCGCCCCCTAACGACCAGGTGTACACGACGGTGGCGGCCGTCCTGGTCCCCCTCATCCTGGTGATAGCGGTGGTGATTGGCTGTGTGATGTGGCGACACAGGAATAGTCTTGGTGGTGCCGTGGTTTATAAAGACAGAATGGCGGCGTACGTATATAAGCATGGGCGGGATTGTGGTGACATTTACTTATCAGTATAGTCTTTTGGTCTTCTGGTGTGAACTATATAGAGTATAAATTGCGAGAGAAAGAGAAGGGTTTAAATCAAAAATATAAAAGATAGGAGAAGAAAGGGTAATTAGTTTTTTTCTTTAAATTTAACTCAAGTTTGATTAAGCATATCCATGTTTACAAAATATATGCACCACAGACCGATTTTAATGTTTCAAAATAATTATTTGTCTCGCCCTGCTTGTACATACTAAACACGCGATATTGATATACTGTTTAATTTTTGGAAACAGATATATTTCTGAGAAAACTCAAAACGGGACGGAATATCTCCGGAGAAAAAGTCGGAGGAGTCTAACCAGGATGACCAAGATGATCCGAAGGGGACAGTACACTCGTAATGTCTCGGAGGAGATCGCCCCGCCCATTAAAGAAAACACACGCGGTAAAAAAATTATATCACAAGATTACAGTACAACTTATATATTACGTAAAAATACTCTCACAACAACTTTCTGTAAAAATTCACTAGTACATCCCCTCTCTTCCTAACTTCTATTTATTCCAGGCATTGGCGTATCTTAATTCTTTCCTATTTCCAATTTCCTACACTAATTTCCTCTGCACTTATTTCCAGATATGCTCCGTTGTCTGAATATGAAGTACTAGTAGTATGTAAAATAGAATAAAATTTCGAATAACTGTTTAACAGGCAAAGAAAACGTTTATATCAATACTGGAATCGACAAAGTTCCAATCATTACATTAGAGGAGACTGGGTCCCAGGGAGAAAGTGGACCCACCCCCACCGAGGCCCCGGCCAGACCGGAGTTACCCGCCAAAATCAGCACCCCGTACGAAAACACCAGGATCCACGAAATGGCCATCAAAGAGCTGATGTACGTAGTCACTGAGAACTCTAAGGACAACAACAGACAGCTCAAAGAACAATTCAAGGTCAGGACACGTTACTTACTTAATAGACAGCTTAAAAAACAGTTCAAGATAAGAACAGCTTACATGCGTAATGAGAGCTCAAAGCACAGTTCAATATAAGAACAATAATAAACAGCTTAAAGAACAGTTCAAGGTAATGACAGGATAGACAGAGAACAGTTTAACGAAAGGACTGCTTACGTAGATAGCTCAAAGAACAGTTCAATGTTCGGACAATTTACATAAACAGCTGAAAGAACAGTTCAATGTTCGGACAATTTACATAAACAGCTGAAAGAACAGTTCAATGTTCGGACAATTTACATAAACAGCTGAAAGAACAGTTCAATGTTCGGACAATTTACATAAACAGCTGAAAGAACAGTTCAATGTTCGGACAATTTACATAAACAGCTCAAAGAACAGTTTAATGTTCGGACAATTTACATAAACAGCTCAAAGAACAGTTCAATGTTCGGACAATTTACATAAACAGCTGAAAGAACAGTTTAATGTAAGAACAGTTAACAAAGACTGCTCAAAGAATAATTTAACGTAAGGGAAATTTACAGAGACAGTTCAGGGAACAGTTCAATGTAAGGACAACAATAGACAGTTCAATGAGCAGTTTAATGTAAGGACAGCTCAAAGGACAGTTCATTGAAAGGACACGTTACGTAGACAGCCCAAAGAACAGCGAGTTTTATACGTAATAAACAGTTCAATGTACAGTTCCACGTGAAAAAAAAACTTGGTTTCGAAAGGCCGCTCAAAGAACAGTTAAAGGTAGCGACAACAATAGACAGCTGAAAACCTGGTTCAATGTAAGAACGTTACAAATACAGACACAGCTCAAAGAACAGTTAAAGGTAGCGACAACAATAGACAGCTGAAAACCTGGTTCAATGTAAGAACATGTTACATATACAGACACAGCTCAAAGAACAGCAGGTTATACACACGTACACAATAGAAAGCTCAATCAACAGTTCAAGGTAAAATCACTTAAGCAGCTCAAAGAACACTTTAAAGTAGGAACAGCTTACATATGTAACAGACAGATGAAAGAACGACTCAAGATATGAGTCTGCTGGTATAGAATACTGGGTAGAAAATTAGAGTAATTGAGTTTAGACCACCTGGCGGGTTACAGGAAAGAGTAGAATAAAGTAAGAACTTTTCAGTTAAACAACGTAAGGTTCACTGTGATTTTATTCCCTATGCTAGGTTATTAATAGTTTATTTATAGAATCATTACCTTATAACAATGTTGTTATATTAGCATCTGACTCCGTCATTAGCATTAGTCTCAGGTAAGGGATCTTTGCCACTGGAATAAGCGGCATTTTATATCTTTATTGTCCATCAAATTATATCTATTTCTACATGTATCGTATAACACTGTACAAAGAGATTATCGAGATTTATGCTTTTATTAAATATTTTTTTCTTTTTGCAGCAACTAAAATATGGACAAAATGCCAGATGTGATGCTGCTAAAAAGACAGAGAATACTTCTAAAAACAGATTCAAATCAATATATGCATGTAAGTTCTTTGCTTTATACCAGGGTTTCAGGGGGTGTTCAAATACAATGCTCCGATTTTGGGATAGGAATGGGGTAGTATTGCAATAATCTCACATTAGTTAAAAATGATATTTACATTTTATAAAATAATGAAAATAATGAGTTGATTGGTTTTTTCTCGTCAGATGATCACAGTCGAGTCAGATTGAAGAAGGACGAGAGCGGCAAGTCGGACTATATCAACGCCAACTACATCGATGTGAGATCACAGCTCTTAATTCATATTCTCTCAGTTAATTTAAATCAACTTTGTTTGATATATGTTTTTAATTAAACCGTGTTTTTTACTTTACTGAATAGAGCGTGGACGAGCCCGCGTACTACATTGCCTGTCAAGGTATATACATGTATACTCTTATTATAACACATCTGATATTACAATACGTCTCCTAGTGAACCAGCTATCTTTTGCATCGGTGTACTATGGGTTTTTTTTTCGTTCATTTGCCAGGAGCAATTTCATAAATCATAAATGTTGATAAACGTTAACGTGTAAGGTTCAGTACATGTCAGGCTCATGCATTTATGGGTCAATGGCTATACACAATAGATTTCACTTAAATTCGTTTACAGAGTACCGGTACCATGATTTAGTATACGATTATTTAATGCTTGAGCAGTCAATAGACCCGAAGATTTTTCCCTTGGTGCAGGGAACATTTCAGTATGATCTATTGCCCGAGGCCAACGGCCGAGGGCAATAATATACAATTATTTAATGCTTGAGCAGTCAATAGACCAGAATATTTTTCCCGAGGTGCAGGGAACAGATCAGTATGATCTATTGCCCGAGGCCAACGGCCGAGGGCAATAGATCATACTGAGCTGTTCCCTGCACCAAGGGAAAAAAGTCTGGTCTATTGACTGTTCAAGCATTAAATAATTGTTTTATTACCTAATTCCTTTTTTAGTTTTCGGGGTTTACAATTTGCATATTGTAGGTGGTTTTCGTGCCATTATGCAATATACTAAGATTTTTTTTCCTCTTTTACATGCACAAAACCAGTTGCATGCATTACAGCATCTCAATTTAATATTAGTTTACACAAAGAAGGTGGTTTTCAACCCATTAGATTTTAAATAGTCTTTTACCTTATATGAGGCTTTAAAACTGTTGATTATTTGATACTCCATTTTGATAACATTGTATTTGGTTTCACCAAGCACTAAAAACAGCGTCAATGTAAAGGAATATACATTCCTTGAGAACTATCGAAAGGATGACTGTAACATTAACATACCCGCTTTCTGATATACGTTGCCGGTCCAATAGATCGCAGTCTATTGACCGGCGGTCCAATAGATCGAAGTCTATTGACCGGCGGTCTAATAGATCGCAGTCTATTGACCGGCAGTTCAAAATAGACGCAAATATTCAATTTGTAATATAACAACAAAATCCCTTTAATTAGGTAATAAAGCATACTGAGCTGTTCCCTGCACCAAGGGAAAAAATTCGTGTCTATTGACTGTTCAAACATTAAATAATTGTTTTATTACCTAATTTCGTTATTAGTATGTTGTGTTCACAATTATAAAGAACTATATATGATATGAGTCGAATTCGGCCCCAATAATTTGCCATTTTTTAAAGTGCATCAAATACAAAAAAATGTTATTTCATTTTTACGAAGAGTTGATATAAAATATATTTTTTACCTATTTATTTTATTTACATGCACTCACTGGTAGTAAATGACGTCAAAAGTGATGATATCTTATAATTCATTCAAAATTAGTCAAAAATTGGCATTTTTCTTATCGTTTTTCGAATTGACAATATAGAGCGCAGCTTTGAACAAACAAAATCTGTTTGTCACTTATTAGTCTTGGATTGATACATCTCTAACGAAAATATTTTGTTTGTTCAAGGATGCGCTCTATGCTTTCTAAAAGAAAAACTGCTTAAAAAGCAACCGTTTTATGCTAAAAATGCGAAAATGGCGGGAAATGGTTAAATTTATGATGTCATATTTCGAAATTGTGGGCACTTGAATCAAAATGGAAATTATGAAAAAACTTTACATGTATATCTGTACAAGAAAACAAAGAATGACAGTAAAATGATGATGTTCATTTTAGGGGGCCGTTTTAGGCTCAAATCATATATATAGTCCTTACAGAAGGTTTTTATACCATTATGCATTCATGCAGGTCATTGTTAATCAATACCAAGATGACCTAAAGGATAAATTTAAAGAACAATAGTAAAATAAACATAATAAAGTTATCTTTTAATCTTGTAGCAATTTCACATTTTTCTAAAATACGTTGCCGGTCCAATAGATCACAGTCTATTGACCGGCGGTCTGATACTAGTAGGTCGCAGTCTATTGACCGGCAGTTCTATAGATCACTTTCAAACCTGAATACACATACAAAATAAACGAAAATATTTAATTTGTAATAAAACAACAAAATCCCTTTGATTAGGTAATAAAATATATCATTTTACTATGATTTACATCTGTCTGGTTTGTGTGTGCTTAGGTCCAAAGGCGAACACGTTGTCCGACCACTGGCAGATGATATGGCAGGAAAACATCGCCATTGTGGTGGCACTGGCCAACGTCTATGAGAACGGGAAGGTAATAGCTTAGCGCTCAAACTTAAGTATTTTCTGTATAAATATCACAGTGTGTTACCTACCACATGTCATATAAATCATATTATAGGCAAAATGTCATCAGTACTGGCCGGAGAGAGACCAAAACATCCACACCGGAAAGTTTGTGATCCGCCAACAAAATAGAAAGGACTACTCGTTTTATTGCGTGCGGTACCTGTCCGTCCTCAATAGAAAGGTATATAGTTGTTTTCAGATATATACAGGCAGACTTGTTTATTTTTCTTGATTTAAGGTGTTAGAAATTGTCCTTACCCTTCAATGTTATTGTTCGTCTAAAGTAATAAATGTAAACCTTTAAGTAAAACAACACTAGTGAGTACTGATATTTTCCCTTGAAGACAAAAGAGGAGCGGACGGTGGTTCAGTTTCACTTCCGGGAGTGGCCAGACCACGGCGCCCCCGAACATATGAGTCTTCTCACCTTCCAAACGCACGTGCGGAAAGAGAAGGGTAGAATGGTCGGTAAAATACTGGTTCACTGTAGGTAAGCGGCCAGACAATTCACGGGTTGTAAATCTTCAGTTGAATTTATCACACAGTCAGTATTGCATTCTGGGTCTTTCGCTATTATGACATCAACTATTATGACATCAACCATTATGACATCATTTTGTCCCCTCAGTGCCGGCGTGGGACGTACGGGGACGTTTCTTGCGGTGGATGCTCTGCTGGACAATGGGCGGAAAACTGGACAAGTGAATGTGTTCGACTACGTCCGGAAAATGAGAGAATGCAGAATGAACATGGTGCAAACTGAGGTAGGCCAAAAATGCGGGCAGTGTTAGCGTGTGGGCATTGTGAGCGTGTTCAAATAAAATACTGTTTGTGTAACATGCCAGTTATGCTCAATAATTTTTTCTTTTGACAGACGCAGTATATTTTTGTCCATGAAGTTTTGTTCGAAGCTTTCCGATACAAGTCTCATGCTATATTATACCGCGAATTTGCAAAGGAGTTTAAAAAGCTATATGGAGGCGACCAGCCTACCAATGAAAACCCACTACGGATGGAATATAATGTAATTATATTTTCATGTATAATCACATGTAATATTAATGTTACTCTAATCAAACATGTTAATAAAAGGTTGTACTCAAATTTATCAGTATGGCTAATAATTTCAACATTAATAACGCACTTTTAACGGTTGTTTTGAAGGACATCGAGTCGATGAAACCCAGCTACCCACAGTCCCGGTACAAAGCGGCTCTGAAACCTATCAACAAAACCAGAAACCGCGAGGAGGAGGCCATGCCAGGTAATCATCACGTGATTATTGGACTCTTGTCCGTTTTATAAATGTCATATTCTGTCGTACGACGTGATAATACCTTCGAGTGCTTGATCACATGGTTTGAGAAGCTGTAGAAAAACCCTCACATAATTACGTCTTGTTGTAGCTAGACTTTGTTGTTTTGTTTGTTGTTGTTTTATTGGTTTTCTTGTTTTGTAAATTGTTAGAGGAACTGTAACCGATTTATTGCGTCAAACGATTTCGATTGTTGTTAGGTAATCTCCTTTTTAACGAAATTATTGAAATTTTTACGCACAGTGGATGACTATAGGGTTTACTTGACAACCCCAGTGGTGGGACGGAATGATTATATCAATGCAGTTTTCCTTTCCGTAAGTTTGGCTGAAAGTTTTGCCAATATATTGAAACACATATAACATGGCTAATTTCATACTCAATGAATAATTATGTTTATTTGTTGTCAGACATACACAGAGGCTAACGCGCTGGTGGTCACGTGCTCACCTCTATCACACAACGTGGGCGACATCTGGCGGATGGTTCATGACCATAACGTCGATGCCATCGTCCTCATGGGATCCTCGGGCATACCTAAAGTACGTAGTCATATTATATTGTATAGATAAAAGTGATTATTAAACTTATCAATGATGCTGAAAGATGATGAATTAGATAACATTTTTCGTAACATGTCATTCACATTTACCTTTATTTTTCTTTGTCATTAGTTTTCCCACTGGCTGCCCTCTTCTGAGGAAACAATGGAATTTGACCCTTTCATTGTCCGGAGAGCAATCAGTTTCGCAGGTCATGAGGAAATCGTGGAATCCACGGCCAAATTCCACATGCAGGTAGCGCTGCAACAAGTGTTCCCCTCGAACACGTACATACAACAAAACTGTGATTGAAAATACAAGTAAAATGAAAATTGTAAAAGATGAAAAATCTGAGCGTAAGATTACCTCGTGTTGTTTTCAGGAAAGTCAGGAAACAGAGGAGGTAAAGATTTTTGAGTTCCTTAACTGGGAAATCAAGAACAAGTTCCCGACGTCACCGAAGATAATGGTAAAGATGATCGAACACGTCCACGACTGGCGGAAGACTCGCAACACGGACGGTCCTATACTGGTCGTATCCGTGTAAGACTCAGTTCTCCTGTCATTACTGCAGAACGCAAGATAATTTGTTTTCTTTCGGTCGTATTAATTATAAAAATACTACTATAACATTTGTAAATGAGACTGTTTCAAATAGGGTGCTACATTTCTGGCACTAAATTCTAAAATTTGAAGAATTGCCGACTTTTTGAAAGGTAGTAAGGTTTTTAAAAAGTTTTAAAATAATAAGGTCACCAATTGCCATATAATCAAAAACCCGTCAGACAACCAACTATTTTTAAAGTGCATCTGTATTTTTTTGGGGGGGGGGGCATTTTCTCGTGCGGAAGGGTTTTTAGACGAAAATGACAGAAACAATCAAATTGTAACTATCATAGAAATTGTCTATTTTAAGTGAAAAAAGGCCACAAAAAATTTATGCAGCTTCGTACAAAATTTTCTCGTAATCCCTCTATTCATTGTGACCATTGTGCATAATTAAAAACGATATTTCAAGAAAAAAGTTTGCGTAATCAAAAATACTGACAACAAATCCTTATAAGGCTGAAATCGCATATTTTAGGTGCAAAAAGGTCAAATTAAATTGGCCATAACTCAGAGGGATGAACATCTTTGTATTTTTCAACCAGGTCCTCAACTGTCAACAATTAGTAAACACAACTTTGCTGACGTCGTGACCAAATATCAAACTTTTTTGACGTTACATGCTATGTGTTTTAGAAAAGAACAACTAAATAGTCAACTATAATTCAAAGTTTTTTTTTAAAATGTTGATAATAATAAATGTGTGTTTTTCACTTCGTTTTGGACAGTGATGGTGTGAAATGGTGCGGGGTTTTCTGCGCCGGATATAACGCCGTGGAACAGCTTACGTTAGACGACGAGGTAGACATGTTCAACATCGTCCGGCTCATGCGCGTCCGCCGACCGGAACTTGTGCCGTCTTTTGTGAGTACTTTTTTTTTTTTTATTAATTTCGTGTTTGGTAAATTTTCGTGATTTATGAAAATTACAGTACTTCATTAAAAAATTATGGAAACTTTTAAAGTGTATCTAATTCTTAGTACAAAGGTGAGTTAATGCAATATCTATCTATATACTACTATATTAAAATAATAGACTCGAATTTTTGGGCTTTAATACCGAGAAATCGGAAGATTACTGTCATTTGTTTTATATATTTTAAACATTACTGGCACTTGGAGATTACCAATTTGTTTTTATTTTTTCTCAATCAAGCTTCGCTAATTAAAAATCAACGAAAATTCCGGTAAACAATCCGGAAATCATATAGATTTTTCAGATTTTACAATCTTGCGCATGCGCATTACATTCACGCTAAATCACGAGAGGCTCTTTAGTTTTTGTTTCCACAATATCACATTTGCATGGATAAACTCAGAAACGATATTACAAATACGTGTAAATTTTCATTAAAATTTTGCCATATACGGGAGATAACTCTTACTCAGTGCATTTAATATGAAAAATCACGATAGTTTCGAATGTCAACTCGAAGCAAGTGAAAAACCTTGCTGGAGAAAGTGTTGAATTCTTCATTAATATGAATTAAATTTTTAGATGAAAGGTATTTACAGGTTCAAGATGGTTTATTATGAATAATTTGACTTATTTTCAAAGCAGCTTCATTAATTTTCTCCAAAATCGTTTCGGAGCTATTCTTCAATTTTTTGCTTCATTACGGGTAATATGGGAGGCATTTTAATTTAAGTGGTATAGGTCTGTCCCGAGACACAGTAAGATTATTCTAAAAAAGCAGAATGTAGTGAAAATAACAGCGCTATTGTAGGCTTATAACTTTATTATGAAAATGGCAACAATACGGTGTGTCGATGTATCTTTTTCGTAAATGTCGGCCATCATATAGGCCTACAATGTATACCCATGCACGCACGGGTCAAAATCTAGTTAGATAATAAAATCCCTGAATAAAATTTCTTATTTGAAAAAATTGACCGTTTCACTCGGTAAATTATGACAGTAATCTATAATTCTAATATATACACAGGAGGAGTACCAGTACTGCTACCAAGTTGTCCAGAACTACCTCCACAGTGGGGGACCGTATGAAAACGTGGACCTGTCGTGGGAGGGTTAGACCCGCCGTGGGAGGGATAAAGCAGTCTCAGGGACCTCGAGCAGCTCATCTCAGCCTGGTGTGATATTCTGTCTCATCTAAGCCTGGTGTAATATTTTGTCTGCTGAAAACCTTCAGTGCATTAACAATAGTCACTTAAAACATGACGGTCACTGAAGTTCACTGAAGTCTTCAGACCATGTGCTACTATAGTCATCATTTTGTGTGTGCCCGCGCGAGTTACTGATGCTTGTAAATTGATGATTGTAGTTCAGAAACATATATATGATAATATGCCTTGTAAAATAGGTATATAATAACTCTCATTATGAAAGTTGATGTGATGTATGCATCTTTTTGGTTGAGTGGTTATTAAGTTATTCATATTATTTAAATGATTACATGCTGTATATTCACATTGTTATGGCTTATATTTGTTCATTTACATCTTGCCTTCTGTAAAGACACCTCCTGTTACCCATTTCCCACCAAAATTCAGCATCTTGCCATCAAGTACAATTATTTTTACTGGTGTTGTTGTTCATAATAAACATATCAGACAGCATATTCAGTTGACCATTTTATCTCATGTACATGTATGTAGGTGTAACACTGGCTGTCAGTGTTAACAGAAATCCCAAATAATAAACCTCAAAATCAGATAAAACCTACCATTTCTTTTCCATACGAATGTTAACACGATTTGTAATTCATATTTTTTCATAAGTCTTAATGATCCGAAGCTACATAGACAGGGACAATTATAATGTCTTTTTTACCTATAAGAAGAGTTTGGTGAAGTTTAACTATTTATGTTTGTTACATGGAACTAAATCAATAAATGAACAGATAGTAAATTATCTATGGTCCCAAGATATCAATGGTGATTAAATGCAGTAAATTCTTCAGCCTTTTCAAAGGATCAATCAAAATTTCCAAAAGAAAGAAAATCAAAATTTACATTGTAACTTGTAATACATATTGATATTATTTTTGTAATAAAAACAGATGTTGGACATTTTAGTAATTCTTAAATTATTACTAGCTGTGAATAATGTAAAGTTCAACACAACCCAGTATGTTGACAACAGACAAGAATAAATATTTAATAAAGAGACAAACCCCAATAAATTAGTCACATGTAACAGTATAAACATGACATGTCTGTACAAAGGGAGACATAAATGGCACACACTCCCTGTAATCCATGGGCCAAACCTCTAGTCATGGAAAGAAGGGCCAAAACAGGGAACAAAAACACACTTTAAGGAAATCAATCCATCTAATGTTAAATCATCTGATACAGAGGGACTCTGAGTAACAAAATGAAAGGTATAAGTGGAAAAATTGATAAATTAGTCAATTTTCTGATGCTCTGTGGAATTGTGGGTATCAGCTGATTGACTATCCTGGGTTATCTTCCTGTCTTTGATCTGTTCACTCTCCGTTTCTATGTTCTGTTCAACCTCTCTGGTCTGTTCAACCTCGGTGTTCTGTTCAACCTCTCTGGTCTGTTCAACCTCGGTGTTCTGTTCAACCTCTCTGGTCTGTTCAACCTCAGTGTTCTGTTCACCTCCCTCACTGTCTTGTTCCAAAGATGGCGCAGCCTCTTCCTGACCTTTCGTACGATCATTCACCTCCATGTTTTCTTCCTCTCTCACTTCTTGCTTTGATGGCCGATCAGCTTCTCTCTCAACGTCACTTTGTGAGCTCCCTCTGTACCCACCGCTCTTCCCCAGGGCGGACGACGAGGAGGACTTGTGGGTCACTGGAGGAGACTGACCCCCTAGGTTCCCCCGATTCTGTTTGATGAACAGCTCTGGACCTCCACCATATATCTCTGAAAAATGTATCAAAACTTTGACTCAGGATTTGTACAATGTCAAAGCATTTGCATATTTTACACAATGAATCAATGGTACATGTAGCTTTGAATAATGTCTCACTATGAAGGAATTTCCAAGTCTCTGCAGTTAGCTGTCCATGATCCGAGTTAGTTTTGAGGTAAGTCTGTCCTCCTTTAGTGTACGATATTCTCTGATTTTCAATTGGACCAGGAGGCGCTGAAATTATTTATATTTCTTGTGCGATTGCAAATAAACTTTTATTACAATATTTAACATTTCATAACTGAAATAGCAAAAATGAAGTCTACATGTTTTGTATGTACATGTACATGTATCACATTCCAGTATAAAACATTATTTCTATAACATATTCAGGTAATGAATGAAAAGGCTTACTGTCAGACTTTCCTCGAACAAAATTTTCCCAGTCCTTAAACCAAGCCATGCTGATAGCATAGATGACTGAGGGACCATCATCTTCATGGAATTTATCATTCAGCTACAGCAGAGAAATGTCACAAAATGATTTTTTTTTTCAATTCTCCATGTACATTCATTAAAACCTGCTTTCTTTTTATCAAAGAATAAAATACGTTTACCATCTTTATTTGATAACTCCTACCTATTTTTGAAGAGAAAGTCATTAAAATGATTTCATCTGATACACTTAATCAACATACATAATTTATGTTAGAAGAAATTATGAATTGAGGAAATACTATTCTACATGGAGCATATATCAGTTTGTACCTTATTCTAACTGAAGCAGTCCAATATTAATGAATTCACATGACGTGCCCAGTAAATTTAATTGAGGACTGTATCTGATTTAATCTAATTCTTATGTACATCATTTAAGTGAACTAAGTACCCGATACCCAATTTATACAAAATTATTTGAAATGTGAAAAATTTTACCCTAGTTACTGTAGATTCCTATTTAAACGCGAGGAATTAGAAGAGAAGTGAGAAGCTCATCTCGCGAATTCTTAAATCTCGATTTTATTTTTTGGACATATCTAAAGTACATGAAACTATGATAAAAATTCGGCATTCGTGAATTTTAATTTCCGCAATTTGATGGAAAACGGCGCGCTGAATCACAGAATTAGGAACAAGCTTAAAATAAGAAATCTACAGTATTAAGTTTTGCCGAGATGTGTTAGATTGTACCTGGATGAACTGGTCCATTTCTGATTTCTGCCGGAACTGTAGCTTTTCCAGCTCTTCCTGACAAGTTGTACATGGAATTAAATGGTTACAGACAGGACCTCCTCCAAATCTACACCAGAAAAGACATAATTATACTAACTGACGTCATGATTTAAATGCACACACCCGGTACATGTATATTTAGCTGGTAACATTATAAAAATCAAGAATGACCCCTTCTGACAGACGTTGTGCTGCTTTTACAACCCTGATAATGATTAAGCCACATTATTTGTTTAATGTTATAGAGAAAAAAAAAAAACATTTTATAATTTGTCTGGGTTTTTTTTTTTGCTACCAATGATGCTTGAATGTTCAGTACCTTTGGTGGAGAAACTCCCAGAGAGATTGGTTAAAAGCAATGACAAGGTCATCCACATGGTTGATTTTATGGGGTGGCACTCCTATATAACAATACAAAACAACATTACGATACCATAATATGACAAACTATCATTATGTATCAAGGTACTGCAACCAGCACTCCAAACAACACTAAAAACGTTATATAATTTGACAAGGAATCAATATGAATCAAGGAATATTAACAAAAACAAATTGAGAGATTACCCCCATGTTTACATAGAAAGTCATCATTGCTAATAGGCCCTGGTTCAGCAAAAGTGTTGAATTTATTGATCCACTGCTTGGAGATGAAAAACTCCATCAAACTTGGCTGCAATAGAAATGAACAAGACTGTACAAAAATTTGCTTGTGTGAATAAGGGGTTTGATATTTTCAATGTGATATCATCACTGATTGTGGACACACCCACAAAATTGATCACATGACACACAGAGACACACCCACCTCCCTGGCCTCGATCAGCTGCATGGCTTTCTGTCTCAGTGGTACCATGTCATCATTTCTCTTCCTGAAAAAAACCCCCATAAAATCAGACAGAACTAAAAAAAACTTAATGACATTTTTCTTTCACAAAAAATAAAACATGAACTAAAGTAACTTCGAATTCAAATTGTAACCCTCATAAATGTGAATAAGAGAGATATAAAGATACTGAAAGATACCAGTAAGATGTTCAGTTTCAGATCTACATAAACATTTAGGGATGACATAAAATTGCTATGTAGTACATATGAGGGCTTTAAAAAATACATCATAGCTATTTTATATTTTTGAACTTAGTTGCAACTTCTCTATAGCTGTAATGCACCAATACCTGAATAATTTGTAGTACAAATAAAAGCCGAGTTCAATCGAGCATACCTGTAGAAGAGCACGTAGGCCTCACAGTTAATGACCTGACCTACTTCCACCTCGGTGACGTACTGGTCATCAAACTCGTACCACTGGTCATTGAGGTAGTTCAGGCAGTAGGCTGTGTAGTGTCCACCTGACACAAAAAAATCAGGTAAATCAAACTCACTTCTTTAAGTATCGGTGTAATGAAACGCAATTCTACAGGTTCATGCATAAAGAACTAAAAACATCAAAAAAGGGTTAAGATGCATTTACTTACCCCCCGCAGTCCCATGGTGACAGATAACAGCATGGAGGTCAAAGACAGTCACTTGGGAGGAACAATCTGTCAATCATTACAGATATAAATAGACCTCTAGTTCACATATGAAAGTAACGGTAACCAGTCATTAATATCACAAGGTGATTTGTGGAAGGAATAAGGAGTTTAAAGAATAACCACTACATGAACAAACCTCTGTGTAAATACTTCTTCATGTCCAGGCTATCCAGAGGAAATGATACATAAGAACTGATCTTGGAGGAGTAGAATTCATGTCGAAATCTCTTCAGATGAATGCACAGGATCTGTTATAGAATAAAGATGACTGTAAATTGATGCAAAAACAAATTCTATATCACAATGGAATTTAACATGATGATTTGTACTAAATATTGGGATATTATTTAATATTCTAACCTCTGGTAATTCCAAAACTCTGGAGAACTTTAATCCATTTCTTAGTCTGTAAAATAAGAAATATTTCATCAAAACAGAACTTACTTTTATATACAAAAATCTCCGACCAATCTTCCAAAAACAAAAAGGTGCATTTAAAAGATTAACAGAGAGAACTTACTTTTTACATTTCTCACAACTATACATGTTGTCCCCCTTTAATTCATCTGCTGAAAAGAAGGCTGCCAAACAATCCTGAAGCGTGATGGTGGGACCAATGAACCAACTGCAAAATGAAAATCCGGACTGATGAACTACCTGACTACAAATCTCTATAGATCTTCTAAAATGGCTACAAACTAATGAAACTATGTCTTATATGTGCATCCATAAATGTCTCAAAAGAACTGGTATCTTGAAATTTAAGAACTGAATGCAAATAAAATGAGTTTAATATCTAGAGTATTTTTCCCTGAAAACGACAACTATCTGTATCTAGTAAACACTAGACAGTGGCACTCACTTTCTCATCCATCCAAACATCCAGCTGAACCAGCCCTGCTTGGCCTCGCCACACGCCCCCACCTTAGTAAGGGCGGAGGTGTTGTGTCCGTGCAGCATGTGGAGGTGGTCCTTGGTGGGGATGGGCAGGGACAGGTCCTGGAATGTCTCCTTGGTGGTCGAAATCTAAAACAATGTCAACAAATTAACAATGATCCAACACTTTCCAAACCTTTTTAACAATGGTCAAAACTTTCCAAACTTTCTTTTTGATAATGCTTTAATCCTTTCCAAATTTTCTTTTCAACAATGATCCAAATCATGAGCAAGAATTCCTTTTCTTACCCTTTCACAGGTCAAACACTGCACTGAGCTCAAGATTTTACCATCAAATATGTCTGATATCACACTTCTGTATTGCACATTTTTCTTGTTTCCTAATGGAACAAAACAAGTGTTATATCTTTTTTATAAATTCCACTCTGAACCAATATATTGGTACATGCAAATGGTAATAAAATAAAACATTTTCTATTACACATATTATGAATTTCACAAATACTCACCCTTTGGTCCAAGAGATGCTTTAGATGAATACTGAGACTTTTTGGAGTCCACATTTTCTGAGAACTTCCGGGTCCTGCTGGAACTTTTCTCTGTGTCTCCCCTTCCCCCATCCGAGGGATCTTTACCCCTGCCCCCTTGTTTCATCATCTTGTTGCTCTGTGTGTCACTGTCTTTAGAGGCAATGCTATCCCCCGCCCCGGAATCCTGGTCACTGTTATTCACCTGAATGTAAGTTTTCCCACCTGACACTATACTGTTTGGACACTGATTTTGATTTTCTTTGTTCAGCAGAGTTGAGTCTGTCAAATTTTTTTCACTACTGTTTCCAGAATCACATGACTCGTAACACTCCTCTGATTGGGTACTGCTATTAGAATCTCCCGACAACTGCCTGTGATGATTTGTTTCTGTTTTATCACCACTCGTCTCTTCATCGTCATCATCATCAGTAACCAGGGGTTGTTTTAATTCTTCATGGATTTGATCCATAAAACATCTCAAGAATTCCTGAGCATCCTTTTATTAATAAATAAAAATTTCATATTCTTTTAGTATCAAAATGTTGCTTCACATTTATGTAGAGGACAATATTTTTGAAGCCAATTTTCTACAAGTTATACCTGTTGAGAATATCCTCTGAACATTGGATGAACTACTTTTATGCCAGTAACAACTCCATTTGGAATGACATAGCTGGGCCTACAAAAAATTTTCAACCAAGATTTATGCTTTCAAGAAACAAATTGTAAATATATTCACATGCATATTTTCATCAAGTTTTATTTATGCAAACATACATTATCATGGATTAGAAAGAACCTACAATTTTCATTCAGGAAGTTCTTTTACTAAATTGTCAGATTTCATTGATAAACTTGACAATAAAACAGTTCACTTGGATTCAGTGGGGGACAGTACCTCTTCTTGTGCCAGATTTCATTCACAAGCTTCATGTAGTTCTTGGACAACATGGGGGATCTTTCTGGTCTAACATAGGCTGAGCAGTCCAGGAAAAATCTGGTTAGTGGAGGACTGAAAATTAAAACATACAGTATAAGGCTTTATTATAATAGTATTCTCCTATCTACAAAGCAAAAAAAAATTCTCTAATAAGAATTAATTTAATAATAATGGTTTGCATTTCTTCTTTAAAATTAGCAATTGTATCAAATAAAGTGTATGCATCATTTACACTTCAAATACAGTAATGATAAAGTGAGACATTCAGCATTTTATAAAAAGAGTTGCAGAAATTTCACCAGTTGGATAAAGCTTGAACAGCTGCATTAAGGTAACAGGTGTTCCCCAAATTCTGTAGTCCTGTTAATCCTACAATGTACAATAGATTTGTTATCAGATATTACTAAAATTTTAACCCCTTTATTGCTTCTTGGTCATATTAAAATTCATTTTTTTTTCATTCATAAATAAGTAAAAACTAACAAACAGTCAGGATGGTCACTTCACCATGCTATTGCCTTCTAAAAATGGTGGTTTGAATGTGTTTACCTCTAGGCTTCATGTTTTCATCTTCACCCTCAGAGTCTGATTCTTCACCAGCTGAAATACTACGATATGGAGAACTGTCTGAGCCCAGCTTTCTGCTCCGTGATCCACTGCTAGGTAACGAACTCATTCCATCCTCCAACATATCACAGTCCTTTTTAATCGGAACACTGGCAGAGTTTTCTGGGATGCTGAAAGGAAATTAAATTATGGTTCAGAAGAACTGCACACATTTAACTTCTTGTCTCTAGTAAACAACATGGTGGTATGGGTAATGGTGAAATACACATACATGAAGGTTGGTGTATTCCTTGATGGAAAAACCTCACTTTCACATCTGTAACACCATATTCGTAGAGTTGTCAAGTTGATTGTCAAATAATGTTGATACTCCTGCAATAAAAACCACCATACTATCAATTAAAGTATTACAATGTATATCTAATAATGCTTTAGTGAACATTAGCAAAAAGTAGAAAATAAAAATTAGTGAAAGTTACTGATTATGTGTTGAAATACAATTAACTAGCATTAGTTTTTCCTAATAACTTTTTTGAATGTTTAGAGTATATCTTACATCAGAGTGAGCGGAGCTGTGGTCGGAGTAGGACTCTCCACAGCCTACATACTGACAGGACCCAACCAAACACAGCCACAGGTTACTTGTGCTCACCTTACAGGTAAAACAACTTACAGGGCCCTGAAACAATCAAACAACTTTTAGTTGGCAAGCGCCCCTCAAAGACTTGTGCACAAAGTAAATCAGCCTTCTATGGGATGTTAGTGACGAATGAGAGTGCTTGTGATAATTGATTTCATACCTGTTGCTTGCGTCTGAGCTCTTCCCAAGTAACGCTGTCTACTACATTCACATGGGGACATGCAGAAGTTTTTGCTGGCATTCTTTATTTACCCTTGTCTAAATTAAAATCATCAGACATTTTAGTAAGATCTCTAAATATTTCACAAGCTAAAATGAGTATAGTTTCCCTTATAAATCAAATGCTTCAAATCTCTTCTTTAACAGTTTAATGTAATTAGCCGTATATGAAAATTTCTAACTGTAACCACTAATATAACCTGATGACATATCATTTCTATAAATCAAATTGAAATAGCTTTCGTTTACTATGTATTCATTCAGACTTAAACTTTTGATGAATGTGAAGTCGATTTATAGACCTACTGTATTATATGCACCCTTCCTAATTTTTTGTTCGTTTATCAAGCAAAACTAAACCACGCTCATCGGAACATGATTTTTGAGCTCTAGGGAGCAGTTTCGGGTTTGCTGCTGGTCATCGATCGGAGAGGAAGTAGTGTCTGGCTCAGTCGGACGTTTGAGATTTTTCGGCTATCTTCGACTTTATGTTGAGAGTTTGTACTCACAAACCGAAGAGTTCCGAGTAGAACAAGAATTTTTATTCAAAATGGTGGAGAAAATTCTGACGATGGCGAAAATAAATCAGTGTGACTGTGTCTGTGGGTAAACTCTCTCCTCCAGAATAAATGTAATTGGACCATTCCCAGAAATTTTGAATATGCCTGCTCCAAGTATTATTGTGGACGAGACCGATGTGGTCAGACTGGTATCAGAATTTTTGCACAACAGAGATCTGAATATTTCTATGCTTTCGGTAGAAAGAGAAACGGGTATCATCAATGGCGAATTTTCTGATGACATGTTATTTCTTAGACAGCTGATTTTAGACGGTCAATGGGATGATGTTATCGATTTTATCCAACCTCTGAGTTCCGTTGAGACTTTCAACTACACAAAATTTCAGTACATCATTATGAAACACAAATATCTTGAGCTTTTATGCATCAAGTCAGAACCAAGTGTAATGCAGAATTATGATTTCACCGTAGAAGAGGTAGTTAAATGTCTGAACAGTTTAGAAAGCTTATGTGTTTCTAAAGAAGATTACAATAACTTGTGCTTGCTTTTAACAATTCCCAAAATTTCTGATCATCCGGAATACCAGAATTGGAATCCAAGTAATGCCAGAGTGAAGTGTTTCCGAGATGTAACCCCCCTTGTGGAGAAGTATCTTACACCCATGGATCAATCCAAAAAGAATGCAAAAACAGCTGAGGATGACAGACTTCTTCAGCTAGTGCTGAAGGGCATTCTTTATGAATCTTGTGTTGAGTATTGCCAGCAGAGAGCAACCAGCTCTGAGGCATGTGATGAAATGACATTTCCTGCTCTCCTCACAAATTCTGGATTTAGTGATGCTGATCTTAGTTTGATTTCCTGGTTGCAACACATACCAAACGAAACATTCTCTTGCCCCTTTGAGCAGAAATCATTGAAATTTGACATAAGACAGTTAGTAAAACCAACTTTAGAAGCATCATGGTCAGAGCAAATTCTAGTGACCCCTATCAAACCCAAGCTGTTTCCTCATTCAGCTGTTCCCAACATGAGACCAAGGTCTGCAGATGTCATGACAAGATCTTTAAACCCACAGTTTGATGGCTTGAGTCGAGGGCTCTGGCAGGGGGGAAGGAAGAACATGTCTGCCTCGGTCAGTGGAAGCAGCACACTGTCACAGTCCATGTCTGTTGTGTCTGGCATTGGTCTGAATAATGCTTTAAAAGACCCCATGCAGATGTCGATGGATAAACTGTTTTCAGAAGGAGAGATGGTGAACACTCAAAGTTCGACAGTATTGGAGGAAAATTCTCCAAGACAGAAAGTTGAAGAAGGAAAGCCTCAGACAAATAAAAACCTAAACCTGAATGATGAGACAAAGCCAACTCCACCTGTTGCAACTATAGCCCCACAAGACAAGTTACAGAACAAAAATAATCCCAAGCCAACTGTTGATGAAGAAATGAGCAAGTCATCCACAGAACTGTTAAAGGAATTTCAGCGGCAGAAACAGGTGTGTAGAGAACAGATAGAGATATATGAGCAACAGCGAGAGAAGATGCTGAAGGAGCTGATGACGATTGAAAGCAAGACCAGCATGATTGACAACAGAGAGGGACCGGCCACACAGGAGCAGACAGGTAGGATACAGGTGTTCACTGTGTTTTAGGTATTCTGTGTCAGCTGTTAGGTGAGGTATATGTCAGACATTGTTACTTCCAATTCTGTTGTTGTCCTATCAGTGTTTGTTTAGTTGTTGTTACCTAGTACTTTGTTCATTTTTGTTTATGTATATATACTATTTATGTGATTTTTTTTCGTTATTTTGTGTTAGTGTTCAAAACTATATTCTAGGCTAGAAAAACATACAGTATATTATATTATTATGACCATTATGATTTTAAAATATCACATATTAAATGAAATCTGTAGGGAAGACCAAGTGAAAATCACAAGGTTTAGGGTACATAACAGAGTCTGACAAGTTGTTTCTATATTCCTTTGATTTATGTTTTATTTTTTACATTCTGTTTTACAGAGTCCATTTTCCCACAAAATCCAGGCTCGCATTCAAATCAAACTAACAATGTTTCACACATAAACCAGACAAACAAGCTCAATAGTAAACCTGTTCAAAAACATTCAAACAGTCCCACAAATGTCAACACAGTAAATTCTCAGACTGTCCCAACACCAATCCCTGATGTTAACCCTGTCTGTAACAGACAAACCAGCCCTGTGACACACCCTGTAACACACATCTACCAAGTAGACAGTCTGGCCAATACCCCCACCTGTGAGTTTGTGGTTGGGGGTCACGAGCTAGGGTCAGACAGGAGCATTCTGACCCCGGTCAATGTTGAGGAAACCAGCAAAGTAAACCCTCCACCAAGCCCTAACACATTACCCAGAGAATCAGCACCTGTCATAGACTCATCAAGACAGCCAGAGCCTACAGGTAATTTACTGTAAATTAAATGATACTGGCTAACCTCACAAAATTATGAAAGAATTATTGTAACTAACAAACTTGTAACAGCTTTAGCCTCTGTCACAGGCCGTTCTACCACCCACTCCACTAAATCTGTCAAAGCTAAAGCCACACCCAATACCCAAGGCAGTCAGGGTAAGCCTGCTACCAGCAGAAAAACAAGCACACCTGCAACTGCAGGTAGAGAAAAATGTGCAGACTCAAAACCTACAAAGACAACAGGTTCAAAATCCTTGGGCCGCGGGACTGCCACAAGGCCCACAACTCTGACCCCTGGAGGTCTGGGTAGAGCCAAGAGGGCGCCAGTGCCCAGTAAAGGTGACCATGTGATGCATGACAACCTGCATCAAATGCCTGTCTCAACAGATTATGGGATGAAAATAGTTCTGTTTTGAAGGAAATGTTTTGTTGCAGCATCCCTTCATGTTTAATCAAATTGCCATCCTATGACTACTTATTCAGGTTTTTGCAGCCTGGATGTGCAGTAGATTATTGATATTAATATCATTTTGCAGACAAGATGGTCTTAGAATGAATTCCATTTCATTCCCTTAATGGATGTTGTTAGAGTTTTGCTGTACATGATGTAGTTACAGACTGGTATTGATTGTTGGATCAGTCTTGTCTTTGAATCTACAGAATCATCCCCCTGAACCCTTCACATGATAATCTTTACTAACAAAGCATGTTCATATCTTTACATCTTGAATTATGTGCCATAAATTATAAATAATAAAAGTTTACTCATGTATGTGTGAAATCTGCTAAATTAAAAACAGAAAAAAATATGTTAGTAGAAATGTCATATGATAATCACAAATATTAAGCGCATGATCTATTTGTAGAAAGTTTGCAATCTTTAGCATGGAATTGTGCTTTTGGTTGTCAATTTATGTTGTAAAATTGATTGTTGTAATGTATGGACATTTTATATTATAATGATATGTTATCAATTTTATTTATGATACTTGTTGAAAAGAATATGATCTATTAACTGTCTATCAAAACAGACACTCACCTAGTCCAAAGGACAATGCCAGTAACCAATTCATGATAAATCTTTATACCTGTACTAAAGATAGTAAATGTTCAAATGGTTATTCATAAAGTTTATTTTTTAAGAAAAAAAATTAAATGAAGAGGAAAAAATTAATTGTATCCTATTTCATCTTCGCATTCTACATTTGAAATAATTTATTAGACAATAAGCCCGCTGTTGTTGGGGGAGTGGGAACCAAACCAATTGGACCAGTAATATCTCAGAGCCCCAAAAAGACACCCAGACCCATCAGCCAGATTGATGTAAGATTCTGTTTGGTTTGATTCTTTATCTGTCAGACACAAAATTATTGAGATTTTATAAAGGAGGTTCATAAATTAATACACATTAGAAGGTAAACTATAGTGATACGCATGTATTTCAATCTGTTTGTTAGCTTGAGGACCAGAAGATGTCCCGTCCTAAGTTTGTCCCGATCTGTCGTCTGGAGGACCCCCAGGCTATCCGGACGGTGGCCTTCCATCCCTCTGGAACCATGTTCGCTGTCGGATCCAACTCCAAGACCCTGCGGGTCTGTGCCTTCCCAGATGTTTCCAATCTCAGGTAAAAATTCATTGTCTTTTTGAAAAACAATATACATCTATAATGATATTGTGTAGGATTTAAATAATGTAAAGATTTAAAGCAGAATATAAATTATCTGAAGACTTTTCTTGAAATCCAATATCTGTTAAAAGAGATGTTTTTAACACAGTGAGACTCACGAGACGTTTGAGACACAGACCATGTACACAAAGCACAAGCACCACAAGGGCTCCATCTACTGTGTGGCCTGGAGCCCCATGGGGGATCTACTGGCCACCGGCTCCAACGACAAGACCATCAAGATGTTCCAGTACAACATGGACATGAACGCACAAGGTAAACTGAACTTACAGGATAGATTGTAAAGACTAGTACATGTATTAGGAATGGGAATTCTCTTGTTTACCAATTTTTGTAGGAAGATGTGTAAGGATACACACATGTAGTATGTGTGGGTTAGTTTGAATAATTTTTGTAATTCACAAATTCAAAGTCATAGATTATGACACTATTCCAGCATAAAATTTACACTGAAACAACTTTGACTTTGTCACAAGGATACATTTTACTATAACTTATACTACCTCTGATTTGCTTATACATAAAAGGTATCAAGTTTTGCTCTTGGTTGACAATAAAAATTGATTAATCTTGCATCTGAAACTCTCTTGCTGTACATCAGTACACCTTCCTTATACATGTACCGGTACTTGTTTACCTTGCAGGGCCTGAAATGGAGTTATCCTTTCATGACGGTACAGTACGAGACATGGTCTTTATGCAGGACACAATAAATCGGTCGTCTCTGTTGATCAGCGGAGGGGCAGGGGATTGTAAGATCTACGTCACAGACTGTGAGACTGGCATGCCTGTACGAGCAATGGCCGGACACTCGGGTATGAATTTTCAAGAGAATAAAAAAAATTTAAGAGAATATAAAAAAATCACTTGCATTAAAAAATTTATTTGATAATTTAAATTTGTTTTATCCATTTTATACAAAAGATTAATAAATTTGATAAATGTAAGTTTGTTTTATAGTTTGTTAAAAAGTGTTGGGTATGTTTTTAGGTCATGTGTATGCCCTTCATTCCTGGGGTGGCTGTATGTTTGTCAGTGGATCAGCAGACAAGACGGCCAGGTTCTGGGACCTCCGAGCTTCCACCGCAATCACTGTTGTTCCTAGCTCCACTGGTACGTACAGTCCATCTACAGCTTATTGTAGATTCCTTTTATTTACACGGGTACTGAATTCCATGATTTAATGGTTTTGCATCAAAAACCGAGAATATAAAATCGCATACACCAATTTTTTTCATAATTCCAAATAGTTTACATCCGGGAGATGTGCTTTTATGATTTTTCGCGGAGATTACCGTAATTCCTTGTGTTTACCGTAATTAGGAATTTACAGTATTGAATTGCCTAGTAATCTTTATGTACAGGGACCACTGTTCTACTTGCTTGTAGATGACTAGTAATCATGTGAATAAAATGAAACATAACTTTGTATTCCAAGACCCTTTAAATCACTGTGATGGTGGTTCCATTTTAAGAAGAGTAATGTATTAATATAATGGCTACACAATTTAGAATGTATTGAATAACATTTTTCTCTGTAAGAAATTATTCACAGTTTGATTTCTTTCTTCCAAGGGAGTGCTTTTGCCTCAGTATGTGTGGACCCCTCGGGGCGCCTCCTGGCCTCAGGCCATGAAGATGGCAGCGTGATGCTGTATGACATCAGAGGGTCGAGAGGGATCCAGAGCTTCCGACCCCACTCTGGGGAGTGTCGCACAGTCCGATTCTCAATGAACGCTTTCTATCTGCTGACTGGCTCATATGACAAGAAGATCATTATGACTGACATGCACGGTATGTACATATTTATAAAAGGACTTTGTCAAACCTTGTTATCTCATACTGTATGGAACTGAGAAAAATTAATTATGCACCCCTTCAAAAAGGGAGGGCATATTGCTTTGCTGCTGTCTGTCGGTCGGTTCACCAACAGTTTCCGTTCATTTTCTTCGCAGAGGATGAACATATTGAAATGAAATTTGGTATACAGGTTTATCTTGATAATATCTAGGTCAAATTTGTATTAGGTTCGAGCAATTTTCGACAGAGTTATGGCCCTTGGGAATAGAAAAATTCCAGTTATTTGCAGTTACCGCTCATTTTCTTCGCAGAGGATAAACATATTGAGATGAAATATGGTATACAGGTTAATCCTGATAATATCTAGGTCAAGTTCGATTTTGGGTATGATAGAGCAATTTTCAACAGAGTAATGCCCCTTGGACTTAGAAAAATTCCAAATATTTGCAGTTTATGTTCATTTTCTCTGTGGATGTTTCCAAGGGAGGGGGGCATAAGTGTTTCACAAACATCTCTTGTTAATTAAAGATTTGGAGATAAAATTAAACTCTTAAAATAAATGGTTAGGACTTCCAAATCTTGTGATTTACTTGTATCGAAAGGAAACCAAAGTTCAACTGTATTAAAACAATTTGTTATTCTTTTTAATTAATATAAGTGTGCAAATTTCATACATGATGTAGATTTTAACTTCTGCTTTAACTGGATTTTTTAACTGTTCATTTTACAGGCGACCTTCTTCGACCCCTACCCAGTGTGGTGGTGGCAGAACATGAAGACAAGGTCATTCAATGTCGATGGCACCCAAGTCAGCTGGCCTTTATCAGCTCCAGCGCTGACCGACATGTAACCTGCTGGGGACTTCCTGTTGTCTGAGCCCCCCAACCACCCAAGAACTGCTATATATATGGCTTTATCTGAACCAATTTGTACAGTGCTTTATGTTTGAACTTTAAACCATGTTCATATGTTTGCAGATATACAATAGATTTATAGATATTTTATGAATCCAATAATTTCATGTCTGGTTATTGCAAAATACATGTTTACTCACATTCATGGACTTTGAACTTCAAAACACCATAAACCAAGAATTATTCAAGTGCAATAAATATTGGTTAGATTTGAAGCAATATACAAAAAGTACTT
The DNA here is from genome assembly GCF_025612915.1 of Magallana angulata. Classification (NCBI taxonomy): domain Eukaryota; kingdom Metazoa; phylum Mollusca; class Bivalvia; order Ostreida; family Ostreidae; genus Magallana; species Magallana angulata. Next base: position 57,677,241 of record NC_069117.1, read on the forward strand.
CTGGAATTAAAAAAGAATTAATACTTGCTTGCAAAAATTAATCATTGCAGAAAAGTTATCAACTTGCCAGAAAAAAAATTGTATAAAAATTAGGTTTATACAGTTTTTAAGTGAAACAAAATTGGGTGCTTTGATAACAAAAGTACAATGCACAAGTCAGTGAAAGAAAATTAAGAAAAGGAAAGCTTTGAACTTGCTGGTGTTTTGAGTTCAAAGTACGTGGATGGGCAAACTTTGGTAAATATTATTGTACATAGGAGATATATAGTTTGTGCACATTGTAAACTTTCAAGAGCTTTTATATAAAAACATTTACACAACCAGTGTGCACTGCCATGATTATTTTATGATTATGTTTACTGGTAATTATTTCATTTCTTTTGGAATTTATTCTTTGTGTTTATCAAGTTTTTCTTGACGTATATATATCAGTAAGCAAGAACTTACTGAACTGGTTATTGAAGAGAAAGAAAGAGAGGAGAGAGAGGCTGGAAGTTTGACTACTTTACACTTCTAAAGCTTGCTTACAATGATGTACAGATTATTTTTACATGTTTCTGAAGCACTTGTATATATTTTAAGCATTATGGAGGTTTTTATACAGTTGTATAAACCAGTGCCATTATATCTAGTCAAATACTTTTATGTGTTACTTCATGCAAGTGATATTTTTTGTGTCATGTCGCCATTTAGCAGTTTATCCTTTAAGTACTTAAATTGTGGTATCATGGTTTTGTTTGCTTGTTTACAGCTATTTTCTTACCATACAAGGTTTCTGTTGTTTACACAAGTAAACAACTGTACAAATGATTCTGTCCCCAAATATTTAGTCTGTGATGCTGACAAGTTGGGTATTATATTTACAGATTTTGTTTTCTCTTTTTTTTTGTGATGGCTTTCATTCCGCCCATTATTTTTCTTTTGGTTGGTTTTTCCTCCCCTGTGAAGATTTTTTTTATTTTATTTATATTATATTTCCCACCATTATTACCCGTTTATATAGACTGTATAAAGAATAGAGTTCCATTATACAAATATATTCCTATGTGTTGTGAAAGATAAATACATGTATTCACATTATACATAGTATAGTATCTCGCTATTTATTGTACTATTCTTACTTATCTGTAGATCTGAGATTTGTACACATGTATTGTGCATCTATTATCTGTATCACACTCAGAAGAGGACAAGTCCAAACTTGTTTCTGAAGATTCATGGATGTAGGATTTTGATGAAAAAATATAAAAAATGTTTATTTAGAAAAAATTATATTCAAAGATTTGCAAAAAAAGACCATTACATGGTTTGAAAGATCAATGGCTTTTAGAATATCAATTGATAGATTCAGCTTGACCTTTTGTGTACAAGTTTGGCTCTGTACCTGACAGTTTAAAAAAAAAACCAAGATTTTGATGTAAATTCATATACTGAGTGAAACTTATTTGTAGATATCACTCACTTGTATTGCTAAATCAATCTAACAAATGCAACATGTAATTTCAAACTTTATAACTTAATAATGATTAATTAGGATACAGTAACAAAAATTTCGAAATTAACTAGTGGGAAGAACATTAATTTCATTTTTCACCCTATTTCTGTTACATTTTTAGCTTTGCTTTACAATGTACATTTTTGAAAATATAAATTCAACTTTTGTACATGAATAGCTTTTGTCACAGAGACAGATTTGCTAGGTACGGGACTGAGTTAGGCTTCGCATGTTCAGCTCATTCTTTTGATGTTACTGTCTTTGCAAACTTTTTTCAAATTTTCTTGCAGTAAAGGTAGAATAAACTCCACAAGAATTATGTGTTGTTTTTCTGTGAACTCTCATTTAGTCCTCACTTAACACTGCGCACTGTATGTCAATGTATTGACGATGCGATGTTGACCTCTTGTTAACACTGGACTTTAACTATAATGGACATAGTGGCTGCACTGAGTGGTCTAGTCTTGTACAACACTACAACAGGGCTGACAATCAAAAGATATCCTCCGCATCATAGCTCACAATCTCCCTCTTGTCTTTGTAGGAGCTCTTCTGAGAATTACTGGCAGCTAAAAGATAACAATTTGTAACCCTGGTAAATGTCTTGCATGAATACTGTAAAACATGTACACAATTTGGAGTTTAATAATAAATTATAAAGACAATGTTTCCTAATTGTGGGTATACATGTATGTGGTACCAATACATTAGATTTCACAAGTATGTTATTGCACAAGACTCTTTACAAAACGCTCTGTAGATTAAAGGCTTGCAAAGAGAGCACCATACCTATGGAGGACCAGGATTTGGTAGACTGGTCATTGTTCTGATCAAAAGATGGCTGTCTACGTGCCATGGTCACTTTTAACTGAATTCCTTCAACCATTGCCCCATTCACCTATAGAGGAAAGTAATGAAACAATGTCAAACAATATTAAACTATTAGGGTGAATTAACCATGCATCGGACACATACCTTGGATCGGACAGCTTTGTTTATAAATATACAAATAAATGTGCATGTGCTCTTGTGTGGTTTCGTATAATCCTGAATTACAACAAATGAATTTTATCATTATTAAGAATTTGACACTCACATTGTCAAAGAAATAGCAATATAGGCATCATAAAATGACGTCAAATACCACATCATTGAAAAATTAGTTACGAAGATTTTACACTAAAGCATTATTTGAATGTTGTGCGTTTGATTGTGAATTAGTGAAAATGCACCCTCTGCGTAAAATAATTAGAAAAAAGTAAGTTTTGAAAATTTGAACAATTAATGTCAAGGTCATTTTTGCTCCATATGTTCATTTCACCATGGATCGGACGCAAATTAACCATGCATCGGACAGTTTTCACTGCATGATTTCTTCTAATAATAAGGATATTATGTGCCCAATCCTTGTGATATACTTTAAATGTGAAGTAAAATAAAAATTTAAAAAGTAATTGATACATTTTCCTCAGACCACTTAAAAATCGAGTTTTACGAACACAGGCTTTTTAGTCCAAAGTTCCTGTAGGAGCTGGCACGATAAAGAACCCCTTATGATAAGTATTCCTTTAAAGAGAAGCACTAGTCTAAATTCCTATATGTAGATTTGAGGATTTACATTAAAAGAAATCTGAATAGCAATTGAATAAATTAATTATTCCGGACCTTTGTATTTTTGCATTAAAACCAGAAAATGTTGTTATTTTTAATCTCCACTGTTCTGCTATAGCTGCCCGATGCTTGGTAAATATTGTCCGATCCATGGTGAAATAGTTCAACACTTCATTAATGTGCTTTATTTTCTACATTTTGAACAATTTCACAAATTTTTCTCCAATAATTATGCAAGGGGAAAAACTGTAACTTTTAAAACAAGTTTTATTTATATTTGAACAATATTTGATGCGTGAACAAAGGGAGAAATCCAAAGGTGTCTGATGCATGGTGAAATCACCCTAAATAGAATCTCTTTAATTTATTTACCTACGGAGCAAGTGATGAAACAATGTATCCATTGACCAAAAATTTGTTTACAACAAAAAAGTACCTCAGCAATGGCTGTATCTGCCGACTCCATTCTCTCAAAAGAAACAAAACCAACACTGAAAAACATCAAGACATCTGTGATTACAAAGGTCATATAAAATACATTAATGAAGTATTAACCTCTTACTATCATAAACAAAAATAACATAAAGACCTTGTAGAAAAAGACATACTGTTTATCCCGCTCCATATTGATGTTGAGTATGGTGCCTATATTAGAGAAAGCCTTCCTGAGGATCTCCTCAGTGATCCCTAATCCATTAACATAAATCGTGTTTCCTTTCTTAGGCAGGTCGTAGTCTCGATCCCGTCGCTCCTGCTGAGCTCTCTCTTCCCTTCTTTCTTCTCTTTCACGATCATAACCTGTCGGGAATGGGTAAATTGATCAAACTGGTTCAAATCTTCTATTAAACAATACCCGTTATTGCTGTATATAGAATTTCTTCAAATTAGAATCATGTCGTAATGAATGAAATTTTCTATACATGTCTAATTAGGAGATAAATAGGACAGATACACAAAGTAATACCTCCGCTGACAAAACTGTCATACAGGCCCCTCATCCTTGGTCTCTGAGAAGTTTTCTGTTAAAAAAAAAAATAGCAACAAAAATTATCAAGCAATCAATATCTATACTCTATTTTAAATAATAAATGAACGTCAAGTCAGTTTTTGTTTCTTTACATTTCCATCTTTGTCTTCTTCCTCGGCTTGAGCTGCTGAAAAAGGTTGAAATCCTACAGCTGTTGGGGTCTTCTCAGGATCCTGATAAAGAGGTCAACACAAGAAATCCAATAATGAATACACCTTTTTAACACTAACTTAATATTTTACAATGTATAATTCTATAAATTATACTGATGAATAAGTTTTGATATAGGCAATAATAGATGATTTCAAATTACCTTTAATTTTCTCTCTTGGTTCTTGGATCGTTTAAAACTTTGTTTCTCATTGTCTACTTTGATTTTGATCGACTGCAAAAAAAGAGAAAATCATTGACAGTCAAAAATTATAACAAAAATCTGTTTGTCAAAAAAATAATAACTTATTTCTTAGCATTTTTGCTTATCTCTGTAATGTACATAAATAAAATATGCTGCATGATCTGCGATGTTTACCCCTGACTTGAGTAGTTTCTTGGCTTGTTCCTTGGCATCTTCTGCAGACTCAGCTGCAGCTGTAAGACAGAGATATCATTTATTATAGACATATATTTCACAGTTTATACTCAAACAATTTTACTCTGGCATAGAATGCTTGTCGATGTATTAGACTAAAAATAATATATATTTATCATTTTAGTGCAACCAATATGCTCGTTCATGTGCAAGAATTTTGATTCAGAGAATGTCACTGACGCTGGCTAATAAGGTTACTGTTTGTCACAAACTTACGTCTTTTAGCAGGAGCCGCCTCAGCTTGTACCCGCTCTGGTTTTGCTGTTCTTATTGCTTGTAATGCCTTTTTCTGTTAAAATTAAGAATTTTAGATTTATTTAGTTATTGAGTCAAACAAAAGTGCTATGAAGAAAGTTTAAAATTTTTACCTATCCTGTAATTTCAGTGTCATCGAAAATTTTAGGTTTTCGTTATTCACAGAATGGTAGCTTGTAGAAATCTCCCCCTCCCAAAAATATCTTATTTGAATTCATTGATATACAAAAAATACCTTCTTTTTCAAAGTAGCATATTTTTGCTTCAAAATGAGCTCTTCTTCGGTTAAATTTTGTGGAAAATTGACGTAAACCATTTTTACAAGTAGATAAAAATTACTCTTCTTAAAATGGAGGTAACAAAATGGTCGGTTACACTAATTAACGAAATGCTCGAATTAAAAGTCTAAAACAGAATTCTTAAGTTTCATCTATTGCTCTATAAAATATCATTTTTATTATTTCGTAAATTAATTTTGTCTTTATCATTTATTGAAATGCTAATATAAAATGCTTCTGACATAATATAAAATATTTTTTAAAACTTGTATTATGATTCATGTAGTTAGCGCACCTAAATGATACTTTTATAAGATTTTAGTCAAATGAAATTATTTTGTGGGGGTTTAAATCATATTTCCAGGTATAATTTTGTTTAAAAAAATATCATAATGATCAGTTATTCAAGCAGAAATATGAAAGACCTGAAAATTTGAATTGACCTGAAAATTTCAAATGACCTGAAATTTTATATAATTGATATAGATGATACTTTTATAAGATTTTGGTCAAATGAAATTACTTTGTGGGGGTTTAAATCATATTTCCAGGTATAATTTTGTTTAAAAAAATATCATAATGATCAGTTATTCAAGCAGAAATATGAAAATTTGAATTGACCTGAAAATTTCAAATGACCTGAAATTTTATATAATTGATATAGATGATACTTTTATAAGATTTTGGTCAAATGAAATTACTTTGTGGGGGTTTAAATCATATTTCCAGGTATAATTTTGTTTAAAAAAATATCATAATGATCAGTTATTCAAGCAGAAATATGAAAGACCTGAAAATTTGAATTGACCTGAAAATTTCAAATGACCTGAAATTTTATATAATTGATATAAATGATACTTTTATAAGATTTTGGTCAAATGAAATTACTTTGTGGGGGTTTAAATCATATTTCCAGGTATAATTTTGTTTAAAAAATTATCATAATGATCAGTTATTCAAGCAGAAATATGAAAGACCTGAAAATTTGAATTGACCTGAAAATTTCAAATGACCTGAAATTTTATATAATTGATATAAATGATACTTTTATAAGATTTTGGTCAAATGAAATTACTTTGTGGGGGTTTAAATCATATTTCCAGGTATAATTTTGTTTAGAAAAATATCATAATGATCAGTTATTCAAGCAGAAATGTGAAAGACCTGAAAATTTGAATTGACCTGAAAATTTCAAATGACCTGAAATTTTATATAATTGATATAAATGATACTTTTAGACATTAAAACTGACACAGAACTTAGAAATGTTTCAATTATATATAATTTCAGGTCAGCTCAAATTTTCAGGTCAATTCAAATTTTAAGGTCTTTCGTACTCCTGCATAAATAATTGATCAGTATGATATATTTTAACACTTATATACCTGGAAATATGATAAAAACTTACAAATAGACATTTATATTGACACAGAACATAGAAATGTATCAATTATATAAAATTTCAGGTCATTTGAAATTTTCAGGTCAATTCAAATTTTCAAGTCTTTCGTACTCCTGCATAAATAATTGATCAGTATGATATATTTTAACACTTATATACCTGGAAATATGATTAAAAACTTACAAATAGACATTAATATTGACACAGAACATAGAAATGTATCAATCATTTAAAATTTCAGGTCATTTGAAAATTTCAGGTCAATTCAAATTCTCAGGTCTTTCATATTTTTGCATGAATAACTGGTCATTATGATATTTTTTAAACAAAATTATACCTGGAAATATGATTTAAACACCCACAAGTAATTTTATTTGATAAAAATCTTAGAAAAGTATCATTTATATAAAATTTCAGGTCTTTCAGGTCATTAGTATTTCAGGTCTTTAGTACGTCCCCCTTGAAGGAAAACGGAAAACGTGTGCCTACTTTCACTTTACCAAATATTGTGATGAGATTTTCATTACGATCCGTGTCGCATTGTGGCTGTCGAGTGGGAACACTCTCGTGTACAAGAGCGGTGAATGATGGAGAGAACAAAGAAGTGGAAACCCCTCTGTGTACACTCTATACGAAAAAGGGTAAGCATTGTGTATAGAACTGGGGATATAAGTTCTGTAGTGTCCCGTTTGAAATAGTACATGAATCATGTATTTGATTAATTGGTCACCCGAGTCGCACCGTGAAAAGAAATTGTGAATAAAAACAAATAATGTACTGGTTTTATACATACATGGTAAATGTAAAAATGCATCTAATACATGTAATATAAGAGGGATTTTACTTATCTGTTAAAATTCCAAAAACTGTGCCAGATACATACCGGTACATGTTAATTGATACTAAATTACAAGTATTTTAATACTAAACTTTGATCTATTACTTTGTACGAACAACAAGATGTATATTTCCAAGTTTAATACAGCAGGGAGGTATATATTAATGGGATAGGCAACTCTCGCTAGTCTCACCGAAATCATGCGGTACCTGATTTCTTAGGTAATTTTTAACTTCAAATATCTATGATGTTATCTGATATATCGGTATAAAACCTTTCACAAACTATCTTGAAATTATTCTAGAATTGTTATTTGTACTTTATAACCCTGATGATCTGATCATAATTATGACAGAGTTCTCAAAACCCCGAGACCCATTTTTGCCCCATTTCCGAGAGTACGTAAAAATTGATGTATATTTTCTTTATATCTAAATTAGTTAACCACATGTGATTAAAAATGTATGAAAAAGCTATTCCTTTTAACAAGAGGAAATAAATAATCTAATGAAATATGAATATTTTACTGGGATAAAACAGAGTTTTAAAAACATGTCAAGGCTCGCGTGATAGTTTGGGAAGTATCGGTAAACATGGTGAATGTAGAAGTTGCCTATCCCATTAGTATATACGTCCCTAGTTACAGGTATTACTTCATCTTTATTTTATCCTTTTAGGCAGTGCTCCATATCTTTCAGTTGACATGCTGAAAAGAATTGAAAAATTACCTCCCATTGCAAACATGCATTTATCTTCTCTGTGAGTTATGTTAATATTTTATTACTAGTAATATCTTAAAATTGTTTGCCTCTCCTAATTGAAAGTACCGGTGATCAACTCTTATAACACATAACTTTTGTAACATTCTTAGCATTTTTAATTGATTTTTCAAAATTCTTTTTTTAATTCACTTTCAAATGTAATAGTAATTAAAAAACGACAATTTTTTTTATCTGTTATTTTGTGATTTTTTTTTCATATTATTGAATAGCTATATTGACTCCAATCAGGCTTGGGGCGAATTACATTGTAAAGTAATGCATTACATTACCATTACTTCATGAATTTGGGCATTAAATTACCATTACCATTACTTGATTTTCTTGAAGTAATGCATTACATTACCATTACATGAGTAAAGTAATGCATTACCATTACCATTACTTTTTTTTTAAAGTAAAGCTAATAAAGAGTCTTTGCAAATGTTTCAAATGTACAACACTCTTTAACATATCTACAGCTTTATGCTTGCGGTATCAGGTTCAAATTCAATGAATAAACAAGAGTCATTCTTTATTTGCTCAATATATAATCATATTGTGGCAACATTTTGAACAACATATTACATAAGTAAAATGATATTTATAGACAATTGGCATGATACAATATCAGATAATTATGAAATAGAGACACAGGATAACATGCGTAACAAAAAACAATTTATGAAATAATGTTGCGGTTTTTAAAAGCTAAATATAGATATATCCCCAGATTACACAAATCTTTATAATTTTGGACACTTAATTTTATTAATTTATAAACAGATGATTTTTCCCAGTTATATTTCTTAATTTATTTTAATCGTATTTCTTTTTACGGAGGACAAAAGATTGCTGTTGCATTTTATGATCGAAGTTTCAAAGGGTTCATCTTTTAAATGCATCCATCTTCCGGGCTATACTAAATAAATGTTTTGCAGGAGCAGTCAAAGCTTGGACTGGAAAATACTGTTTGACGATCTTTATCTTAGGATATATTAAGTGCAATAATAGATTAAATACATAAATCTTGTATTTTCTATCAGTCCAAACTAATGTAAAGTGTAATTAATATACAGGAGAGAGAGAGAGAGAGAGAGAGAGAGAGAGAGAGAGAGAGAGAATAAGTAAGATTATTTTCAAATGGGTTATGATATTGGAAGCGATATTGATTTTCATCATGGATGGACAGTGCATTCATTTGGCTTTTAAAGGTGCATGTCTGTCTCCTTTTCTATTGTGACATATTGCGAAGGGAAGGGGATTGGGGTGTTTAGCACTTCTTATAACAATAGATTGTTTTGATCCTGGGGGCATAGTGTGTTGTTGACACATTTCTTATTGAAGTGCAAACTAATTGGAGTAAATTGTTTAAATGATTAAAAACTCTTAATAACAACACTCTTAAAAATGTTATGAAATTGTGCTGTTATCTTTAGTAATATAAACAATTCAAAAATGAGTTTTAAAAAACCTTTTTTAATAAAACATGTACAATTAAAACATTTTTTCTTAATTAGAATTATTTCTTTCTTCTTTAAAAATAAATTTAATCAAATTTAATTTCAACTATTCATTTATTCATCACATTTTTTAAAGTGAACATGCATAAATATGCATAGTAATGCAAAGTAATGCCATGTAATGCCAGCATTACACTAGATTTTGGAAAGTAATGCATTACATTAGCATTACTTGTAATGCTAATTTTGAGGCATTACACATTACTAGCATTACTTTGAAAACATGTAATGCATTGCAATGCATTACCATTACATTTAGCATTACCCCAAGCCTGACTCCAATAAGACATTTCCTTTTAGGGCAGATTATACAGAAGCTTTAAATAAGTTCCAGCATGGTGTTGACCAGTTTACAGCATTGCAGGTATTCCTTGTTCAGAATTTAAACATTTGTATTCATCTTTTACTGTTTGTAAATTCCTGGCTTCTTGTTTCACAGGATTTTTTGGTGTACATCTCTGTACATGACACAGGTATAGAGATCCCCTCCGGATACAACACAAAGGCAGGCACAGCTGTCTGGAACAAAGCTGGCAAGAAACTGGTCAGTAAACATAAATAATTTGTTATTGATATGCTCCCTTATAGTAAATCAGATCAAACAGTATATTCTCTAGTAGAAACTGGTCAATGAAACTGATCTGAGTTCTTAATATTCTCCCCTTTAGAAACTAGTTGTGTGATGCTATCAAGACATGTATATGGTAGTCCCCGATACTTGTTGTAGATATCTTCTCTATTCTCATCATGTGACACCAAGATCGATATTTCAAGAAGTTTTGGATGTTCTTATGCATAAAGATTTCATATTCTACATGGCATTAAAATGCAAGTGAATTTTGTAGATAGAGCCCCAGCAGTTTGTGAAATGTCAGGAGGCCTTCCGTCCCACTTTCTACCAAGCCCTGTCTGACAGTGACACTGACAAGAATTCTGGGAGGAAGCGTGCAATGAAAGCTGTGGACCGGACACTTGACTTCCTGGACACGATACTAGAACTACATAAAAAGTCAGAGGTGAGACACTACAAAAATTCAATCAGTCCTTGCAGATATTTAAATACAAAATTGTAAGAGAAACATTTGCTTTTCAACATTGGTAATGGGGCCTAATTAAAATCTTGTATAAATGTAAAAAATGTCCCTAAATTGAGATATAAGAGCACTGTGATATGAAAATAAAGTCTAAAGGGAGATTTCAAATTTCTTTGAAAAGTCTTCAGCAATGCTAAGTTTGAGGAGCTATGATTAGATGCTGGAGCTCCATTAAGTGTTTCAGCTTAGATCCTTTAAATGTTTGAGATGAGATACTGAAGCTCCATGAAATTTTTGAGATGAGATACTGAAGCTCCATGCAATATTTGAGATGAGATACTGAAGCTCCATGAAATGTTTGAGATGAGATACTGAAGCTCCATGAAATGTTTGAGCTGAGATACTGAAGCTCCATGAAATGTTTGAGATGAGATACTGAAGCTCCGTGAAATGTTTAAGATGAGAAACTGAAGCTCCATGAAATCTTTGAAATGAGATAATAGAGCTCCATGAAATGTTTGAGATGAGATACTGAAGCTCCATGAAATGTTTGAGCTGAGATACTGAAGCTCCGTGAAATGTTTGAGATGAGATACTGAAGCTCCATGAAATCTTTGAGATGAGATACTAGAACTCCATTAAGTGTTTCAGCTTAGGTATTAGAGCTCCATGTAATGTTTGAGGTGAGATACAAGGGTTCCATGAAATGTTTGAGATGAGATACTAGAGCTCCATGTAATGTTTGAGATGGGATACAAAAGCTCCATGTAATGTTTGAAATGAGATACCGAAGCTCCCTGTAAAGTTTGAGATAAGATATCAAAGCTCCATGTAATGTTTGAGATGAGATACTGAAGCTCCATGTAATGTTTGAAATGAGATACCAAAGCTCCCTGTAAAGTTTGAGATGAGATATCAAAGCTCCATGTAATGTTTGAGATGAGATACCAAAGCTCCCTGTAAAGTTTGAGATGAGATACCAAAGCTCCATGAAATGTTTGAGATGAGATACTAGAGCTCCATGAAATTTTTTAGCTTAGGTATTAGAGTTCCTTAAAATGTTTGACATGAGATACTAGAGCTTTATGAAATGTTTGAGCTGAGATATTAAAGTTTATTGAATTGTTTTAGCTGAGATACCAAAGCTTTATTAAAAATTTGAGCTGAGATATACTAGAGTTTTATGATTTGTTTTGGCGATCAACAACTTCTGATTCCCGGTACCTGGCTATTCTGTAATCTTCACCTGGGTCTTGTTTTGTAGAGACTGCGAGATGTGGGTGTGTTTGGTTCTGTGGAGGGGGGATTCCATGAGGAGGCAAGAATGAGGTCGGCCAGGGAAACAGCTGCAAGGAATGTTGATGGTGAGCAAATACCATAGGTCTTGCTAGAGTTACCTCCCTTACAGCATCTCCAATTATTCTCCATTTACTGTGGGCTATTTTGTAATTAAAATTTACAGCCTGAGTGAACTTTTTCTTTTAGGATTTGTAATAGAAGGTTTTTATGCACAGAATGAGAAAAATAAACAAATAGATGTTGAAGAAATAAAAGATTTATGCAACAAAGTGTTTGTAAGTATATATACTGTATATATTTGGCATATTTATAAAGAAGAAAAATATTAAAACTTCTTTTTCAGAACTGTAAGTTGTGAGGTATTTTATCAAATATGTTTTTATTTAAGAAAATTTTGCCGGAGGAAAAGCCAAGACTTATGCACGCTGTTTGGTCACCTGATCAGGTTGTTATGGCGTTGGAGCTTGGCATTGATGTATTTGACAGCTGGTATCCTTAACACAAACGTCTGTGGATATCATCCATTAACATATTTATTCAATGTTTACAAACTCAACAGAAACAGTATCAGTGGTAATGTTTTTAACATCATTCAGGCAGCTTATGGGTTTCTCAGCATTTTCAGTTACCAGTATAAGGAGCTGGAAATGAATCCACCATTCTTGTTTATGGCTTTTCCATGAGCTGACAAATGTAAGAAAAACCTTTGAAGCAAGGAGATGTGAAACTATAGGGCTTTCCCAAATGATATGGAAGTGAGTTCAAGAAACACTGGCTCAGCAGTCCTGCAGGTTTATTTTGTAAATAAACTGTCTGTTCATGTTAAGTAACCCCTGCTGGTGGAAATCGTATCTAATTCTTAGTGCTGATTTAATAGGTTAAAGAAACTTAAAATTCTAGCACTCTGAATTTACCATGCCCTGTAAAATTTCAAAAAAAGGGTTTTTTTTACATGATAATTTTCCTTGAAGTTTTTTTTGTATTTCATATACCTTTACATTTATTTCCTTTAAATAACTTTCTTTATTTTAATGTTTTGTTTTAGTCTTCCACTGAATAACATATACATGTATATGTGATTTTTTAAATTTTCATGCAGTACACTTATTACACCCTTTTGTACAATACACATGTAGCTTTGTTTTCCTTCATTGTCCAAGTTACCCATGGCTGGTCACAGAGAGGGGTGGGGCCCTAGTCTTCTCCTTCCAGTATGACAACAATTCGGAGAATGAAAGAGAGGCTAGGTCAACTGATGGGTTCGAAATCTCCTTGAAAGATAAAAGGTATGGAACAGGTGTGTAAAGAGAGGCTGAAGTGTGTGAGGATTGGCGGATACTTCCATCTCTTTGTAGAGGGCTTCTTCACCGTACCATTTCCCAAGTGTGGAATCCGGAATCGCTCAGCCAGTAGATCTTTTTTAGTTCAAGAACAGGGTTTAAGAATTCATTTTAAATGTGTGTTCACAGCTGAAAAATATTTATAAACACACTCTGTATTTGTTATATATAAATATTTTACCTGATTACTCGTAAATAAATGTGGAGTGGTGTGTGTGCTCAGATGCTGCCTTTTGAACACTGACATAATGTCTCTCTGGTCACTTTTCAGCATGTTTGAGGACTTCGGAGCCCCTGTACCTGGCTGCTCTTGTTACACCTGTCAGAATTTTACACGGTCCTACATTCACCATCTCCTGAACACCTCAGAGCTCCTAGCTCCAGTCCTCCTGATGATGTGAGTCCATTACTTCCTCTAGGTGCAGTCTACAGTAGTAATACTGCTAGTACTTATAAACCAATACATCAATTTTGCCTCTTGTTGAATATACCTTAGTTAATTGCACTTTGGGGATTTCGAGGGGAGGAGGGGGCTTTTTTTTTAATGGAATGTCGTGCAAGACTTTAGTGAATGTTGTCAGAAAATTTGGTCATGGTATGATGTGTGTAGATTAGAATTTGATCTGGTTAATTATCACCATGTGCGGTGTTTAGGGGGTATTTAGGTCACTCTGCACATAAATACTTATGGATATACATACACGCCTCTTATAAAGTTTCAAGGTTATTCAACTCAGAAAAGAACCTGAAATTCTTTATGGGATTGTACTGCTTATATCAGTGAATTTGATGCCTCTTTACCTATGATATTTTTCAAATAAGAAAAGAACCTGTGGTATTTAAAAGAGTGTGGTAATTCCCGGTCTATGTTTATACTGGAGATAGTGTTCAGAACAAATTGAAAAGAATTTTTATGTCAAATTTGATTAAATTCATTGTGAAAATGAAGTGAAATTTGATAAGAGAGTTAAGAGTGGCTTTGTAATGTATATAAAGATCAGATAAGATTTGAGGAGATAATCGTCAATAGAAAAAAAAGCTAAGGTAGATTTCTTTGACAAGAAAGGTGGTCTTGCACTGTACACACCTGAATGTATATACCTGTCCAGGTAGATGATGTCTCACCTGTATCAGCTGACACTTTGTCAATAGGCTCTCTTGTGTTATGCAGGGATATCAAAATTCAACACAAAACCAATCTCATCTTACTAGGTCATTCCTTACTGTCATTTGTTTAAAACAGATGAATGAAAATTGGTTTTGTGCATGCATTGATATTTTTTTTACCTCTTTTATTTTCCAGACACAATTTTCATCATTACTTCGAATTCTTTGAATCCCTTCGCTCATCATTGAAGACTGACCAATTCCTGAAACTAAAGACATTGATTCTAGAACAAAGGCCACCACAAGAGCCACCAAAGTGACACAGTTACAGGCAGGAAGGTGTGACAAAATGAGTGAGAAGCAGTCCTGGGACAGGATTCCTTGTGACACAATTATCACCCAGAGGGGCCACAAAATGGTGGGGGATTATTCTGATTAGAGGGGAGGTCCCAGTAAATTACACCAGTTAGTTTTACATAAATCAGAAATTGCTGTTTTTTAAATAAACACTGGAAAGGAATAAGTAATGTTCCTTAGATAAAAAAAAAAATCAAACAAAACGACTTGTTTCAATCTTTTCCCCCTCAAATTTGTATTTAATTCTTTTTTGTGGTTGAGGTGGGGGGGGGGGGGGGAGAGAGAGAGCACGGAATGGGCTTCCTGCCTCCAGAAGGTATGCATGGTGAAAGTTTACGTGATTTCTGATTCCTGCAAGAGTGCAGTGTTTTGAGAAATTCCAAATTCCTCGATCCTCCTGATCACGGGGGATGTACGGAGTCTCCATACCTGATCCAATTGCAGGTTCACTTAATGCAACATTATATTTAGTTATGTAATCATGCTTACAACCAAGAGACATATTTCACTGGTATTAATTAGCGATCGAGAATTCTACCCGGTTCTTCCAGCACGATTCGTTAATTAAAACGTAAGGGAAGCCCCTGATGTTGACTAGGGACAGACACTGCCGTAGCTCAGGGTGACATGATATTGAGTCGCTCTGTCGTATCTCTCCGTCTGGACCGCACGTGTTTTCCACTATGGAGGTTTACAGTACAGACAAAATGAAAGTCGCATTTTTTATCGCGGTGTCAAATAACTCCGTAAACCCCTCCGCGCTGTTATGGGCACGATCTGATGCCGACTCAAACATGTTGTGTAAATGTTTGAGGACGGCATTGGGGGAGATTTGTACATGAAACTAATTCTTAAGGCTTTCTTTGACAATTAAAAACGGTAAATAATTGGTCCTTGACTACCATTGAAATCAATTTCCTAAAGTTTGTCTTTTCTGCAGAAACTTTTACCTCTTGCATTAAATGTCAGAATTTGTCAACTGATCGGGATTAACTATTTGCTTTGGGCATGTTAAGTTCCAGAGAGACCACCCCACTAAGGGCGAGCTATTCCAAACCTGCTGACAATGCGAATCTGGCGATTGAATTAAATACTTTTTGACACTGTAATGTTTCACAATTGATAGGGAAGTGAAGACATAGGCTATATTTAAATGGTAACTTACACTGCTATGTTTAAGCAGAGGACATAAATATGTAATGGGGCAGGTGAAGCACCTGTAAATCCGGAGAATGTTACCCCTAGAGGCCCGCGGGGTCGTTTGTCTGGGCCGTGTCTGACGCGGCGGATGCGAGAGTATGAAGATGGTTGATCAAAGTAGATTGCTGATTGACCTTCTACCGCTTATTGAATGTACCCATGTTCAACGTGGTCTTTGCAACATGCAAGTTTAAATTGGGGTGGGGGTGGGGGGGGGGGGGGGGCAGAAGGTAGGCACGTTAGTAAATTTCATCATCTAAATACTAATCGGACACTTGGCGATCCCAGAGACCCCATCAAGAAAGCGCCTGAAGACTTGATTTTTTGTATGTAGCTCATGGTTAATTAATGTGAAAACCCATTCAATTCCAACCGCAGGTTGAACTGGCAACAGAGAGTTTGCGGTATAACCACCCCCTCAAACAATATATCGGCAGCCGACGAGGATGCCTTTGGGTTTACCAGGCGGGGCGAGGGTGGGGTGGATGACGGAAACAGGAATTTGACCCAAGGGCATTTAATTGTCACTAGTGGCATCGATTGTGTGCAAGATTATCAATTGTTGTGATCCTGTTAGAATTTGCTGGTTAGTTAACAAAGTCTACAGAGAAGTCTGAGAACGCTAATTACAGCTAGTCGGCAAACCACAGGTAGCCCGGGTCAGGGCTGCGGTTTCTGTGGCCGAGGTGTCAGAACAGCTCAAACTTTCTGTCAATGTCGATTAGTAATGCGCTAAAATCAATGTCTGTCGCCACGGACAAAAAATGAAGAAATTAGGTTCCCATCGCCCTGGAAACTGTTTTCTGTAAACAATCGCTAGGTTAGGCTGCTGAGATAGGATCTTATCGGTCCATCAGAAACCCGGTACTTGTAGGACGCTGATGATATAAACTCGGGAGAAGGGACGCGGAAGCCAGTGCCCCCTTTCTCCCGTATCAGCCTCAGTGGTTGTAAAATGTTGTGTGGCAATATAAACTTGATGTCCCTCAACGGAACACGGCCTCCCCTCTCCCCATTCTGATGATATTTTCATTAAACGCGATAGCAATTTATCAGAATCAATATTTTTAGATAAGCTGAAACGTTGTCCGCAGAAAGCATAAAATTCAAGGATCCGATTTTTCTCCTTCCTTCGAACTGCTCTTTGATTTTTGTGGTCTTTTATCGGTGAACTGATGCGGCGATGACGAGCAAGGTTAACAAATATTCACAGAGAGATAACCGTTCTTATGCCGAACTCTCCACGTCTTGGCCAATGTAACAGCTGTCAAAATTCAACTTTATGACTTTTCAAACATCTTTTGATATGATCACTTCTTTCCACATGGCTTAAATGCTTGGAAAGAGAAAAAAAACCCGACTTGGCAGAGTTTCATTCACACACTTTCTTGCGTGTGAAAAATTTTAACAATTGATATAACGCCATCTCTTTTTATCCTTTTATTGTTTTTGACAATTACTTAATGTTTATCCGAGTTATATCTGATACAGCTCTCTCTCTCTCTCTCTCTCTCTCTCTCTCTCTCTCTCTCTCTCTCTCTCTCTCTCTCCGCTTTTCAGGAATCCCATTCATGCCGATAGGAATGATGTGCTCTTTGTATCTGTTTTCTCCATTCATTCGGTATACCCTTGACTGCAGTGTATATATGTGCATTCTGCTAGCAGCGCGGTTATTTCTCACGCAACATTATCTGTTTTCACTGAGAAAGTGCTTATCGTTTAACAGCATTTCCGGACAGTTGTTCAGCGCTTCCCACTCTAACACTTACATTTCCCGCCCTTTCCTCTTGGAAAAACCAAAAAATTTTCAAACTGGTACTTGCAGTAAAATATTCACTTGAAATAACATTACTTTTACATTACTCGGCAAAAGATACTGGTTGTGCAAATCAAAATGAATTACAGTTTCTTCGTCTTCTATGAAATAGAAACACCAAGAAAAGAGATTACTGACATTTCGCCACACCGTGCATGTAATTTCAGTTTGTGTCCCCCCCCCCCCCCCCTAAAAGTTTGATAACACTTGTATTTTTTTCAAGAAAAAATGTTCAGACGCAGTAAATTACAAAAATCTAGTCGAAGTTATCACTCAAAACTACATGTGTGGTAATATAATACTCTGAGTGACATTTTAATTTTTCGCTGAAATTATGTATCATAATACAAATCTTCAAGGAGTTTTTCAAAGTTTATGTGAAACGGCAAGACCACATGAACATTTAATGACACCGCGCTCTGAATGAGAAATGCAAAAAGGTGTTTAAAACCATTATTCCAAGCACAGTGCGTGAGGAGGAAGCATAGTCGAGCACACAAATTGCTGAAAATCGAAGTCAAACTAATGTTGACATTCGTCTTCTTGTTGTTACAAATCGATTTAAAGTTTAATTGTACGCAACCAGGGGATGTACTTCAAAAAAGCGGTAATTGGAAAATGAGTTAGCGTTTGATTTTATGATTGTTTTTCCCAGATTCTGTGTCAAGATTTTATTTCTTTTTACTTAATCTATAGCAGTTTTACTGAGATCATGCCGCAAATCAAACACACAATTGGATTTTTGTGAGTTTTATTTTACTGGAGGAACAGATATGCTAAGATTTCGGACCGTGGGAATTGAGGTTCGGATGATTTCGATGGGAAACGTTTATGAAATATCATCTAATTCGAGCTTTGCCACTGCCAGTTTTCATTATCGACAAGTAACCGGGGCACTTGTTTCCTTTTACAGTCATTTTCAATTAATCTGATCACAAATGAACGATTTGAGTCGAAACTCTATTTTTGGAGAATGGCGAAGTCCGAGCGCTCTAAAACCCGGATCAGCACGCGCAACACTTTCCGAATTGTTTCCATTCATTGCTGACAGGTCGCTCGTGCAGATTGAAATCTAGTCACCTGTATTCAACATTAATGTCAAAAAGACGCGATATGGGCTCCTGTTGCATCGTCTATATTCGGCTGGAAACAAAGACTGATGCAGAGAAGGTCCAATCATTTGATACTTCTTAATGAATGAAGTGAAAAGCGCCGGATTTGATCACAATTAAATGTTGAACCCAATGACTCGTGGCACGCGCAGGCCAGCAATATTAATGTAAAAGCATACAGTTGTCTCAAACAAAGGGCTGTTGAAACTGTTGAGAATAAATCAGATGACGATCTGGCATGGCCTTAAATTAGAACTGCATGAAAGCCTGCTCCATTATTGATTTTGTTTGAAAATAATTATTATTCCTAAAATATGATTTGGGGCATTTATTGCCATTTTGGTATTTTATGCCCTTTAATGTAAATGACCGAGCGTCTACTTTACCATTGGTTAGAGCAATTCATTGGAAATTTCTGACCTCGATTTCCCCTATAAACTTGACTTGGTCATTGGTCGTTCCATATAAAGCTCGGTTTCGAATAATATTATATTTTACCACGCTTCATGCAAACATGCTTTTCGCTTATTATATCAATGAAAATGTATCTTGACATTTGACAAAAGACCTTTCTGACCTTGCGTTCATTATTCTGTATTTTTCTGTTAATCTTTGTTTTAATTAATGAAACAGTTTAGGTACTTTATATTACTTTAAAAAAATGGATAAGGACAAGATTCCAAAAAAAAATTACATCCCCAAAAGACTTTCACTATTCCTGACCCCCGTTTTTGTGTACATTAACTAATTTGAAAAGGTATCAATTTTTCACCATACATGAAATAAATCTGAATGAAGATTTCCTGAAATTACCATGTACCCACAAGGCGGACTTTCATGATCTTTCAACACATCAGTCGTTTTCTTTGTAAACAAGAAAAGCAAACTAAAGTATTAGCAGTGGAAGATGCTTATGTTCTTTACAAAAAATTAGATTTTTGGGAATCAAAATTTGTCATATTGCAAATATTATTTGAAAAATAATATATGTCAGAAAGGACACTTACATATTTGATGCAAACTAATACGTGTATCCGTAAATTAGGTGCATATTTAGAGGTGTAAAACTGTCCTACAGTACTTTAATATTGATAATTTTATAAACTGGAAACGTAACCTATGCATTGTTCCCGCCAAAACATTTATCGCAAATTCATTGAATAAAAATTTTAAACATATTTATATCAAGACTTTCTGTATTTCACAGACACAGAGTCGCTGAGAATTTGATCAGAACAATACACTGGCAAACGGCTTTTCACTCAATAAACATCGATTAAATAATTCTATTTTCACGACAAACAAGAAACGGAAAGTGCTATTTAGAACCAGGATCACAAACTGACACTAATTAACGCTAAAATAATCGCCACTCGCTCCGGGGGTGTCAACGAGTGCCACCAAAGCCTGAAACTGCTGTATCTGGGATAAGATTTGTCACTGGTCATCGCTCATCGTCGCTAGCAGTTCCATTATCGACATCTTGCAGGTCATGCTAATCACCCAAACTAATCAACCCCGACACTTTCTCACGCTGCTTGAGGAATATTGGACTCTCGCGGGGAAATCAATTTATAGACGCAGTCGCTCGTAATTATTTATTGCAGGAAGAAATCCGAATTATTTTATCACATTTTTTGATACCGAAACAAGAATATTATTTATCGTTTTATATTTAAAATCTTGTTGCAGAATTTACATACAGTGTATACTTGAGAATTACATTGATCTTGGTTGGGTTTTATAGATGTCAATAAGTTTCATTTGGTCACCATGTAATGTGCCCACACAGAAATGAACTAGTATCGGAGATGTCAGTCAGGCTCGTAAATCTGTAACTATATTGCTGAGAACATTCGGCGTGAAGACTTAACACGGGAGCCGGCGAGCAGGTGTTTGTACATAAACCGAGACTTTAGTTTGACGTTTAATCAGATGATAGCTCCCGTGAGTAGTACATACAACAACAATAAGCATCTCAAACGGTTCTTATAGCTCTGTAAACACTCACCGAGGGGACGATTACACAAATCTCTAATTGGATTAAAGGGGGGTTCCCGTGGATTTGTTCAAATGTCATCTCTATTTTTGTTTACCTATGATAGCCTAATTCATGTTTTTCATTTCTTACCAAGAGAACATTGACCCAAGTTCCAAGTTCTAATTCTTGAGTGAGAGAGAGAGAAAGAGAGAGGGAGAATAAATATATTGGTTCGCCAGAAACTCATCATTCAACCTTGGTCATGAATCGTCTTACATTACGTCTATAACCCGTTACCATTTTCAGATGGTCGGTCTCGTTGCGTTTAGTGTTTGTATTTTCGCCACCAACCCCAACCCCCTCCCCCCAGCTTTTTTTTTTTTAAATCATCTTTTTTTTAAAAATAGATCTAAAGAAACAAAAAAAAAGATAACATATTTGTAAAATTTTAGAAAATCAGTTAAACTAACAAAAAATGTGGCATCGACGTACAAAAAAAATTATTTTTGGTTCTAGAATGATGAATTCCATGATCGGAAACGGCAGCTACAGACCTTGTGATGTGTCGGTTATTAGACCACATTCTTGGATAGTAAATTGACATAATGTATCACCCAGTGACAAGATATTTTATTGTATGCATCACTACCTACATCAGGCATTTTACCGAAATTTTAATTATATAAACAGATCATCAATCATGCAGAGAACATTTAATGTATATCGAAATGCCTTATACGTTAGTTTTTAGTACTCCAAAATTGTGTCGTGATAAAAATGTGTTGTCGACAGATTTACAAATATATTCAAGATCTAAAGAAAGCTTGCACTGATATCTTCTCCGGGATTGGATATCAGTCTGTAAATATATTTAATTTTAAATCTCATCATTTCCAAAAGAGTCTAAAATATTGGTGAAATACTTTTTATGGACTCCACTGAAAACCAAAACTTTATTGCAATTGACATTTTAAAAAATGTGTCATGACTCAAAATTTACTATAAGGGTACAATTTATGTGACTTTATCGGTATCCTAAGTGATCAAATTGTTGCTAATGTGGCTGGTCCGTCCCCCGATTCTATGGCAGGGAGAAATTTCCCATACCAGGGTTGAGAGGGTAAAGTCGATTATCTACATTTTATTTAACTCTTGTCCTAAATATGCCTTTGTACGGGGTCCCGACGAACGAGAACAATATTCCTATTTAAATTCATCGGCGAACGCGGCGCGCTGAAGCCGTAGAATAGCATTTAAATGAATCTATTGGAGACTCGGGAAATGAAATTCCGTGGGAATCCGCTAAACTGACAATAGTATTTAATGATTTCTAAATAAACAAAACACCCGGTAAAGATATACTTTTTATCCCATTATATCGGCGCGCAATGTGATCAGGTGGTTATTACAAGTGGTCCCTACACAGACCTTCCCACCCCTAGCCTCTATAAAACAATCGCGATTCATTACAGAAAAAAAGAACAAATGTAGGGAAATCCCGGCGAATTTCAGATCATTATTACCGGGGCACCACTGAGGTACCCAGAGACAATGAGTTCCGTGGAATCGCGTTTGCTCTGATACAATACTGTTGCACCCCGGTTTTCCAGTCGGTCGCTTGTGGTGTAAAGAAGGTCGCTGGGTTATCGCTGGCCATCAAGGGGGTACATCGCACCCCTGTTACTTGTGTCTATTTGTTCAATTCTTTTCATTCATGAAGTAGTTTTTTCCTGTGTGAAAAATTCTTGTCACTGTTGGGCATGGGGGAAGAAGATAAAGGCAGTGGGCAACCGATTTAAACTGTTTAATAGATAACCATGCGAAAACCCTACGGATTGGGGACTCAAAGGCGCAAATGTCAACTCAGGGGTCACATTTAGCATGGACGGTTCATCGCTTTACAATATAATAACTCCACAAAAAGGAAAGGAATTTCACCAACGTGGAGAAAGAAGTCTTACATTTTATGTAAAATGTTATGTAAATGTTCGGATCAGCTTCTAGAATCAGTATGAATTTCCGGTTGTTAAAGTTCAAATGGAAGACTGTTTTCCAACTTGAAAAAAAAAGTTGAAACACAAGCTTGAGTCGTTTAACAGATTTTTATCAAGCTGAAGTGGGGGGAAAGTGAGGGTGCTGAGTTTGAGAAGGCCGGGGTTCCGCCTCACGGTGAGTGCTGTTTTCGGGTCCCAGACACCCTACAGATGAAAGGCTTATCTGCCGAGCCATCTACACAAATTCTGCTCTGACATCGAGCAACTGCCTTTCTGCATATGCTGCACCATGTCTTTTAATAAATGTGTCAACAGGTCACAAACACAGGGTAACGCTCGGAGTTTTTTTAATTCAATCCAAGGAAATTAAACTGATTTCAATGCAGACATTTTGCAGTAGAGGCTTAGAACTGGCTGCTCTTTGAATGCCATACCCTTTTCAAAATCATGAAGAAAATGAATTAATATTTTTCTTATCGAGCAATTTCTCATTGAGCTATGTGTATGTATCATAAATTATAAGCTCCTGCGCACGATTGTATCATAGAAACCCTTACCCTCGATTCCCCTTCACTTCTTGTTTTTCTGAGTTGAGAATTTTGGCGCGGTCTTTTCGTTTCTCGTGGGCCTGGCTTCCATTCCAATTTCCCAGTATAGCAAAGTGCAGCGACCGTGTTCTTCTCAAAGATAAGAAATCGTGGAACATTTTCAAAACTTTTTTAAATATCTGATTTCAATCTGTAAATTATCAGCAATTTGTTTGACGTTAAGCATGGCGGGTAACAGGTGCCCGTTTGGGGACAACATCCTTCATCTGTCAGTCCCCGGCCAGCAACGTGTGGAACTTACAGGTTCAACACATGTCTCCCTTTGACAGCTTGGCTGGGACATCGATGATCCGTTCTTATCATGGGGCAACAGATTTGGTATGAAAATTCGTCAAAACTTTAAAACGTGTCACTAAATTACAGCAAAAAACCCTTAAAAGCATTTTAATGACATGTCATTTTTACAATATCCTTTTTTTCAAATTATTACGTTCAATTCCGCTGCATTACAATAATGCAATTATGAATGTTCAAGCTTTGGCTCACCTGTGTACCGCAGACTCGCGGGAGTTCATACGTTTAGTAAGAAAACAGGGTATCATAATGTCTCTACATCCTCTTTTTTCCAAAACGATCAAATAAAAAATGATCGATCTACTTCAATAAAAGAACACAAACTGATAGATTTTCCTACAGTAATGATAGACTGATGCTTACGATGCTGATAGATTCCTACAATACTGATAATTGGTTCCTACAATACTGATTGATTCCTACAACATATGCACTGATACATTGATTCCTATAAACGATACTGATAGATTAATTGCTACGATACTGATTGATTGTTACGATACCTACGATACCTACGATACCGATAGATTGATTCCTACGATAATGATAGATTGATTGTTACGATACCGATAGATTTATTCCTACAATACTGATAGATTTTCCTACACTACTGATAGATTGATTCCTTCGATAGATTGATGCCTACGATAGATTGATGCCTACGATAGATTGATGCCTACGATACCGATAGATTGATTCCTACGATACTGATAGATTGATTCCTACGATAGATTGATGCCTACGATACCGATAGATTGATTCCTACGATACTGATAGATTGATTCCTACTATACCGATAGATTGATTCCTACGATAGATTGATGCCTACGATACCGATAGAATTATTCCTACGATACTGATAGATTGATTGCTACAATACCGATAGATTGATTGCTAAAATACCGATAGATTGATTCCCACGATACTGATAGATTGATTCATACGATACCGATAGATTGATTCCTACAATACTGATAGATTGATTCCTACGATAGATTGATGCCTACGATAGATTGATGCCTACGATACCGATAGATTGATTGTTACGATACCGATAGATTGATTCCTACAATACTGATAGATTGATTCCTACGATAGATTGATGCCTACGATAGATTGATGCCTACGATACCGATAGATTGATTCCTACAATACTGAAAGATTGATTCCTACAACGCATCAAGGAGATGCATTTCTATGCTGCAGATTTTCAGCAAAAATGTATATAGAAAAATAATTTATATTTTATCAAAATAGATATGTGCGTTCAAGCTTATATGGGTCAACCATTTTTGGGGTTAAAATTGATATGTCATCGCCTTATTTTCTCGAGGGACCCATAGCATGTTTGTTGTTTGGTTTTTTTTAAATCAAGAGAAAAACCGTATTTCAATTTAAAATGTTTCCAAATGATAAATGTACTTGTTGAAGTTTTTGTATTTTAAAAGTGTCAAGAACTGAAGCCGAAATATATAAGTTTAAATTTCCTTAAATCATGACAAGCAAAAAAGGGGTCCATTAACTAAGAGACTAATAGTTCTGTTGTCTAAAGATAAAGAACGCAAAACCAAACCAAAGGGGCCCACTGAGAGATTGCCTTACTGTGACAAGCAAATACAAGATACTCCTAAAAACGGACGAAACAACCATACCCACGTATCTCCTCTAACACACACACCTGGCGGCGGGGCCTCTTCATGATACTGTATTTTTTTTAAAAAAAATTTTAATTTACTGGGTGACAGTAAATACAAAATTTACAAGTTATATAAATGTTGTAAACATATGCCTCTTTTGTTACCGTACACATTTCTGTGAACAACGCAATGCATGTATAATATATGGCCTTCCCTCGATGATAAATTGATTTAATTACGATTGCTTCTCTCTCAAAATGAATAGATCAGTGCACATATATACAGTTGTATCTAAACATTGTACTTTGAAATGTATTCATCAAAAACTGGGAGAATTAAATCGAAATTATAGTGTACATAACTGTAGAATTCTCTTCGAAAGACGCATATATACGTATTGGCCAATTATTCTATACAATCAGGTAAAACTCAATACAGTTAAATCGGGCCATCTCGGGGTCCCCCAGAAATATTGGACGAAGTGGGCGTGTCATGTTACGACGTATAAAGGGCTGTCGACTAGCGACATAAAACAGGGATATGTTAATCTCTGTAATACGTAGATACAGCGCTCCTAATCTCGCGAGGCTTCGCGAACAAGCTACATATTGTAATAGAACGCCAACATCCGTAATGAGAACTGTGTCAGAGTTACACCGACCCACACCGCTCATTGCCCCAGATAGTCCAATCAAGTCCTCCTCTCTCTCAAACAATGACGTCAAACCCTAACCCCGCGCTTTAGGCGGGGTGGGTGCAGCACCAAAATGAACCGCGTTATGAACGCGAGACTGACAAATAATGTTAATTGTTGTATATTCACACATGATTTTATCAACAGTTGGGTTGCTTTGATTCTTTGGATTCTAAAAAAAATATTCAAAATTTTTATTTTTTAACATTCTATATAATTTGAAACCTGATGGATCAGTTAATTAATACTGCTGCGACACAAAGAATAAAGATAAAATAGATGAAAGTACAAAATGGTGGAATATTCTTTCTTTATACATGTAGATATATATCAGTTTTTTGAGATTATACCGAAAAGCATTTGAGATACACAAATACAATGTAATTTGTCAAACAGTCTGCACATGTTTTAATCTATTGCTTCTATTCACGGTGTATCTCAGAGGTCCCCCTTTTGGGATCGTTGACTTATCCTTCTCCCGACGTATATTAGTTTTATATACCTATATGAAAAAAAAAAGTTTTATTAAAAAATAATATCTTTGAAATTGTGTTAGTCACGATTTCTGTCTGTAGTTAAATATGTCAAAGATCAGTGCCCGAAACAATGTTACAATAAAGGATTTGGCGTATTTAGAGTTTATTTACATGTTCGCGTACTGAAAAATGCAAAAACTTAAATTGGGAAATTTGAAATCGCTTTATCAAATATACACTTTTATTACCAGTACAAAATCATTTGGAATAAAAGAACAAAAGAATAATTAATATACTATGACATTAACCAACATTCGCCATTTTGCCCTGATACTGTTTAACATGTTCGTAATCCATGTCATAATGATAAGTGCGGATTAGAGATTAGATACAGGACAATATCTCGTGTATAAATGAAAGATTTGAAATAACGCGTATAATAGATAACAATAAAAAAATTATTTTTAATACATCGAATTTCGTTAGATTTGCTAAAATGTAGAAAAAACTGGATAAAATCAAAGTACTGAAGTACTGAAAGCCGGGCTCTTTTGGTGTTTTTTTATGCATATTGTGTAGTAAATACTGAAAATCTCTCTCTCTCTCTCTCTCTCTCTCTCTCTCTCTCATGCTTTTAATGTCGGCAAAGCATCAGAGAGCGACCAAATTTTGTAAGCGGCTATAAACAAAAAATATGTCTGTCTAGTAGAAGTTAAAAAGTTCAACAGTTGCTGCCTTGAATTTTGCAACACGCATTATATATTCAATCCCCATTTCATCATCGCGCAGCAAAGTAGTTCATGGAAATTCATGCGCATTGTATGTGTCCAAAATGCATAGTAATGTTTTAAAAACACGTTATTAATAAGAAAACTAAAAAAGATAGACAATTCATTCGAAATTTTAAAAAAAGAAACAAAATGCCAACGCTTTTGACAAAACGTGGCTCTTTGTGTAACTATTTGGTTTAGCGGAAGCATTACCTTGACGCTGTTTGGTTTTTTGTTTACTTGTGCTATTTATAGTAACATTGGCGATTTGCCTGCCTATAGCCAGGACTCTGCTTTCAGCAGAGCCCGGCTAAAAACCGTACAAAATTTTACATACATATTTGATAAATATTGTACATGCATATTTTCGAAGTTCTTAAATCTTACAAAATTCTTAAAGAAACACACTCACACAAATAACAATTTCCATTGATCATCACATTTCATGAAATCACTAAAACTAAGTGTACATGTATATACATTGCAATTAGTTGGCTGGGTTTTTATCAGACTCAACATCGAACATGTAGATAAACTTATAAACGACAAATTTATTAATTCTTTTGAGATATTGGTTACATGTGCTTCGGACAACGGCCTTTGACGAATTTTTACTACAGACATAAATCTTGACTCTGACACAATTCAAAAAAAGGTTTTCAATGAAACAATCCTACAAGGAAAGGGGAAAAAAACAAAGGTTGCTGAAAATAAACCCCCCAAAATCAAACAAACAAACCTATCCTAATAAGGAATGAAATCATAAAGAAAAAAGGAAAAAATCAGAAAATTGAATTTAATTTCTTAGATTTATTTATTTTTCTGATGTATTGTGGGTTACAGTGATAAATGTGGCCGTCGAGTTGTTTTAACATGCAGGCATTATATATAATTCCCATAGGTAATAACTTTTATCTTGAAATGGGATCAAGGTTATCAACCGATCACTACGAATTACAGCATGTACATTTTGGATAAGATTTTCATACATGTCAACAATGAAATATACACAGGGGTCATTAATTTATGTGTAGGAGATCGGCGCAGCCGATACAATAATTGCTACAGGCTAAGTTTTAGCGATAACAATAAGCTAGCGATAAAGAAAATTGTAACAATGTCGTTATGTTGTCAGAGAGCCCAATCGTCACATGGGAAAATGTTTCACACTATTTTGCTGTCAACTTGCGACTGTGAAACCGTGTACTCGAACCAAGCAAAAACTCCCCAATATAACTCCAATAGCATGAAAAAGCATGTATACCAAGACTTCCAGCGGAGAAAATTGAACATTTCCTTTTCTAAATAAAAATATAATGAGACTTTGTATACCTTTAAAATTAATTATTACAATTTCAAAGCTACAGGTTTTTTTGTGTGAGATATCAAAGTTAACAATAAATTATACAATTTGCTTCGTTTTTATTTCATGTTTGTTCCAATTCATAACTTCTTTACAATGCGCAAATAAAAACGCCATACAAATAACAGAGCACTTTCATCTTGTGATTTTGATTAAATTTTAATGATTTACTTCTTAACACATGAACTCTTCCAGGTATTTCAAAGGTATTTTTGATTTCTCTCACATCGTGTATACATGTTACAGTCAGTAGAAATCAAACTAAGCTTATCTCTGTGTGAAAGACGTCGCTGGGTGCTTTATACCACGAAACTAAACACAATTATCTTTTATAAAACGAGTGATAACAAACAATGGCTACATATTTGAGCCTTGTTTGCGAGACCTAATCCTATTGTTTAGCAGATCATCTCCTGTTAAGTCGTCAATATTTCTTTGCACATCTTGGTAAGTTTACATGGTCCCACGGTTATGAAGAATCTATGGGTGATTAGACCTGTCATCCCCAGGGTAAGAAAGGCCACGAAAAGGGGCGGATCCCTGGAATTCCGTACCTATGTCGGTGTGTCTACGCTGAGCTATCAGAACCCGTTCCCACGCTATGCTACTTGTGAATAAACTTCTTCAATAAAGTGCTTGTATAACATCAACCAATCATCGCAAGTTTTACTGTGAATCTCGGCACGGTGTACCTTCACACAGTATCTAAACAAATCAAATCACGGCTTTCACACGAAGGCCTGGAATGTGTGTCAATTTTTTTCTCACACTGTATCTCGCCGTCAAAATCACACATTGTGCCGAGCGTTGCCGACATGAACGGGACGGGTGTGAAATGCAACCAAATTCAAAAATATTTCCTGGATGTTGTACGGAACGGTGACTGTGATGAGTTACAGAAGATCCTGGAGAGTCGGGACGAGAAGATCAACATAAATCTGTATGACAATGAGGGCCAGACAGCCCTCCACCAGTCCTGTTTAATAGGCAGTCTCAAAAAAGTCCAAATCCTGGTCAAATTCGGTGCTGATATCAAACTGGCCAACAGGGACGGGTGGAATGCTCTCCACATCGCATCGTTCGGGGGTCACCAGGATATTGCCCTTTATCTGATATCGACCAAGAGCAGGACTAAAACAATGTCCACTAGTTCGGACTCCTAAGGTTCTCCCTCTGTGTGTGAATGTGTGTGAATGGAATATAGGACATGTCTGGAGAATTCTGTGATTAGTATCATCTTCATCACTCTCTTTGAGAACAGAAACAAAACAGAAGTTGGTAAAAGTGGTGTGGCATTTTCATTCGCTACCTCATCATGTATACGTACGTCAGGGTGTGTCCATAACAGGGGTACCCTCGTGTGTCTTGTGTATGAACGCTTTAGTCTTCGGCCAGTACAGCGCAGTAAAATGGCGATACATCGGATACTGCAGTGAGAACGGACTGCAGAAGTCCCCTGATACATGCTTTGTGATATAACTTGTTACTGACTCGGAGTCAACTTTTTTTATTATTATATTATTTTGTTGTTATTACCTTAACCAGTTGTTACAAAATATTATTATTATTATTATTAATAGAGTGTAAAATAACAGCACTTATTAAATATTTTCCAAAAATTGATGAGGATGGTGATTTGTCGTTGTGAGGGATTTATGTACAGCATTCCTCTCTGTACAGCGTATTTCACGGAGCAGGGTTTAATGACCAAGATATCAACCGATTCCATGATTAAGGAGCTGTATTTGAAATCTTGTTGGTTGTTTTATCTTAACGAATACGAGACCGATTCCTATAATTAATGGTACGGTAGCGGAAATTGTTGGAGTCAAATTTTCTCTCAGTTAACCCCTCTAATTGTAGCCGTAGTGGGTTTTATTAACTGATTATATACACGTCTATCAATATATCCTTTATCTCATTGCCTCTCAACAAAATTATCTTAAATGTTGTATTATGTTCTCAAAATAGAGGTTAAAAAATCAATGATTTAAAAGCGGTTGATAAACTTTGTAGTTTTTACCCTGACGTTTTTATTAGGTATATTTCTGCGGTACAATATTGCACACTTCTGTGGGTTTGTTGAACGTGAGTGCGTTTTTAAGACCCTTTTCTATGGGAAAAATGGACTCTCCTTTTATAAAACGACGCATATGAAATGAACTAATCTGAATACTGTGGCGGAAAACCATTGAAGGGTTTTTTCCTCCAACAATGTTATAATCTTCAATGGCAGGGAGAATAAATTTGAAGCAAACCAAGTCCCGAAACTGGAGAAGGCAGTGTATTTTTGAGCCGTCGAGAATTACAGTGAACTCCACATTTGTGGGATAATTCACCGTCGTCAGTTACGAGAGCATTCAACCGCTCTGTAAGCCAACGTCAGGCAGCCCCAGTTTTTATGAGAAAGCATTGTAGAGATTTGGTGTTTGATTTTCACATACGATTGAGAGACTAGAATATACAGCAAGGTCATGCGGTATAGGACTTAAGATCCTTTAAAAACAAGATTTAAAAAACGCCCAACACAGCTCCTATTTATTTCATTTTTCATACAAAATTTGTATTAATGATTTATAGAGATATATTCAAAGAATTGTAAAGTGTGTTTGAATTTCTCATTTGGGCTTGACGACAATAGGTTGTACTGGTCTATTCATCTTTGCCCAGATTCAATGGCTGACAGTGTTTGCTTATTTCTCCCAGCGTCAATATTGGGTAGATCTGTTCATCGTAATTCTCCCTGCCAAATTGGAAGATCTATTTTTTTCTTTACATATTTAAAACGTTCAAAACAAGCGCAGGGAGGGTTCCCATCTCCCTCGATCCATTGTACAATTCGATAAGTGACATCACAGTCGTCGCAAATTAAAAAAAAAAATGTGGAAATATCAGGTTCACAAGATGAGAAAAAAAAGATGTATCCCATTACTTATGGTACTCTATATTTTGCGCGTTCTGTTCATGCACATGTATTTTTAAACATAATTATACACTTCGGTCTTATCCTACTCTTTTAAAACACGCTAAAATAATTCGATTAGTTGCTAGTTTTAAAAAATGAATAATTTTTGTAGCAGTAAGTTCACATTTGCTCCTGACTTGGTAGTTGTTGGATAACTTAGTACAGTGTATTCAAGCTACTGCATCCCCTCCACCCCAAAGGGTATCTGTTGTAGGGTGTAATTGTTTCAACAGACGACAAAAAAATCAAATTGAAAGGTGTATCTATAAAGGCTAACCTATAAAATATTTAATTTATATTTTATGTATATAAAAAAGGATATTGTTATTTTTACCCAGAAACATCTTCCACATGAAAATAAAACAACGTTTGTATTTTTATCGAAATACATATAAACATATTATATGATCCATGTGCATAGTTATTTTTGTTATAGGGAAGAAAAAACACAGTTCATAACCTACTTTATCCGACATCTATTCCCCTGTGATCCACACTGTAATGAATTCTTTGTCAAAATCAAAATTCCCTGGTTTTCCAGAGGTCACCCACGGTTTGATAGACACTTCGTGTTCTTGTCCCCCTTTCAGTACAGGGGTCCGTACTTTAATTTAGTCAAAACATTACTCAGCAAAAAAAAAAAATAATCGTGCAGATATGCTCGAAAGAAAGGATAGTGGAAATAATGTACAATGTGTAGAGAAAAACATCCCGGAGTGACCCGACACCAGTAAAAAAAACACCCGGATCCTTCTACCCGGACCAAGCAGAGAACAGTGATGTCCCACACCCATAATTTCATTGAAATTGTGAACTTTATTCACTAAAGCCTGGCGCACGATAAGAGATCCCCTTTTTTATCTTTAAAAGTTTAAATAAAAAGACGTTCTGGGGTCTGGTGTCAAATAAAAGTGTTACAATTTACATGTAGAGTGTAGAGTGCCGATTTTCACACCGCGGTCGGCTCTCTCTTGGATCTGTCTGGATTGGTGTTCTCACGGGGAAATGAACGTGTGAACACGACCGAACCTCTCTCATTGGTTACGCAAGATGTCATGCAAGTGACACCGAAATGACATTTTCAGGAGCCGGAGCAAAAGAGTCGCCAATCATTAACAGTAATTGTGTCAGATATCATTATATAGACACACTAATTGACCAGTCTCTTTTGGCGGTACATCCATTTAGAGCTAACACTAAAAGCAACTCATTTACTGCCGATACATTTAAATGGTAAATTGAGTGTGTTTATGACAGCAATGTTTAAATCTTTAGCGTGAGAAGCTTAATCACTGTTTACTCACATTCTTCTAAAGGAAATCAAGAGGGGAGGTTGATGCAGTTCTAGGGATGACGTCACGTAATTCTATAACCCACCCCGGTGTTGATGTTCTGTGTATATTAACAGGATTCCACCTGATACTACATCGATATACATGTAATTTACATACTTAAAAAAACCACCTGTGTATTTTATATTGAGTTATTCATGTTACTTGTATTCATGTAAAATAAATCGGGATATATTCATGTACAAGTATATAATATATATAAATAAGTTAAATAACACAGTATTTTAAATCAAAAGCGAAAAAATAACCAAATTAAAACTCTCTAAAACTCTCTAATTTAGTTAAAACTCATTTACCCCCCAAATAGAAGAAATTCGAAATCAAAAATTTCGAACATGAAATGGATAAAAAAAGTTTTAGAAATTTAATTTAAAACCTTAAAAAGATGAAAAAGAAAAAAATATTTATACCTGCACAAAATATTTCATTTCCATTTTACCTTCACAAAACATTTCATTTCCATTTCACCAAAAAGTAATTGAGAATCCCTTTGCAGTTCAACACTCTTATAACCCAATTATGTAAGTTGTAATTTTAGGATGCTGTCGGTTACGATCTCAAGTCAATGATTTTGAATATTCCAGTACACAGAGAAATTCTGGAAAAACGGTTTCTTATGTTCCTCGTTTAGTCAAAACAAATGTTTGGAAGTATATGAAAAGATAAAATTTGTTATTCTTTGCATTTCCTCATTATTTAAATTGGTCTGCATGCAGTTTTACCAACAAAACAAAGAGAGATAATTCAATTTGATTGTTTATATTTGACGCAGTTTCCACTGCTAAAACTTCTTGTAGTGTCACTAATATTGAACCGAGCTTTTCTCTCGACTGAAATAAATTAAAACCGGTTATAATTACACAAAACAATGAATTTAAATATATCTACATTTATTTTATGACTCGCATTGTAAAACCCAAGCAGTTTTCCCCCCCGTTTGATTTGTTTTGTCGATAAACCAAATCGAACAAAAGATAGTTTGAAGCTCTGGTTGAAACACTATTTACACAAGAGTTCCGCTTCCGGTCTAGCTTCCTATCAGAAGGGGCGACACCTTGACATGTCATCTTGAGACGGGACCATTCTCTCCGGAAAATGTTTACAAATTGAACTGTAATTGGTATCCACTCAAACCTGATGAAGAAAAATACATTGGTGATAATATAATTCGTGACAATCAATGTTAACACAGTCAGTACAGATATAGCTCACCTGAGCTATAAGCTCAAGTGAGCTTTACAAATTATTTTGCCTGTCGTCCGTCCGTCTGTCTGTAAACTTTTCATATTTGCAACATCCTCTCTAGAATTACTCGGCCAATTTTAACCAAAATTTGCACAAAGTATCTCTAGGCAAAGGGGATTCAAAGTTGTTGAAAATTAGGGACCACATCCTTTTATAAGGGGAGATGATTAGGAATTATTGAGATTTTTTTTTTTGAGAATTTTTCAAAGATCTTCTCTTCAATAACCATTTGTTCAAGAAAAGCTGAAACTGATGTAAAAGCATCCTCAAGTAATGTAGATTCTAAGTTGTGAAAATCATGACCCCTGGGGGTAGGATGACCGTAATGAGAGGTCAAATTTTTACATCGGAATTTGTTGAGTAAATATTTAAAAATCTTCTCAGAGCCTAATCAGCCAGGAAAACTAAAACTGGTGTGGAGGCATTTTTTTTTTACATAGGAATATATAGAGTAAATCTTTAAAAAATTTCTTCTTAGAAACATATCAGCTAGAAAGCCAAAACTAGGATTGAAGCATCCTCATGTAGTGTGAACTTGAAGTTGTGAAAATCATTACCCCAAGGAGCAGGGTGGGGCCACAGAGCGGGGTCGAATTTTAAGATAGAAATATATAGAGTGAAACTTTAAACATCTTCTTCTCAGAAAGTAATCGGCAAGGAATGCTGAAACTTGTGTGGAATCATCTTCAGTCGTGTTGATTCAAATTTGTGAAAATCTTTACCCCGGGGGTAGGGTGAGGTCACAATTGGGGGGTTATTGAGGGGGGGGGGGGTCGAATTTTTACATAGGAATATATAGAGTACATCTAAATCTTCTCCTTAGAAACTAATCAGCCACGAAAGTTGAAATTTGGATGGAAGCATCCTCAAGTAGTGTAAATTCAAAGATGTGAAAAATCATGTCCCCCGGGGGTACGATGGGGGCCCAAAGGTGCGTCGATTTTTAGATAAGAATATATGAGTATATATGAGAGTAAATCTTTGAAAATCTTCTTATCAAAAACCAATCGGCAAGAAAAGCTGAAACTTGCGTGAAAGCATCCAAGTTTTTAAAGTTAAGTTTGTTCAAGTGAGATTCCACGGGGGTAGTATGGGGTCACAACGTGAGTGGTGGGGGATGACAAAAATTAACATATGAATGTATAGAATTTTTTGGTTCTAAAAAAACCATTTGCCTAGAAAAGCTGTAACTTTAGTGAAAAAACCTCAGATAATGTAGATTCAAGTTAGTTTAAATCAAAATCTTGAGGAGTAGGGTGGGGCTACTTCGGGGATCCAATTTTACAAAGGAAAACATTTTTAATTATTCACAAAAACTGTAATGTTGAATTATATGGTTTTACTTACAT
The DNA here is from genome assembly GCF_025612915.1 of Magallana angulata. Lineage (NCBI taxonomy): Eukaryota > Metazoa > Mollusca > Bivalvia > Ostreida > Ostreidae > Magallana > Magallana angulata. The sequence goes on from NC_069117.1 coordinate 57,713,010, forward strand.
GCAAGTATTTTGACATATTGCTGATTATTTGAAGTTTAAAATTGTTGACTTTGGCCCCTGGACAATCCTTTGGCCTCACTAGCGGTCCAGAGTTTGGTGTAGGTTTATATCCCATATATAAACAATTCTTTTGGAGAAATGCAAAGGTCAACATGTGATATGATTATAAAATCATCCTGTTAGAAAAGGGAGATAATAACACATAAGAATGTCCAGGGGAAAATGGATTTTCGTTCATACAGGATCCACGCGTATATTATACGACATTGTACAGAAAGTTTGTATTATGACTCCATTGAGCTGATTTTATTATACCTATTGTTCCTCAGGTGAGCTATGTGGCCCATGGGTCTTTTGTTCTTTGTGTTGCAATGATTACATCTGCAATGTCGCAACCGTTATGTCAGCTGCAGAAATGTAGCTCAATGGGAAATTCGTGTTTACGGAACGAGTATGAGTCTTTGCTGTGAGTTTCTGACAATGGTTATTGTTTTTTTTTTTTAAGTCGAATTACTCAATAAATCATATCTTTTTTTTTCAGCGAACGTTTCAAGTGTTGTAATATCGAATTTCGAACATCATGCTGTATGAATAACATATTTCTGCGGTAACTAATTGTAAATAGCTTTGTTACAGTCGTAAATTCCTAATATCCGTGTTCAGTATAAACATCATAGCTACATGTAATTACGAGCTGGTATATGTATGATGATGTGCTGATTAGTCATTGGGTATTCTCTTATCACATGAACTTTATACTCATCAATGATGAAAAACATTTTTTATTCTCATGTGATCATAATAAGGCATTAAGAGATACTCTGTACAAATTAGCTAATGACTCTTGTAAAAATTTTCAATATATGGACAATAACCAAAAATTTTACTGGCTTATGACAACTGAAGATCTACAAGTACTTGTACAACTCAGTGAAATGATTCTTAAAGGTGGAATATAATGGTTATAATTATATGTACAGATTTATTAGGCAGTGTATTTACTTTGGTTGGGGGGGGGGGGGGGGTTATGTTATGTATAAGCATACTGGCTTGAACACTTTGAGTACAAGTAGACCAGTCTAATCGACTGTGCAGGCACCGTCCCTTGGTACTCTCTGTTTTCAGGCCACTTTGTTTCTGTATAGCTGTTGTATTCACTGATGTGTAAATCCTGTACATATATTTCATTGTATTAATGAAACATTTTGCATATTGTTGCCTGGACATTGTGAGCAGTATTTCATTCATTATTTGTTATAATCATGATATTATTATTATTATTTTTTTTTAAGAATGTATATGCCCCCTGAGGGCCCTTGATTGGTGAATAAATAAATAAATAAATATATAACACATGCATACGGAGGAGATGTTAAATTATGGATCAAACATGCTGTATATTAAAGAGAAATCTAATTTTAAAACTGTTGAGGGCAAAAGTCAATTAATAAACATCTAATAATAATAGTGTATACGTACTGCAGACAGTGCTTACTTATACATGTGTGCTGACTCTTGGCAAACGATTTTTATGGAACGAAAAGAAACGCGTTCGAATTTAAATTCCAACTCGTCACTGAGTGACAACGCCCTATATCCCTTGCTGTAGGTGAACAGTTCCATGAGTTTGTAGACAATTTGTTTTCTTTTGATCATTGGGGTCGGGTTGCACATCGAGATGCCGTATGAATATGTAATGTCGAATAAATTAGCAGGCTCGAAGAAGCAGAACAATGCCTACCTCACATTCCTGTGTATACAATTGTCCTTTAACTTTTATACACTAATTCTACGGCTTCTTTCGCTTTGTTATTCGAGAAGGCAAGCTCCAAGGCCGCGCAATCTTTTCCATCCTGACTTGACCTCTGATTTCCTGTACGCACCCTAGTCATTAATTAAGGTAATTTGATAAGGGACAGGTACATAGGTTTGATATTTTTATGTTCAGTTTATGCTTCACCATAATTTATGTGTCTATGTTGTGACAAACGTGTTAATAGAACGAATTCTTGCTTTTTTATCGCGGGAAAGTTGTGGAATAGACAAAGCTTATTCCTAAATGCACACTGAAATAAAGGGGTACTCCAGACACATCTTACCTTCCTATTATAATAAATCCATATTTTTTCAATTGTTCATTTTTAGGGGTTTTTTTTAGTATGTTTTTTGTTTTATGTTGTTTTGAGGTTTTTGCTGATTACCGGTATATTGTACTGAACTTCTGATTTCTTTTAACTTCTATATCTCAGACCTATTCATATTTATCCAGAATTAGTGGATGCATCAAAATGATCAAATCTAAATCGTGAAGGTCAAAGGTTACCTAGTATCGGAGCAACTGAGCGTTCCCTACTATGCTGCGGTATCACTTAGCAGAAAAACCGCTTCCATTCATACTGGAAACTGGTTCGCCGTCAATTTCTACTGAGTACAAAGAAACAAAGTGCAAGGATTTGCCCAATAATGACCAAAACTTTGACACTCGAACGGTTTGAAATATGTTAAAGTATAACAATTATAGCAAATGACAATGTTAACTTCAGCAATATTTGACTTAAAAGGAGTACTATAGCATGTTATCATTGATACATTTGCACACATGATTAAGAACTTCCTTGTCTTCAATATTGAGTAACCAAAAAAGTTTTTGATCATAATCTAATGCTGAAAAGAAGATGGGGGAATAAGATGGCGCAAATGCCCGTTCGGTTTAGTCGTGAAATACAATTTTGAATTTATTTTTTCCAATTAAATCTATTCACATATATTATAATACAAGTTTGCAAAAGCACAATTTCCAACTATATTCAGTTTTTAATATATTTAACAAAAAATAAGAAAAAAAATATTGCATGAAATTCTGGTGGTATTCGAACCCATGACATAAAACCCCTAGATATATAAAGTTAGCTTATGTCAGGTACTCTAACCACAGAGCCATTTCAGACAAAACAAAATAACCTGTTTAAATATAATATTTGACTTTGGCCATGAATTTACGGACTTGTATTATTTTTTCAAAACGTTGCATTGTTGGGGTACAAAATGCTATTTTTAATGTATAGTGGGTCATCTCTCCACGTTTTTGTTGATTGAAATTGGTTTGTTTTCCATTAGACCTTATTTGGCCGATGAGAAAAATATGGAGCACACACACACTCTATAAAAGAAAATGCCTTGAAATTTAAAAAAAATGACACTATTTGCAGATTTTGAAACGTATACGCCTGTTTGAGTTTACATATTCCAAGTATTGAACATATTTCTAGGTTAAAAATCAATGATATGTTAAATATATATTGTTTCAAATGATTCAAAAAATATATATACCAGATTTATTGATATTTTGATTTTTCAGTAGCTTTTCCGACCGTGTATGGGCATTTTTCACTCCTTATCCACCCATCTTCTTTGGAAATCTTCTTTTAATTAACTGAAATATTTCTTTTCTTTTGGTGATCATATTTTTCACATGTAATCAAAATATGAGTTTCATCATCTATACTGTTAGAATTACATCTATTACATAATCGATCTTCTCTAGGGGTGTTGGTAAATCTTCCTACTTCAATTTGCAACATGTGACAGGAAATTCTTAATTTACATAGTGATATAAACACCGAATGAACATGATCTATTTTTTACTCCATACTTTCTTTTCCAATACCGTATTATATCATTTTTCAGTATGCATTTTCAAATGGAATATAATCTATTTGGTTGTGTGTATTGTAATTTGATTCTCCTTGTGGGTGGGTGGAGGGTGTGGGGTGTGGCTATGTTTCTCTCTTGTCAAATGCCTAATTATAACGTTTTTACATTGTACTCAATTTTGCTACTACTTGCTCCTCTGTGAGAGGCTTCCAAGCTATTTCTAATTAAATAAAGGGTTTCCAGATAAAGGGAATAATATAATCGAAAATACGAAGCAAGTAAGCCATATAATCCGATCAGTAAAAGACCTTCCCGAATCGGATACTTTGAGATATCTATATGAAAGCAGACAAGGCATTTATTAATATAAACCCTTACCTACAACTACTCAGGATATTTGGTACACTGCATTAAGTAGAAATGGCTAAATCATAAATTAAACTTTTAAAATGTAAAAATTACAACAAATAGAACCGTTTTAACAAGAGCTCGGACTTTCGGTGGGATGATTTTATCTGGTTTGCTGTATAGACAAGCTGTCAAACATTGACCTCCTTTCTTCTAATTTGCTAAGAGAACTTCGTTAATATTCATAGGCTGTCAAAACCTTGCTCTGCTGTGTGGAACTGACGCTGTTTCAGCGAAATATACACCCCTGGATGAAGTCGGGCGAGTGTCATTGCGTTCAACATATTTATATCGATTAGCCAATGGCTGGACAGTTAACCATTAAATGACCCCTCCTTCATCAAACTGGAGTTTATCAAGTTCTGCCCAAACTTCAAGCTTTTGTTAAAAAAGGGTTCTAATACACAATACACATAAGAATGGCAGAGGAATTTTTAAAGGGACACACCCCCTCCCAGAAAAAAACCCCAAACCCCACCACTTTAATGTATTTGCTCTTATAATAAAATGCTGCAATTTTTTCATATCTGAAGATCAGGCTTTGAGTTCTGTTGTAAGAGAATGGTATACAGTAGCTATGTATATGTTAAATATATTTAATAACATAATGTTAAAATTAGTTTTATTGTTAGTACGTCATATAAAAAAGAACCCCATGGACCATTTTTAGCTCACCAGAATAGAGGTTGGACTTTGGGCAGTACGTTATCACCGATTTGATGGAGGCGGGGTCTACTCATGGTTAACTATCCAGTCTGGATGACGCTCGTCCAACTTCGTTCAGGGATGTATATTTCGTTGAAGCAGCTTTAATTTCACAAAACAGATCAGATCTTCCGTTTTTGGAGTCTATGAATATTAATGAACTTTTCTTAACGAATTAGAAAAAAAGAGGTCAATATTCAAGAATCTGTTTTGATGAGCAAACTATAGATAGTAATATCGGATATCATCGAAAGCCCAAGGTCTTATTAATACGGTTCTAAATATTTAACTCTATGCGGGATGGAAGAAATAGGAATAGTTATTGACGGACGGACGCCGGGTAACAGATGGTCAGAAAAACTCACTCTAGTTCGGTTTCACATGAGGTCATATGATAACTTGACCATAACCGGAGCAATTCACCGATCGGTAGATGTAAACCATAGAAATGCAAGGATAAAAAGAATCAAAATGTAACCAATAAAAAAGACTTCCAATAAATAACGTACAAGTTCATGATCATTCCACAATTCATTGTAGCCAAAGGATGCATGTCTTCCGAACTCTGTAACTAGAATTTCCTCAGGTCCCATTCAGCACAAGTACCTTTAATTCACTCTTTATAAGGCTAATCACCAATTTCTGAAGAAAATTACTAGTCAAAACCTGTAAAATTCTCTACATACGTTTTTATGAGATTTTGACCCTTTCATATTTTGCTAATTTTTCATGATTTTTCAGCTTCTAGACCTCCCCCAGCTAATTCCCTGCAGAGGGTTGACCTTCCGTACCGCATGAATGTTGCACTATCACATGTCAGAAACTTACCGGTGTATAGTTTACAATGTCCCATCCACCTACTTTTCATGTTATTTTACCTCCCGTCTGTAACTTGCAATTTCACTGTGTAAAGTCAACACAACAGTCATAGCCGCAGCTTTCGCATTTTACTTCTGATTCTCATGTACCTAGCATATGGGTTCTACATATTGCATATCAATTTCAACAAGAGACACCCCTCTAACTAATGATAATCATTAAAAATCATTTCATGAATTTTAGCAACACTCATAAGCCTTCAAGTACAGCAATTCTCAATTTTACAAAAATATTGACCGGGTACTTTATCCGAAACTGTCCCTTGCTACCTTTAGCACACCTGCGCTTTTCCAATCGCAACTTCTCAAGCAAATCGGCAAGCTCGGAAAAACACCTCGAATGTATTAACATCACCGGATGTTAGAATTTTATACAAAATGGAGTCGCTTCCCATTAAAATAAGTATCGGCTAGACAGAATTGTATGTCGCTGCTGTGTTATATTTTAGTGTATATCGTTTACTTTAATGAAGTATAGCTCACATCTCAACAGATCGTAAAATGTGTTCTATTTATTTCAAGTTTTACAAAAAGGGGGGTTGTCATGGACGCCTAGGTAATACATTCGAGGTGTTTTTCCGAGCTTGCCGGAAAGATCCGAGAAGTTGCGATTGGCGCTTTTCTGGTCGTTTTTGTCCGGTCAGCCTGTCTTTTCGTCTGTCCGTCCGTACGTCTGTAAACTTTTAACGACCGACTTCTTCTCCAGAACCAATGGGTCATTTTCAACCAAACTTTGCCGGCACAAAACATTATTTGGTAAAGGGGATTTAAGTTTGTTAAAATAAAAGTTCACACCCACTTCCAATGGGAGATAATTAAAAAATAATAAAAAAAAATTCGTATTTTCTTGAAATTTTCTTCTCAAAACACATCTGGTCCGAAAAGCTGAAACTTGTGTGGAAACATCCTAAGGTAGTACATATTGTATAGATTCAATTTTGTTAAAATTATGATCCCGGGAGTAGGGTGGGTTACAATTGGGGTTAAAAATTTTACATAGGAGTATATGGGAAAAAAGCTTACAAAAATCATTTTCTCAGAAACCAATTGGCCAGAAAAGCTGGTACTTGTGTGTGAAAGCATCCTCAGCTAGCGTGGATTAATTCAAGTTTATCAAACATGGTCCCCAGAGGTAGGGTGGGTCACAATGGGAGTTTTTTTTTTTTTTTTAAATATTAGCTTACAGAGAAAATTTTTAAAAATTTTCTTCTCGAAAACTAATTGATCAAAAAACTGTAACTTGTGTAGAAGCATCCTTAGATAGTGTAAATTACGTTTTGTTAAAATCGTGATCCCCAGGGTCAGGTAGGACTTTTATGGGGGTCGGGTTTTTACATAGGAAAAACCCGACCCCCATTAATATATAGAGAATAATTTTAAAAAATTTATTCTCACTGACCAAATGTCCAAAATAAACTGCTACTTGTGTAGAAACATCATTAGGTAGAGTATAATCAGGTTTGTTCAAATCAATTCATTATCCCCAGATATAGGGTGGGGCCTCAAAGGGGGGGGGGGGTGTCGAATTTTTACCGAGGGAAAATTCTTTCAAAAGTTATAATAAGAAAGCATCTTGATGTATTGTTGATTCTCAATATGTTTAACTGTTGCCCATGAACAATTTTTGGGCCACACAAGGGGTTCAAAGTTTGATGTAGGATTGTATTGAACAAATAGTTTTAAGATCTTATTGAGAACTGTAATGCTCAGTTGTACTCAACCTTTCCCATCTTTATTTTTTCACGCACACAAAGAGTAGCATTTTTTTGCATCAGTTTTTTCCTGAATATCATGCCAAATAAACTTTGCAAGTTGTCACAGTGGAAGTTCATTCATATTGGGTTGACACTGAAAGTGTGGAGGGTACCAGCAATGCTATAAGAACTAAAATGGATTGTCATCCGCTATAGTGTTAAGTTTTTTATTAGGGGGAGATGGTTATGATAATATATTTTTTTCGTGCAAACTGATACCTCATAGTTTCTCTTTCATTTCAAAACTGAAAAAACTGTGCAAATCTGTAGACTTTTTTTTTTATTTGTTTTATTTCTTACAGTACTTGAATTGCTCTGTTGGCCTAACTTGTTAGTCATTTACAGCTAATTTTAAAAAGTTAAGGTATGGAAAATAGTTAACTATAAAAAGATTTTTTCTCTCTAAAAATAGGAATTTATCTACTTTTTACGTTGTTTTATTCGAAACAAATTTGAACAACTTAGCAAAATACACTCATCCGGAAGTTGAAGTTCTTTTTGGTTCCCTTCACCCACTGTCAAGGTTTGGGCATAAATTTGATAAAAAGATATATTTGCACTGTATTAAATAATTTTTATTGACTTTTTAATATAGCTATACGTACATTAAAAAGTATGATATGATATTGTTTAGTCAATAGGAAATTTGTTGTATAGAAATAAAAGCGAAAGTAGTTCTCATCTTGCTTTCACAACGCATTTTCCACCTAATATTTAGCTGACGGGAAACCCCTTTTCAGACCACTTTATCTGTTAAATACGTAACGAATTGATTAATGGATATTCTTAACGTCATTCTGATTGTATTTATTTCTCCATAAGTCTGTCAATGATTATGTAAACAGTTGATTTTAAAGGGACTTGGACACGATTTGAGATCAAAAATTTTATTTTTATTTATTATGTATAAAATGGTTTACTGGTGCATTATAAATGATTGACCAAAATATTGAATGTTAAAGTCAAGTTACAAGCGAGATACAGAGGTAAGAATTGATTGTTATGTAAACAAAGTTTATAGTCTTATAGTCTTATAAAGTCTTATAGTTGTTTACAAAAAATGAAATGAGAGAATTACCATTTCTTGGACAATTGACATGTAAAAAACAATTTGAACTAACTCAATATCTTCATAAATTTTGATACTATTATCAACAAAAGAAAGTTACATTTGATAGAAACTTACGCCAATACAACACATATGTAAAAAATGACAATATTCAAGCTTTGTTTGCAAAACAAAGAATTATGACCTCTGTATCTTGCCTATAACTTGATATTTGACTTTCAAATTTTGACATGATATTATAAACTTCTATTCTATATTTATCAATATAAACATTGAAAATGGAAAAATAAAATTTGAAAATTTTAAGTCAAATCGTGTCCAAGTCCCTTTAATTAATGAATTATTCATAATGTCTGTTGTTGAATCATGGGCGTATTTACGTATTCTTTTCTGACTATTTAGACTTCTCTTATGAGAAGTGGACAGGCATAGCTTTCATTCACTTCTCTTCACAAGTCCTTATTTTTTTTTACTGAAAACGTGTAAATTTGGGAACTGAAGACGGTCTACGTTTCGACCCATATTACACTCCATTTTCCCTGAATTTTCGTAACAGACCTATTATATCTACATTTTAAACATCAGTATATGCCACAAAAAAATCAACATGTACTCGCTGTCAAATCATTTTCTAAACTTCTTCATTCCAGGTATCATAACATGGGTCGAAGCATAGACCGTTATTGATTCTGACAATTATACGTTTTCCAGAATCAAAATATGAGGTCTTTTGAAGAAAGGGGGATGAAGGCTATGCCTGTCTACTTCTCAAAAAAATTATTAAATCCTCAAAGATCTGATGATTTGAAAGTCTAAATAGTTGTCTGTGAAATCAATACATACTGCTTACTTATTTGATTTCCTCCATTTTTAGCTCACCTGAGCCAAAGGCTCAAGTGAGCTTTTCTGATCACAATTTGTCTGTTGTCTGTCGTTGTCGTCGTTGTCATCGTCATTGTCATCATCATTGTTGTAAACGTTTCACATTTTCATCTTCTTCTCAAGAACCACTGGACAGATTTCAACCAAATTTAATATAAAGCACCACTAGGTAAAGGGGATTCAAGTTTATTCAAATGAAAGGCCAAGCTCTCTTTAAAGGGGAGATAATTGAGAATTATTGAAAATTTGTTGGTATTTTTCAAAAATCTTCTTCTCAAAAACTATTAGGCCTGAAAAGCTTAAACTTGTGTGGAGGCATCCTCAGGTAGTGTAGATTCAAGTTTGTTCAAATCATGGTCCCGGGGGTCGGAGGGGCCACAAGAGGGGGATCAAGTTTTACATAGGAATATATAGAGAAAATCTTTAAAAATCTTCTTCTCAAAAACTATCAGGCCAGAAAAGCTCAAATTAAAATGGGAGCATCCTCAGATAGTGTAGATTCAAGTTTGTTCAAATCATGGTCCCCGGGGGTAGGGTGGGGCCACAAGAGGGGGATCAAGTTTTACATAGGAATATATAGAGAAAATCTTTAAAAATCTTCTTCACAAAAAGTATCAGGCCAGAAAAGCTCAAATTAAAATGGGAGCATGATCCTCAGATAGTGTAGATTCAAGTTTGTTCAAATCATAGTCCCCGGGGTAGGTTGGGGCCACAATGGGGGGATCAAGTTTTACATAGGAATATATATAGAGAAAATCTTTAAAAATCTTCTTCACAAAAACTATCAGGCCAGAAAAGCTCAAATTAAAATGGGAGCATCCTCAGATAGTGTAGATTCAAGTTTGTTCAAATCATAGTCCCCGGGGGTATTGTGGGGCCACAATGGGGGAATGGATTTTTACATAGAAATATATAAAGGAAATCTTTAAAAATCTTCTTCTCAAAAACTATTAATAGGCCCGGAAAGCTCAAATTAAAATGGAAGCATCCTCAGATAGTGTAGATTCAAGTTTGTTCAAATCATAGTCCCTGGGGGTGGGGTGGGGCCACAATGGGGGGATCAAGTTTTACATAGGAATATATAGAGAAAATCTTTAAAAATCTTCTTCTCAAAAACTATTAGGCCAGGAAAGCTCAAATTTGAGTGGAAGCATCCTCAGATAGTGTAGATTCAAGTTTGTTCAAATCATAGTCCCCGGGGGTACGGTGGGGCCACAATTGGGGGATCAAGTTTTACATGGTATATATAAAGAAAATCTTTAAAAATCTTCTTCTCAAAAACTATTAGGCCAGGAAATCTCAAATTTGAGTGAAAGCATCCTCAGATAGTGTAGATTGAAGTTTGTTCAAATCATGGTCCCCGGGGGTAGGGTTGGCCACAATTGGGGAAAATTTTTTATATATATAGAAAATCTTAAAAAAACTTCTTCTCAAAACTATTAGGCAAGAAAAGCTCAAACTAAAGTGGAAGCATCCTCAGGTAGTGTAGATTCAAGTTTGTTCAAATCACAGTCCAGGGGTAGGGTGAGGCTACAAAGGGGATTAATTTTTACATAGGAATATATAGAGAAAATCTTTAAAAATCTTCTTTTTAAAGACTATTTGACCAGAAAAGCTTAAACTTGTGTAGAGGCTTCCTCGGGTAGTGTAAATTCAAGTTTGCAAAATCGCAGTCCCTAGTGGTAGGGCGTGGCCGTGATGGCGGTTTGAATTTTTACATAGGAATATATAGAGAAAATCTTTAAAATTATTCTGGGAAAGTTTTCGGTCCAAAACTCAGTATGTAGTGTGAAAGCACAGGTTATGCAGATTTAAGTTTGATGAAACCATGATTCCCTAGAGAAAAGTGGGGCCACGAAATGGGGGGGGGGGGGGGGGGGTTATATAGGAATAACGAAAAATCTTCTTACAGGTACAACACCAAAAGGGGCTTGGTATTTACCAAAAAAAAAGAGGTGGATAAAAATTGGCAGATTTTCTAATTTTTTTTAGCAAGATCTACTGTACTTAGTTGTCAAGATATTTTGATACTGTTATGCTAATTTGATCAGAATTAAGGCAATTGTTGCTCAGGTGAGCGATGTGGCCCCTGAGCCTCTTGTTATTCTCTGCTATAGTCTGTCCCAAGTTATTGCTTCCATCACTTTTTGATGATTTTTAATAAAAATACACATACCTGTGAAAGAAGTACAGTTTAAATCGATGAAATGGGAAAATATCCAAGATAACTTCATTGACAAATTATCCCTTTTCATTCATAAAAGTTTACAGGAACGAAAACAAATTTCTTTCGGAGATTTATAATGGGAAATGTTTACATCTTTTCTCCATTCGGAAGTACTCGGGACACCTTGCGCAATTTTTCAACGTTATCATCCGGGCTTATTAATGGCTGATGCAATGCAAAATCTCCATAGACTTTCTATTTTGGGATGTGTATTGAAACCTGAAGCGGTAGAGGGGGCGTTTCAAAACAGATAATCTGGACATTTTTCATACTAGTGGATGAACATAGTTTGAGCATAAAGGTATTTATTATTATGGAAATTAATATCAAGCGAAAAGTGGTGGAAGCAAAAACCCAAGACAGAGTATAGTCACATTCTTGTGAAGGAATGCGACAGACCGGTTTGGTGACTTGGTAGGGTACCTGACTAGAGATTCATATGAAGGGGGGGGGGGGGAGGTGGGGGGCTTAACCTCAGTTTACAACACTGCATAGTGTGAATAAAGGTCTCGCTCTAATTGGATTGATCCAAGCAAAAAGATTAATCCTGTTTGTGATATTTTTTGAAAATGTGAAAACTCTTAAGAGGATTGATTTGAGAGAGAAATTATCTGGCAATAAAATGACTAAATATTCAGACCATCGATTTAAGGCTATTTGGCTAAATCAAGAGATTATGTTTGTCCTGATAATTGTTAAGATTTCTGCACTTGAAATACAAAAAGTTCATATTGCATTTATTGATAAATTTTTAAAAAAATTTATTTCATAGGACACTGATGGCGTCACAACAAGGTGTAGGAGGCTACAATGTAGAGATATTTATGGGGGAAAATTTTGACAGAAAATTTCTGTGTAACCACTGTAGTTTGATTTTGAGAGACCCTGTACAAAGTTATTGTGGTCACAGATTCTGTCGATCATGTATGGAAAGCATCATCAGGTAAAATGTTTTTTACACTTAATTTTTTTTGGTCAAGGTGCATGCAAAATGGGATGTATTAATGTTTGGTTCTGTAAAAGTGTGCTTATTCTATCAACTGCTTGCATTGATAAAATGAATTATTGAAATATTGACTCGATCTGTTTTAAATACAAATTAAAAATAATTCTTATGGTTTTTTGTATTTTTTATATATTTTGAACCTCAAAGAAAACTATAAAATAAGTATATAGATATGATCTACATGTATTTTATGCTTTTATTTTTCAAGATATTGTAATTGCTACTAGAATAATTGCAATATTATATCCCTTTCAATTATTTTTGCTACAGGTCCCATGAACAAGTGAGATGTCAGTCCTGTATTGAAGAAGGGACAATGGATGAAGAGTACAGTATACTGAAAATGGACCAGGTTAGTGAAGGGAGAGAACTCCAGGGTTCAACTTTCAATAATTAAAATTATAAGACACATTCTTTTTCATCTTATAACCTATCACCCTGCTCACTCCTTTAAAGATCTTGCTTTATAAGCTCATCTGAACTAGAAATATGTTATATCCCCATTATCTTTTCAATGGAATATATAATTAATGTTTTTTGGAAATTAATATGCATTAAATATGAATAATAGTTGATATTGTGTTATGTATTTAAGCTATATGTAATTAGCTGTTTGTGGTTCCATTTGGACATTATTGCATATGTGAGCAATGTAACCCATGGGCCCCTTGTTTTAGAATTTCAAAATAGTACAGGTATATGAATACTCTAAAATAATATAATTTGATATAGATTTTAGAATAACATAATTCATAGATGACTGAACTATTCTTAAAAGAGATTCAAACTTTCCATATTTATTAAATGTACATTTCAATGGAAAGCTTTTTAAAAATTTGAATAACTTTTAGATGTTCCCAGACAACGCAGTCAGAAGAGAAATGGGAGCCATGGCTGCTAAGTGCATCAATCCTAACTGTACATGGAAAGGAATCTTCAAGCAGTATGAAGTATGTACCACATTCTGCATTTACAATTAAGCTTTGTCATCTCGAACATCGACTCTTTGAATACCATTGATAGTTGGAGTTATATTTTAGTCTTGTTTTAACATCAATATCTTGAATCCTTAGATATATGGAAGTTTCACTGTTTTTAATTATCTCACTGCATACTTCGATGGGATAAGCTTTATTTTGTTGAATTTTAATACTGAACTGCAATCTGATTTTCAGGCTCATGTGGCCGAGTGTAAATTTAAGCAAGTTCCCTGTCAACTGTGTGGTAACTTGATTGAACCACAGGCCCTCCAAGATCACATGACCAAGGAATGTACAAAAAGAAAAATCGCCTGCAAGCACTGTCAGTCAGAGGTCATAGTTGAGAACCTGGAGGTGGGTGTTTGTACAGGGGGATTTCCATGCATGCTCACAATGAAATAGTCAAAGCACTTATCTGCAAGATTTCTGTGAAGAATTAAGACTACGACACATTTGAAATATAGTGTTTAGTTATGTTGTTAATTTACATGTAGTTGTATTTGGTTTTTTTTGCACAAACAACAATCTTGATACAGAATTTGATGGTAAAGAAAGGTAAATAATATTTGTTTTTAGGTAATGTAGACAACATTCTGTTGTTGAATATTAAATTTTGTTCGCTATAATACAATGCTTATTAATATACATGTATGTGTCATTCTCTTTTCTGTATTTGTTGGCATACAGGCACATAATGCAGAATGTCCCAAAATGCCCATCAAATGTGACTCTTGTGGCAAGAAAAAAATACCCAGAGACAAGGTATTTCTCTATTTAGCTCTGTGAGTCAAACTGGCTTTATAAGAATATAATTTGTGTAGAATATATTGTGAAATATACATGTACTTATAAGGCTAATTCAGACAAATTAAGATATGTGTAGTTTATAAACAATCTATTGGATTTTTCAAGATATGTGTATGTACTTATGTATGATTTTTATCAAACATGCTTTGTAAGTTTTCTATCCCCCATGCCTGAAAGACTTTGAGTGGGGATACAATTTTAACAGAGTTCGAATTCTTCTGAGAAAAGTGGGAGTGATAAACTTTGAATTAAAAATAGAATTATTCCTGACTATTGTACATGTTTTATTTAGATGCAGCATCACATAGACAAAGAGTGTTCTAATCAGAAGGTCCCCTGCCTCACAGACTGTGGTGATGTATGTACAGATCTTACTCATAGGGAAACCAGTACAAGATGTGAAACTTTTGTAATATTGCTTGGTTGAATTTGTCATTTATTAAACATGCATTACTCAGGTAGTAGATTCCAATAATTTTTTTATACAAATAGAAATCTATACAATGAACTTGCAAATGTACCTGTGCTTCTAGCAGTTTTTTCTCAACTTTCTTTAGATCAGCAGAGATAAGTTTGTGGAGCATCTGGATAAACGTCCTGGAATCCACTTAAAAGCTTTAGTGGAGGAGTTAAACTCTTTCCGTAATGATATAAACTCAAGGCTTGAAGCAGTTGTTGTTCAAACTGACCTTGGACAGTTTATTTCACACATCACTGAACTCAAACAAAAAGTTCAGCAACATGAGCAGCTGATTCAAACTCTACAAGGTCATCAAGCAGCCAATGGCACACCAGCAAATTCAAATCCAAGTGTGATACAGGCCAAAGTTCAGGCCTTGGAGCTGAAGACAGGTACCTTTGAAGGCATTGTTACGACACTTCACAGGGAAATTGAACGGTGTATTACTGCAATTGAGAATGTTGAGAGGGGCAGGCAGGGTGAAAAGCAAGTAGTGGATAGTCTAGAGAAAAAGATACGTGCTCTGGAGAGGAGTATCTCACTGAAGGTGGGTTTAGTTTATTGTTGTTTAACAATGATTATTGTTGTTTAACAATGAACATTATATTGAATGTAAAGATGTACATGTACATTCTTGCACAGAGTTTAGCAATAATACCTCTCTCCATTTTGTGTACAGTACTTTGCTTTGTAGCTCTTTGGTAATGATATATATTTACTATATTCTATCTTACTTCTTGTATAAATTGACACAAATATTGATATATGCAACCCACGATTTCTCTTTAAAGGATGTAGCTCTTGCTGAACAGGAACTGCGAATAAAGACGCTGGAATTGACGACTTATGATGGAACGCTGTTCTGGAAGATTTCTGAGTGGAGCAAGCGGCGATCGGAGGCACAGAGCAACCACGTGACCAGTCTCTACTCCCCCATCTTCTACTCCAGCAAGAATGGCTACAAGATGTGTGCCAGACTCTACCCCAATGGAGACGGCATGGGCAAAAACACGCACATGTCAATTTTCTTTGTTGTCATGAGAGGTATGAATTTGATTAGGTATGAATTTGATTAGATTATTCTTTTTACAGATTAAATCTTAATCAGATAGTGTAAATAAATATACTTGAGAGTTATCAGAACTTGTTCATGTATTTTGTGGATAACCCATAATAACAAATTATTTGTTTTCTCAGAGATATTGATGTTTTTACCTTAATGCTTGAAAATTAATTTTTTTTAGAAAAATACATTTACTTTCTACTCAAATATGAGTTATCAAAATTATTATCAAATTTGTTCTCCCACTATATTTTATAATTCTGCATTGTTTAAGAGAACTACCAGGTAAACATGATAAGAGATCGAAATTTCATAATCTTATTTTCCATTTATTATTTTTTAAAATGGTTTACTTGGGTATTCTGAATGTTTGACCAAAGTTTGAATGTTAGAAGTTAAGAGACACAGAGGTCGGAATTCATTGTTATGCAAACATTTGTTTACAAATAGTAATGTAATATATAACTATAATTTTAATAAATTGACTCACTGCAAACAGGATAGACTGATTCAATGTGTTATGAATATTATTATTTACAAAAGAAAGCAACATTTGATTGAAATGTAAACAATATGACACATATGTAAACAACAACAAGACTCAAGCTCTGTTTACAAAACAAGGATATTTAAGCTTTATAACTCTGTAACATGATATTTGACATTAAAATTTGAATGAAGCATAAAAAATGCCCATATTAATTATTCTAAACATTAAAAATGGAAAAATTAAATGTGAAAATGTTGAGGACAGATTTTTGGAAACATATATCACTGTGAACAACCACATATTTTATACATGTACCAATATACAAGTTTATTTGAACAAATTTGCAATTGTTGCATAGCTCCCTACTATCATGAATTCCCCTTGCACACATCTCTCATAGAGCTTAACCAGTGAGCAAGTAAAGAACATCATCAGTCATACTTCATCACTTGTTATGCATGTGACGTATGGCTGATGAATTTACCGGTACACATGAGGTTGCTCTAATGACCCCTATCGTATTAAAGTCTCTATAAAATTTGCTTCAAATATGCTTCATTTTTTAAAATTTTATATAATATTATGAAAATGTAACTTCATACCTTTACATGTAAATCCACTGGGAGACCATCATTAATATAACTTGGTTCATTTTTTAGGTAACTTTGATGCCTTACTTCAATGGCCATTCTCATTCCGTGTGACATTCATGCTCCTCGATCAGAACAATAAAGAACACCAGGTGGACTCATTTCGCCCCGACCCAAACAGTAGCTCTTTCAAACGCCCCACTACAGAGATGAACATTGCGAGTGGGTGCCCCCTCTTTATTCCGCTTGCCAAACTTGACGATCCAAGTCTTGCGTATGTCAAGGAGGACACTATGTTTATCAAACTGGTGGTAGATGTACCAAGGGGTTGATATCTAGTCCCAGCCTGCCAGACTAATTGATGTATGACGCAGATTGCTTATATATGTATATGTTAGGTCCAAAACTTGTCCAAAATTTATTCTACCTTTAATTTTACCTTAAAATACATAATCGTACAAAGGGCTATGCTATACTACATGTATACTATAGAGCATTTATTATGCGATCTCCATGTGCCGATTTTGCAAAAGAAGTAACAGCGCTGATCCGACAACAAACTATAAGATTTAAAACAAAATTTTTACAAAAGGGATTTTTATTCATTAACATTGATTTTATACTAGCAGATACAGTGAATATTAAAATTAAATGCAGACTAGAAGTTTAAATATTTGTTTTGTCAGTTATGATAAAGAAAATCCCTGTGAGTATACCATATATGATCCAAAGATTGTGTGCCCTAAATATTTTGTACCAATATTTCTACAGATTGCATTTGTATTAAAAATTGCATTGGTGTTAAAAAAGGATTAACTTTGGACAGCCTAATTTAATTTCTTTTTTTCACTTATTATATTTTAAAACTAGGGTCAGTTTACATTTTAAAATGCCCAGTTGTTGTTACATCCTTTCTAACTGTCATGATTAACAAGTTCTCATTTTATTGTCAAACAATTACAATAAGTTTTAGAGATGTACATATGGGACTATGATAGAGTACATTACATAGTAATGGGAAAAGCAGCAAACGTACATGACTGTACATGTACATAAATGCACAGTTAACTGTGATGTTAAATGAAATTCATTATGATCAGTTTACTATGTACAGTACCGGTATATATCAATATGTATATAGATGTACATGTAAATATTGTAAACATATTGTAAATAAGTATTTAGATTGTGACATTATGCTTGTGTATTTCTGTGTAAATATCAGCACATACTTTAAGTTAGCTTTCGTTACAAGAGCTTAAGCTGAAATACAAAATGTTTGTATTTGGGATTTAAAAAGTGTCATCAGTACATGTAATTATTAACATTTATATTGTCAGAACATGTTTTGTACATGTATATGATTTTATTATGTAATCTTAAATGAATACTTGGCTAAATATATCATTTACATGCAGTACTATAGGACAGTACTAAACATTGTTATAATGAACGGCAATCAGCAACTCAGTGACACATGTACAAGTAAAACAGCTAGCTGAAGTGGTGATGGTCAAATAGCGTTCTAAAGGTGATAGAAAAGCTGCTACTTCTATTCAGTACACTGGTTTACAGTGAGGATAGTTTACCTACTTTTACTCACTTTTAATTGATAATTGAAAAGGGACTTAGAGAGGGTTATAATTATTGATAACAACGATAAATGCCTTTATGGTGTTTCATAGGAGCTATGAAGGTACCTGGTAGTATTGATGATCAAAATTGGCATTTTTCTGATATGCTTGCTACCTTCATACTGTCGTGAACTACCAAAGATGACATTATGTTGTTTTAATACATTTTATTGATTAATTTATAGAAAAGGCTGAACTAGCTGGCTCTCCCAAATATATATATATAGATAATTTGTTGGGTTACCAGGTAAGCGTTTTGAGTTATATACACCAATTGTACATGTAATTGTTTTTTTTCCTGCATTGCCCACATCTGCTGTACCTTTAAGACCAGTAAAACGAGCATTTTATTGTTTGTACCTTTAAGACCAGTAAAACGAGCATTTTATTGTTTGTACCTTTAAGACCAGTAAAACGAGCATTTTATTGTTTGATTAAATGAAAGATATATACATGTAGTAAGAGGATGTACCAAACTAAGTTGCAAACTTACTGAATTGAAAAAAAAACTTGGCTCAAAAACTAAATAAGAGATATAAAGCAACAAGGTAATGCATTTATGATATAGACTTGTTTATTGCCTTTTATTTCATTATTATTGAAATATTATGTTATATTTTATGATGTAATTGTAATTTTAATTTTTTTAAATTATATATTTCATGATCATTATACTAAATCTCAACATCCTCATATTCAGTATTTTCCGTGTATCCAAAGTTGTACATAACTTTTTAGTGTGTACATGCAGCCAATTTTGTTTCCTTTATTGCACTCTATTATTATAATTTATGTTTGTACATAAATGTACTGTAGATTCCTTATATTACTTGAGTACTTGATTCTGTGGTTCTGCCATTTTGTTTCAAATTGCAAAAATCAATTATAAATCATGAATAATAAAAAAAAAATTATCATAATGTCATATACTGCCCGGAAGTTTAAACCCGTGAGGTGTGCTTCTGGTGATTTTACATGGATATTAATTTCTCGCATTCAATTAGGAATCTACAGTATGCATGTACTTACTGCAGCCACTTTTTCAAATGTAAATAATTGCTTTCTGTGGAATGTTGTGTAATAAATATATAAAGAGAAATCTGAATAAATAAACAAGTTGTCATCATTTGTCATAATAAGCAGATTGAGAGCTAGGAAGTTTTACGTGCTTCTATACCTATATGCAAAAAAACCAAAACTTTGGACTCTGAAAGGTCTTTGATCACTTCTGTATATATACTATTATATAAATAGTGCCTGTTTGGGAGGTTAACAGTTGAAATTGACACCCCGAGGAAACCATTGTCAACCGATGCGAAGCGGAGTTGACAATGGTTTTCGAGGGGTGTCAATTTCAACTGTTATCCTCCCAAACAGGCACTATTCCTTTTTTTATACTGAATGTCTTAATTTTAGAGATTTTGTTTACGATTTTATATAAAAAATGACGTGAATCCACAGCGAAGCGTACGCGCATAATTTACGCGCATGTAACAATTCGTTGTGTTACCCCGTTGCTAAGTGTGTTGCTAACGCTAACGCTGTAATAGAACGGATTATCAACTGCGTCTAAACCAATCAGATTTCAGTATTTAACATGAAAGTATAATAATCTGTCATAGTGTGTTATTTTGTGTAAATATGTTTAAGAGTTAACTCATGCCAAATGACAAGTAATTAGCTAGAGTCAGTCTGCTCTGCTAATTATCCCCAATTACCGGTAGTCTATATATAATTGTTCTGAGTTGTTCTTAAGCTTTTTGAGTAATTATCATGAGTAATGTACCACACTTTTATTAATTATCTTTTAGATTATAAATACAGTTAGAAATTTATTCAATTCAGTCAGAAACTTTTGGTCGCCACCTCATGTTGCTTATGTCTTCATACTGACTATCTAGTTACTGTCCACCAGTCTGTCAGTAAGACTAAGCAACATCGAGCTAAATTTCAATCTGACTCATTTCGGCCACTATCTCATGTTGCTTATGTCTTCATACTGACTATCTAGTTGACTGTCCATCAGTCTGTCAGTAAGACTAAGCAACATCCAGCTAAATTTCAGTCAGACACTTTCGGCCACTATCTCATGTTGCTTATGTCTTCACACTGACTATCTAGTTGACTGTCCACCAGTCCGTCAGTAGACTAAGCAACATTGAGCTAAATTCAAACCTGACTCATTTGGCTTTTTAAGAAATAATTATTTTTATTCTGTTCTATTTTGACTTTATTTTATTTGATTATTGTTGATATTTTTATAAGTTAATTAAAATCACTTGATCAATAAATTGTGAAACCTGCCTTCGAGTTATAGCTCTATGCATATTCGACTTAGAGGTCAATTTAAGCCTATTGACTAGGCTGACCCCCTGTCTCTTGGGTTGGGCCTATACAAGTTAATTCCCCTTACTCTATAGTGCCCTTTCCCCTCGGTGACAGATGCAGCAGGGGGGAATATGTCATAGTGTGTTATTTTGTGTAAATATGTTTAAGAGTTAACTCATGCCAAATGACAAGTAATTAGCTAGAGTCAGTCTGCTCTGCTAATTATCCCCAATTACCGGTAGTCTATATATAATTGTTCTGAGTTGTTCTTAAGCTTTTTGAGTAATTATCATGAGTAATGTACCACACTTTTATTAATTATCTTTTAGATTATAAATACAGTTAGAAATTTATTCAATTCAGTCAGAAACTTTTGGTCGCCACCTCATGTTGCTTATGTCTTCATACTGACTATCTAGTTACTGTCCACCAGTCTGTCAGTAAGACTAAGCAACATCGAGCTAAATTTCAATCTGACTCATTTCGGCCACTATCTCATGTTGCTTATGTCTTCATACTGACTATCTAGTTGACTGTCCATCAGTCTGTCAGTAAGACTAAGCAACATCCAGCTAAATTTCAGTCAGACACTTTCGGCCACTATCTCATGTTGCTTATGTCTTCACACTGACTATCTAGTTGACTGTCCACCAGTCCGTCAGTAGACTAAGCAACATTGAGCTAAATTCAAACCTGACTCATTTGGCTTTTTAAGAAATAATTATTTTTATTCTGTTCTATTTTGACTTTATTTTATTTGATTATTGTTGATATTTTTATAAGTTAATTAAAATCACTTGATCAATAAATTGTGAAACCTGCCTTTGAGTTATAGCTCTATGCATATTCGACTTAGAGGTCAATTTAAGCCTATTGACTAGGCTGACCCCCTGTCTCTTGGGTTGGGCCTATACAAGTTAATTCCCCTTATTCTATAGTGCCCTTTCCCCTCGGTGACAAATCTATAAATAGTGCCTGTTTGGGAGGGTAACAGTTGAAATTGACACGAAATTGACCGCGAAGCGGAGGTTGACAATGGTTTTCGAGGGGTGTCAATTTCAACTGTTATCCTCCCAAACAGGCACTATTTATTTTGTTATACTGAATTCTTAATTTTTAAGAAAATTTCACTTCTTTTATATAGGAATAACGTGAATTCTACAGCGAACTGTACGCGCAAAATTTTCACGCATGTAACATTTTTTAATGTTACCCATTGCTAAGTGCGTTGCTAACGCTGAGGGTAATAGAAAGGATTATGAACTGCATCTTAACCAATCAGATTTCAGTATTTAACATGAAAGTATAACAATAAATTTTATCTCTTTACCTTGTGATTGACCAATTTGATCAAAACCTGCATGGAGATTTTTAGGTCACCTGCGTCTTGGGTAACCTCTTGCCATTTGTCTTTGTCCCATATTGTCAATATTATAAGACAATTTAACATTTTTAACTCCTTGAAAATTGCAACCCATAGGGAAGGCCAATTGTTATCTATGAAGATTCTTTATAAGTTATGTTAAGGTAATAGAATTCATGATCTTGGCTGCCTCACAAATGGGGCAAAAAATTGATGTTCAATTTTATAAACTTTCTTTTTATTTTTTATTATTTAAACAATATATTATTCAATATAATACATGTAAATATTGAATGGGTAATAGGGCAGCAGGCACAGCTTATTTAGCCCTCAGCCTAGACAGACTATAGTAAGATACAGATGAAAAGAAGAAGAAAAAACCCAAAAAACTAACAATATGGTACCGATTTGAAAAGAAAAAATAAGAATAAATGCTGATTTTTCTTAATTCACAGTGGAGAGAAACCAAATGCACATGGAAATGATGTCAATGGAACCAATCTGGATCTCGCTCAAATACTTAGATCAAATACTTTTTATCACTAAAAAAAATATTAAGAAATGATTCATCAAACTAACTGTTTGCATGAAAAATACTGCATGTACGTATTATAGTTCCAAAACGTTGCTTATTTCGGAAATAATTTTGCTGTCTGTAGATGTAAAACTGGTTTCACAACTAGTTTGGATTGCGCAAGCGCACTGAATCGTAAACATGGCAGAAGTCATTTCAGAGTGGGAGGTAAACCAATCGCTAGGTTTACGGGGATATCTCTCAGGTAACATCACAAATTACTTTAATGTCTTTCTTATATCTTATTTCGATTACAAAGAGTTTCTGTGTCGGATCAGAAATGACAGTCGCAGTGTAAAGTCTGCCTCGGACTCGGCTGTATGTAGAGTGCTCATCATGCATTGAACCACTCGATCACTTGTACTCGAGTGACTCTCCTCTACGCTGTGTAGGGCCACAACAGATTCGCTATCAGCATGACAAGGTCTGATTGTTACAAAAATTAAAACAACATGTGACCATTAAAACTATTTCAATCGCAACGAAAATAGGCAAATATACGCTGTTTTCGATACGGAGCTGGACCCTCCCCCTTTCCACTGAAAACAATAAGTGTCGTACGACTTGCACTCCTTATAAAGAGTATTGAATATTTTTGGTTTATTGTTAGCTACAGTAAAATTTTTATTGTGTGTGGACAACTATTAAATATGCATAAAATTGAAACTGGATCTCCCACTGAAATGACCAATCATCGTCCTGTCCTTTAAAAGATTATCAAATAATCAGAGAAAATGGCACTCTCCATTGTGTACATTGAAAAGATCATTGTTGTAAGAATTTACTAGTTGTAATGTTATTAAAGTTCTGGTTGTGTGGAGATGCTTCTTGAGTTAATCAAATTTTAAAAGAATGACTTCTGATTGTTTTGGCAAAGTATACAGGTGTGTCAGTCAGACCAGTCCAAATAAAGGTGCCAGATAGCTAAGTGGGTAGAGCTTCAGTGGTTCGGGTTTAATCACAGTCTGATCTGTCATCATTCCCATCCTGTTACACATGTTTTAGTTTTAGAAATAGGGTTTCTTTAGAAAATACTGTAATTTATCAGAAAAATATATAACGGGACCATGATTGAATAAGACTAACTTTTATTAAAAGAATAATTTACTTTTATTTGCACTAAGCTTGAAATTATTTTGTGCATTTTATTTTTATAGGAGACTTCAGTGATATAGATCAACATGTTCAGTAACAGATTTCCCCTGTGAGGATTGATAAGAAAAGTAAGATGGAACTACTAGAGCTAGCAAGGCAGTTAAAGCAGGAGCAACTGTTTGTAAGTGCTGAAAAGTCACAGATTCATGGTCTGTATGAAGAAGCTAAAAAATTGGCAGAGGATCTGTACCACGAATCATGGATTGTACGACAACAGCGATCATGTCTGGAGCAACTGCAGGCCTCCTCAAACACTGTCACACCAAGGGAGTGCTACTACCAAACCAACAATTTAGAATTTACAAATTTTGTAGACAGTTACAAACACCTTAGTTACCATGAAACCAAATATGGGGATTTTTTAAAGTTCTTAAAAGATAATCATTTTATTGTGGCATCTCTCATTGACAGTGTTGAGAAGGTTTCACAAGACAGCTTAAGAAAGTTCATTTCTCTGCTGTTGACCTCAGTATTTGGAAATGTTGTTTTTACTGAAGATGAAGTTTCTGTGATTCAGACTGTCAGGCATCTTGCAGAACTTCAATTAACCTCTAGTGACAATCCAAGATTTCTATTACGAAAAGGAAACTGCGGATTCAGTGTGGCAGTAAAGCTATTATTCGATTCTTTGTATTCAGCCAAACTTTTTCTCACGGCAGCACTACACGACCCTGTGATGAGATTACTAATGGAAGATGAGTGGTTTTATGATATAGACCCACAAAAAGCTCTGCACCGTTTCCCTTCCCAGGAAAGAGTACGGCGTTTTGGGGAACCTACCAGTGAAGATTACGAGAAGAAATGCAATGAATATAGAAAATTTATAGTAGACAAATTAGTTATTTTATCAAATAGGTTTATTCTGTCAATTAAAAACAATATTCATTGCTTCCCTTCAAATCTAGCTTGGTTAGTGTCACAAGTATATCGGGCCTTGTTGAAAACTGGCAGACATACTGAGGAGCAAGTTCGTGCAGTGTGTGCGGATCTTGTCTTCTCTCTGTTCATTTGTCCGGCCATCATTGATCCTGATCCGTACGGAATCACATCGGACATCCATATCAGCCACATAGCTCGACACAATCTAATGCAGATAGCTCAGATTATCCAGGTCCTTGCTGTTTCTCAGTGGGAGGCAGAGTCCAAGGAGAAAGATCTCTATGAGAGGTTTGAGAAGGTGAAACTCCTAAGTTTATGGCATTACGCTAAAGCCTATCCTATTTCAGTTTGAAAAGTAAAATACTCTTCGTCTTGGTAATACCTGTATAATCTGATTTTTCCGTAAGTTTGTACATTTGTTGTGTAAAAAGAATGAAACAAAAACACAATTTAAAATTTTGCAGAATTTTCAAAAAATGCATCAATTTGTTAGAGATTTTGAAAAAAATGAGTGAAAAAAACTTGTTTATATTTTTTTTCTTGACTTTCTTGATAGGGTTGTATCACCTCCTTGCTGGATGTTTTACTAGAGGGTGTGGGGTCAGAGGTTGTAACCCCTCCCAGTAACAATCACATGATCAGTGTAGCAAGATCATCAGTTCTCATTACACTGCAAGATCTTAATTTTCTGGTAAGTTTTGAACACAAATAGTTATATGATGCACAGTATGCAGTTTATCAAATTAAACAGATTTATCATTTTTTGTTGGAATTTTGTAATTTTGGGAAAATTTAGAGCACAGAATTGGTCAAGATTCATTTTTTCTGTCAGTAGTTAGTCTTGAGTATCAAAATTTCTTTGATGAAAATAAAGTTAAACTTATGTATTTGAAACGCCGAAGTTCTAAATATGATGGATATATCAAAGAGAGTTGAATGCTCCCACTTCAGTCTCTTTCTGCATTTTACCTTAAGTATCTTAGTTATTTTCTCTGCCACATTGAGTTTGAGGTTCGACAGTATAATGTTTGTCAAATCTTTTCTAGTAGGTACCAGTAAACTGATTGAAAGGAAGACTTTTTATGCAAAATAATTATGATGTAAATTTTCTTGAAATTGTTTTTTGATCAGATTGAAATTATAGATACGATTATACTTCACTAGTTTATCTGTGCAAAATAAATCTGATTGGAAAAAAAATAACAAGCAATTATCATGTTGTCCTTCGAAGATTTTTAAGTGAATCTGTTATGACAAATTGTGTAATGCATAATACAATATGATTAATACTGGTATGTCATGAATGCATAAAATGGGCGTGTTTCCAGTGGTTAGGCAGGCTTTACCCGCATGCTGCAATCTGTATATTGATTGATGTAAAGAGGGCATTGGCTATGAACACTAGTTGTATTTCTTCCACCCAAAGTCTTATAATACATTACTTGATTATAGAAGATAAACTTCATAATACAAAAATTGTAACACTGAAGCTGAGTATTCAAAGTCAATCGTTTTAAAATCATTATCACATACCTAGGAAATGAGGGGTACCAAACAAAGTATTGTAGATACATTATTTGAGCCAAAGGAAATTCTGAAATTCATGCTTTAATTGGTTATATTCAGTTGAATGAGGAAACGTTTATTCAAAATATTGATGTATTGTTCATGCATATACATATGCTCTGTTCAGAAACACGTATTTAAAGATGATACGCTTTAAGATATAGAAAGAATGATTGTTTGTTTATATTGTTTGGTTATAAAAGCTGTGTATTAAGCATTGGAAATGACTATATGATATTAAATGAAGTAGTTCTTCCTTCCTGAATCACAATTGAGGTTGTGAAAAGACTTGACCTTTTATTCAGAGAGAGGAAACATGTCTATCATAGGCCTTGAAGCCTGTATGCTCAATCCAGCACACATTGAAGACACTTTTTCTGATTGTCTTGCCACCTGTAGCACCCATCTTGGCAAGTCAAACAATTTAAGGGGGTCCGAAGTGCACCCCGTACTGTATTCATTCAGTGCAAACTATGCACGAGTTGACCCCTAATGGTACATTGCCTATATCTCTATTATGGATATAATGGTCAAATTTCTACCTAGTATTACATGTGTGTATGAAATGCCTCAACTCTGTATTATGAACTTGGTCAACATAAAATAGGCTTTATATTATGGGTCCCATCATCAATCATTCTCCTATATATTGGCCAGGGGTATTTATCTTGTAAATGCATCAATAGTTTATAGGAAGCATTTATAGTATGCCATTAAAGTTTAGTGTATTTTAATTTCACAACAGTTTTGACAAGCCACATTTTTGTGAACTTTTTGTATATATCTATCTTTGGAAAATGTTGTTGCATTATTACGTATGATGATCTCCTACCAACATGCTTCGAACATATTTAGTAGTTTTGATGCTTGTGTACAAATGAGATGATGGTTGATTTTATTATTGTTAAAGGTCACCTCATATAATAAAATTTATATATGAAATAAAAGTTCCCTCTATTATAGCCAGACTCTTGTATCAACGACAGGAATCATGTCTGTGTTTATGATATTGAAATATCTTGTGTATTTATTTTATCAATATAATCAAAAAAATTCCTTATGTGTGTTTAAAAATAGGAACAATGCATTAGTGAACCAGATTTTTGTGAGTTTTTGTAGTAGACTCGTGACTGAGGGAATATCTATAAGTATCTGAAACGCATGTGAAGTTAAGGACATGTATGCAAACAAATTTGTGTAATAGCATATGAATGATATGCATTATTAACACTTGATTAGTAGAGCTGTTTAAATTGCTCTCAATGTTCTCTATCAGAGCTGTCTTTGCTGTTCCAAAAATAGAAACAGATGTTACACTGACTGAAAACAGTACCAGAGTAATGATACATGAAATATTTGGTAATCTGTTACCGTGTTTGCTGCTTACAAGATAATGAAACATTTCAACTTTTATATCCTATACATCATGTACATATTTCATAATTTGATATCTTTGATTTAAACTCTTGATTAAAACTTGATATGAATTTTACTTTTAATATGAAGTATCTTTGATTTATTGTGTTGTAGATATTCTTATTTTAGACTTTGACTTTGATATCTTCCCTGTATGTTTTGTATTGTAGATATCCTTGACCTGGACTCTAACCTTGATATCTACTTTACATGTTACATAGTAGATGACCTTGACTTAGACTCTTACTTTGATATCTATTCTTTAAGTTCTATTGTAGATATCTTTGAATTGGGCTCTAATCTCGATATCTACTTTTTATTTTTTGTAGTAGATATCCTTGACCTTTATATTTACTCTACATGTATATGTTTTGTTGTAGATATCCTTGACTCGGACTCTAACCTCCAACCTCAGTGACAGCACAGCAGAGAAGAAACAGCTGGAGGAACTTCTATCTCGTATCCCTACCCTGCTCAACTGCCCCACCCCACAGGTTTCTGCTGCTAGTAGCATGCCCCCAGGGTCACCAAAAGAAAAAAAGTCACACAAAGGTATTGCATAAGCTTTCCTGAGCTCATCCTTTAAAGAGTTCAGATTAAGATTTATTTTTGATATAATTTTTGTCTTTCACAATTTCCTTATAAACTTTAAGATGAATCTGAAGGATAAGTGAAATGTGTGAAGTAAAACTGTATAGGAGGAAATTAACTTGTTGAAGTAATTTTCTGCTATGCAGTGTTAGTCAACATACTTAACTTTACTTCAGATTCTCGGAAGAGATTTGACATCAGATCTGATCACTTTGTAATGTGAATTATTTTTGCAACATTCATAACGATAAAAGTATATATACTACCATATATACTTGCCGTTTACTAGGATTCTTTTGAGAAAAATCAAGTGAGAACCTTAAGGTATGACTTAAAGTGGGTGATTTTTTTTTCATGATAGAGAAACAAGCAAAAAATCAATGTAATTGTGATGATAGATTTTTGACTTACGATCCAAAATAAACATGTTCCAGTGAGTTATTATTAGAAAGGTAAATTGAAAACAAGGTTCATTTGAATGTTATTTATTAATATTAGACTTAGAAAATTAAATACATTTACTCTTAATAATCAACAAATTTTTTGAAATAGTATTTCAAAAAGTTTTTAAGTTATTTACCAAGTGGTAATGAAAATACAGTAAAAATCAGAAGTAATTTAGTTTGTAGGATAAAAGAAAAAAAAGAATTGTAAACAGGAAAAAAAGAAAATGAATTTTTAAGTTGTATTTTTGTCTTTTGACACTTTTTAGCTCACCTGAGCTGAAAGCTCAAGTGAGCTATTCTGATCACATTTTGTCCGTCGTCCGTCTGTCCGTCCGTCTGTCCGTCTGTCTGTCTGTCCATCTGTAAACTTTTTACATTTTGAACTTCTTCTCTAAAACTGCTTATCCAATTTCAACCAAATTTGGCACAAAGCATCCTTATGTGAGGGCGAATATAAATTGCAAAAATAAAAGTCTGATCTGTATTCAAAGCGGAGAAAACCTTGAAACTGTAGAAAAAGGGGGGTGCATTTTTAAAAATCTTCTTCTCAAGAACTACTGTTTCCAATTCAACGTAGTTTAGCATAAATTATCCTTATGGGAAGGAATATATAAATTGCAAAAATTAAGTGCTAATTCTGTTTCAAATCTGAGTTATTATGAAAATAATAATAAAGGAAATGAGTGTTTCAATCAGTTTAATAGCTTCGGGTTCGGCATCCGGTAAAATGGGTAGGCAGGACTTGGTCTGGGCAAAACAAAGATTGGCAGTTATTAATCTGCCAATCTCATTAAAATTTCAGGATATTTGATGGACTAGTATATTTGTATTCGCTGTAAATATTGCTGCAAAATAATGCGTATTTGGAATCGACGATTGTCGATCTGCCTTGGCTTTTATTTTGCCACGGCCCGGGTTTGCATACCCATTTTACCTAGACTCGTATTCCATACTTCTAAAACGAGGTTCTTTGTTTAAAGCAGCCATGACATTATACGAAAAAGGGTCGATCTGACTATGATGAATTTGCTTGTTGTGCAACAGTTCGCGTATGAAGGGAAATCTTTGAAACATGCAAA
The DNA here is from genome assembly GCF_025612915.1 of Magallana angulata. Lineage (NCBI taxonomy): Eukaryota > Metazoa > Mollusca > Bivalvia > Ostreida > Ostreidae > Magallana > Magallana angulata. Next base: position 57,743,014 of record NC_069117.1, read on the forward strand.
ATATATTGTTGCCGATTTTGTGAAGTAAATTGAGGCTAAATATTTCAATGCGTTGACAGTTTTCACACAGAATTACAGTCAAGTCGTACCCAACCCGACTCGCACCCAAACCAACTCGTACCCAAATATTTGAGTACGACTTCACTAGTCAACTTGTACCCACGGGGAAAAAATATATTTATAGTAGGAAAATAAAATGAATGGCTTTTATTCGTAAGTTGTTATGTTTTGTATATTATCGATAACATTAATATGCAAATTGTATAACAAATTTAAAAGAATTTGTTATAATAATCTGGTATACTATAGTTTTGTACTTGAATGCGGACAGATCAAAGAATGATTATGAGCAGGTTAACTATCATCAATTAAAATTAAAATTAATTGCTTTATGTGATTCCGTTCAAACCAATGAGTTTGTCAGCACAAAATAAACATGCTGCTCATAATTAAGAAGAAACACACATTTTCATCACTTTTGGAAGATCAACATGGTTCGAGAGAGGTGTGTTTCCTGCAAGAAAATGGTAAGTAAATCACTATATTAGATATTGTTTTATAATTAAAACATATTTTTTCGAGTAATCAAATGGATTAAGCAACAGGCAAAGTTAATTTAAAGTTAAATAAAACATAAATAAAAAACATAACATATGAATGAAAACTATTGTATTTTATTTTCCTAGTATAAAATATTTTTCCCGTGGGTACGAGTTGACTAGTGAAGTCGTACTCAAATATTTGGGTACGAGTTGGGTTGGGTGCGAGTCGGGTTGGGTACGACTTAACTTGATTCCTTCACACATGACGTTGGTGTTAGCTTGTTCCGATTTTCGTTTCGTTTTCATTATTTCTGCTTGTAACCTGGGAACTATGGTCTGTATTATTTCGTGATTTTTACGTATCAAATCAAACAGAGACTTTGGTAAATCAAACAGTTAACTGTTTACCTGCGCAAATTAAGCAAAATCTGATGTATCAAAAAATAATGAAATACAATTCATTCTATCGGTAATTCGATCGGCATTATCTTTTGCCTAATGGTAGATTAATGCAATAGGTTTTGTTGCGATGCTCGTCATTTTCTCGAGTTTATTCAGTTTAAATAAAGTTTGACATTGCTGACGGAAATATGTAGGTATATACATGTATATATATGATTCATTTCGAAAAAATAAATTGTGTTCTTTATTTGTTATAGTGAATGTTTCTTGTGTTTAATTGTTTTCAGTTTCTATTTACTAACCATATTTGAGTGTTAAGCTTCAAATTATTAAGCAAGATACAGAAATTTTCTCACAATTCTATGTTTGTACACATGATCTTAAAAACTAAAGATTAAAAAAGTAAAAAAATTGTCAATATTTATTAAGAAAATTTTCAAAGTCTGTTCGTTCAGAAACAAACTTTAACATCTTATTGTATTGTATACTTAACATGTTTTCGTCATTATTACTCCTACTGTACATGTGATCCTTCACTGTGTTTGTGTACATTTGGATAAACTGATTTTGAACCTCAAATACCAGTGAACTGGTCTTGAGTGAATTAAAGAATATAAAATCTTAGGCCATTCTTTTTTTTCATTTTAAATGCTGAATAGGAAATACTAAGTTAAAAATCATAAGCTGAATGTAATAAACTCATGTGAACAAAATATGAATCAAACCTAGGCAAACTGTGAGCTCTGTATCTTGCTTATAATTCTACGATTGACGCTGAAATTTTGGTTGAACATTAGAAAATCTCTATGAATTAGAATATGTTAAATACTTGTACAAACAAAATAAAAGAATGATACTAGTATTCTGTATATATCTACTCTCTGGGGCCCTCTCTTTATACAATAAATAATGTGAAATCTACATCAATTTTGATAGTTTTTCAGACACGAGTAAATAAAAACATCTTTAAAACAGTTTCCATATTTCTGACACATTTCTGTTGCGGGGATAAAGTAATTATCGCTATTCCTAAGAATATCACATCGGAAAATTATCCTGGTTTGTACGCGAGGTAAATAACAGTCATTTACTTATAATGGAGAAGACAAATAAAATTTTTGAATGTTTTTAATTTGAGGAATTGAGCACATTGAGGTACAATTTTCTTCTTCACATCTATACATGTAGGGTTTTTAGAATAAAAAACAATAACTATTATTTTTTTTAATACAATAACTAGTAAGTACTGAGTAGTTGATGAAAAAATGTACCTATATGCACTCATATATTTTGATCGCTTTACAACGTGGGGGGGGGGGGGGGGGGGGGCAGAACGAAAATATAGGGATTTGGAAGTTAACAACTTAACAGTATACCTCTACCAAATGTTTAATTTTATATCTTGCGTAGAATTTTCTTATTCTGGTAAAAAATAGTATTTCATGAAGGTACAATAATTATCAAAGATTACATGTATACAAAAATAAGTGTAAAATTCGAATACTTTACAATATTTATTTTTTGTTTTTCTACCGAGGGACCATATGACACAATATCTTTTGAACGCCCATTGTTGCTCAGGTGAGCGATGTGGCCCCATGGGCCTCTTGTTATCAATCTTAAGTATTTTGAGAATTCCCTGTTTTTGCGTTTCCTCATTTCCTGAATTTTGCTGGCACATGTGTGAGATGTACTTTGGTGACATGAATTGTCCAAACCGCCTCTTAATCAATCATGATTTCCAAAGTTTTGTTAAGTTCTTAATATGAGGAAGTTGAAAGCAAGCAGCAGGTGGATTAGATAGAAGTAGGTGCAATCTTGAACTAAAATAGGGAAGCAAGTCATTTTATAAAAAGAATTAAAATTTGGTAAAGAGCAAAAATGGGGAAGTGAAATAACATGTCCCTTTATCAATGCGGGAAATGTGATAGGAATTTTCAAATTGGTATGAATTTACTTTGGGGAAGTGTGTTGATAACTAAATAAAAGTTAGACTTTAAGTCTTAATTTCCAGAACCAAGCTAAGGTTACATGTTTTTAAAATAAAGGAGTTGCTTGATAAAGTTTTTATTAATGAAATAAATGCTCTAGATATACAAATATCTGAATGAAAAAAACTATTATTCACAGTGTTCATGGAAACTCTTACTACCTTGTTGTAGTTACATTTTTATGTGATGCATCAAATCATGAAACCAGATTGGTCTTAAAACCCACATGTAGGTTGAGATCCAATTTTTCTCAGATTGTAATCAGAATACACAAATTATTTGGTACATTTATTTCCTATATATTTATATAATTTAGTTAAAAAATGAAAGGCTGCTGTTGGTGTTAATTTCAGACAAGAAACAGCGAGGATTATCGGAGGGGGCGAGTTCGTTAGCCGGACAAGATGAGATGGTTAAGGAGATTTTGGTGGTTCCTCTGAATGTAGACTCGGAATGTCCGGGAATGATGTCCGAACAGAAAGTGTTGTCCATGGATCAGGAAAACAAACCTCGGCGGGTCAAATACCATGACGTCCCTAACTACGAGGAGGCAGAGAATGCTGGGATGTTCACATCCAAGAGGACGAGGTTCTCTCTCTCTCAGGACCAGGAATCTATTGGTAAAGTATCAAACAAAGTCATTATCAAACAAGGAAACCATTGATAAAAAAACACATGTAATTTATATGTTGTTATTTTGTTTTTTTCACAATCATACATGTATATTTTTGTGTTGTAATGTTAATCGTACCCAGCCTATGTATTAACATGTTGTCTTGTGTGTCTTGTGCTCCCCTAACCCAATGTGGGTGGTTATTTGCAGACTTGTCCCTTACAGGAAACACCAGCGAGATCCAGGAGGCGTTCTCGGAGGCCGCCTCCAGTCACTCCGTGGGGTCGGTAGAGGAAGATGACGACAATGACAACATGTCAGACATGATCTCCGCTAACGTCAGTGGGCGGGGTACTCCCAACATCAGTGGCCGAGACACGCCCCTCTCACAGGCAGGAAGTGTGGAGGAGCCCCCACCCCCTCAGATGCCTCTCCCCGAAATTCCTCCCCTCCCTGAAACAGTTCCAAAACCAAACCGAGAAGATGTCACAGATAGATTTGGAAAATTTGAAATTAGATCCGAAATTGAGAGTAAGGACGCTTATGATAGCTGACATTTTAGAAGTACACTATTATCTGTGTACTTTACATTGTAAAAAGAAATAAACATGCAAAGTATATTGTTAAGAAATGTCTACCAACATAATAAGACTTGTGATCCTTCAAATGAACTGAAAATGAAAAGGAAGTTATGATATACAGAGTTTTACGTGTTTAATACTTTCCATAGGAGTGGAGACCAAGTCCACAGTGAGTGATACATGGAGCACAGATGTTCTGGCCAGTGATTCGGAGCCGCCACCAGAGGGGAACCAGTACGATAGGCTAGAGGAACTAGTTCGTAGCAGCTTCCTCCCGCGACAGGAAGTAAGGGCCACTACTGATATCTAGCATCACAATATTTATTCATTAGATCAAATTAAGTCATATTTTTTAACTGAAACTAAAGCAAGTAATATTCAATGATGAAGGTTTCTACTTGAAATACAATTTTCTTTAAACGATTGTGTACCAGGGTATAAAAATGGAGGAAACAGTCACCTGTTTCCATTGACAAGTAGATTCCACCCCAAGCGATTGTAGAGAATCATACATATATATTAATCTTTAAATCATCCATATTAGTGAGTATGAATACAGCTGTGAAGAGGCCTGACCTTTGTTTTATTGCAGCATGTGTCGGAGGTGTCGGAGACGGCTAGTGACGCCTGGAGTACGGACGTACTGGCCAGCGACACAGAGGACAAACAGGCCCTGTCTGAGTTTGATCAGGTGTGTAACAGGTGATGTCAGGTGTGTAAAAAGTGATGCCAGATGTGTAACACTGGACAGCATGTACTTCATTGAAATCAGGTCATTTTAAAGAACAAAAAATATCAGTGAATCAAGTACAAAACAGAAATAGCTGTGTCACTGAACTGTTCAGTTAATGGGAAGACAGGAAATGAATGTCATTTGTAGGATTTTAAGTCTCTCAGATGAAATTTGTGTCAGATAGTTTTAGTACATACAGACTTTAATTGATTCATCTCTACAGGATGATGTAGGTAGTGTCACAGACCTGGCCTCAATCATGTCAGGAGATGCTGGGAATCTGGAAAACTCTGAAGGTTTGTCACTAGTGAAATTAAGTGGGAACGACTATGAAAAAAAAAAGCCAGTGGAATAAATCTGAAATAAGAATTGAATAAGATTTTCTTGTTTTGCTTGGATTAGGTCGGCGCAGTCCGAGTGAGGATCTACAGATAGGGCAAGGGATGGAGGCATCGGGTGGAGCTGAGGCCGCTGTGCCCTTAGTCCCAGCAAAGATCAAAGTCAACAGGAAATCTGCAAAGCCTTTCCCCCACAATGAAGTGTTTATGGATGAAGACCCTCTCCACCCGAGTGACATTAACAGACTCTCCTTACCTCCCCCCAAACCTGTTCAAAGGTTATATCAGCCTCGGGCCAAGTCCAGTAATCTCCTGGCTGTGCCGGAGCATAGTTCTAGTCAGAAACAAGGTACACATTCCTCCCAACAGACATTTAAACCTCTGCTACAACCAGAAAAATTCCCTCCCCCTCCCCAGCAGCAGGACAAGCTTCCTACTTCCCAACCCCTGGAACCTCTCCTGATGGACAAAGCACCTCACGCTATGTCATCAGCCCCACCCCTGGACCTGGATAAACTCCCTCACCCTGTTCCCTTACCCAGGCAGAAAGACCGAATGACTCACCCACTGCCAAGCACGGCTTCATCACAACCTGATCGGTACTCTCTCCCCTCACAATTAGAGGACAGCAGTAGTCTACAGTCAGGGAATGCACAATCTCTACTCCGTTTTTCTCAATCAGACTTCCTCCCTGCTGGGAAAACACAAGAACACTTCAAACCTCCAGTGCCAACCAGTCAGTCTTCACCAAAAGTCAATCACCAGGACCAAGCAGCATTTGATCCTCTCTCTCGACCAGAAAACGCAAGCTTCCTAGCATTTGAAAACCCTATGTTTAATGGTCCAAAACCTCTGGAACGAGTTAGCTGTCCAGCTATAAGTAATGTTAAAAAAGACATGGATGAAAAGAGTTTAGGTAAATCTTGTTTCTTAATTTGTCAGTGTTAATTGATTTTTGTATTTTACTTGTTCTTTAACTTTACTTGTTACTGTATGAAGATGAGGTGATCATGTTTTTATAACACTTTTGTGTTTATTGAGTCTGCTTGCTTCATGTAAATCAAATTAATATGTACTAAATTTAAATTTTTAGGAACCAAGAAGTCACGATCAGCTGTGGTTTGCGGTGCTACCTACAGTTTTTCTGACTCTGGTTTTGGAGGAACTCCTCGGTCCATTGACTCCCAGTCACTTGACTCATTAATAGACACCTCAAACAACGTCAAATTGTCTGAGCAACAGAACACTGCGTTCAGCACCAAGCGCCTGTCCGTGATCATGTATGATCCGATTCCTACCGAGTCAACAGAAAGCACCACAGAGACCCTGATTAACCTGGGAGGGGACGAAAACTCTGACCAATCAGCCGTCAAAACCTGGGCGGACTCGGCAGCCAGCTTACAGCAGACATTCCAGGTCGACTCTCTGATTGATGTCAAGGAGGGGAACACAAAGGGGGGTCCCCTACCTCGCTCCCGCCAGGACAGCCTCACCAGTGACTCCAGTGGCTCAGACGCTGTCCCTTTTGCCAAGTCCTCTAGGTCCGCAAGCTTTGACAATGTGTCGGACAAGTCTGAGGAAAAGGTAAAAATACATACCGTACTTGAAAAAAAATGAAATACATGTACGGTAATATTTTTTTTTCAACTAAAAATCATAACACTGAATGTTGTATGTAAATTTTGAAAAACTACTTGAGGTTTCAATTGAGGAAAACTTTACATTTGTTTGATAAAGTGTTATAAATAAGTGAACATTCTGCATACTTTCCGTAGGATTTGGCACTCCAAAAAAAATGCATGCCTTGTAGCTAAGATGAAGATTTACATGTACATTAAATGCATGTAATATAAATGGAACCACAAAGTCTGCATGATGAAAATCTGTACCCAGAATCCTTGAAGTTATCTGTGATGTTGTTGTTAAGGAAGTAAACAGTGCGGGACTATGTTTGTTTTACAGGAAGCAGCGGCTGCCAAAGAGAAGAGTCAGAGGGACAACAACAAGAGCTTCTTTAGGAACCTGAAAGTCAAACTCAACAAAGGTAAATGGGCATCTATCTCCATATCTCGCCCCTCTATGGTGTCCTCAGACACACCTGTCGTAAGAACTCTATTTTTACTTTTTCATCAGAGGCTTGCTAAGCAGTGGGCGCTTGCAAGGGCTCTCTAAAATTTGTGCAAGAGAGATAGGTAATAATGGCTAGTTCCCACTCTGCTTACAATGTCTTTCAGTTTTTTCAAAACTAAATGTGGCAAATTTTTAATTTATCATTGATAAGTTTCTAATGAAAAAAAATAGGAAAGGGATAGGTTCTATTAATCTACAACCAGATGAGTTGTAGCCTTCATTAAGGTCAAGGATATAGGACTTTTTACTATGGCTGGTGTAGCAAACAGATCATAATTAAATAGAATGAAAGCATGTGAGCCTTCCTCGTTGGCAGGTAATCAGTTAATGTTTGTTACTGACATAAACACCTTCCTGTTTTATTGAGGTGTTTCCAGTGCAGACTACAGAAGTCATATTGACAACTGTGCTCCTGTGTTGCACTTGTTGCTTTTTATTTTTGCAATAATTTTATGTGAAGATAAAACTACGAAATAAGTATTTTTGTTTATGTTTGCTTTTGGAATTATTAGATGACAAAAAAATTAAGGGTAGGGTTTTTACTATTTTGTCTGGTGTACTAACTTGCAGCAAGTCTTTTTGACTGTGTAACAAATTGGGGGCAGCAGAACTGAGTATTGCTGTTTTTCTCAGGGTCTCATCATTATGTCTCCTCCATTATCCGAACAAGCAGCAGATTTACTCAGCAGCATCTGGGTAAACTTTCATCACCACTAGCATTCTTTTCTCTGTGTGTTATCTGCTGAGTACTCTAACTTTTTGATAGCTTTGAGGCCTGATTATTTAGAGAGGCCATTGTAATGTATTGAACTTGCTTAATTCAGCTGTAATGGGCTGGAATGAAGGTGTGCTTAGCAGAGAACCTTTTTCTACTTTTACTATCCTGTAGTGCATTTTCTCTAAAAACTTCACTTACACTATTGATGGTGCATGACAGAATATCTGACAGAGGAAGAATAGCAAGTGGGTGGAATGGAGTCCCCACCAAGTGTCTAGTTTTTCTTGAATACACCATCTTCCTAACTTGTGAAATAAAAAAATTCAACAAAATTGTATAAACTGTAATATTTTTCGCACAAATTACACCATACTAATTTATAAAGGAGTGTAAGATGAAAAAAAAAACATTCCAAGTTTTTATTATTTTTTTTATCATAAAAGTTTGATGTTAAAATATTAAATGAGAATTGATGTTTATATATTAAGCATGTTGGACTACCATTGCATTCTCACATTACAGAGGCATGTTTGTATCTTTGATTGCTTTGGGATGACACTGCTGTTTTCATGCTTAAAGCATTTGGTTGTAGTTTTTTTTTTTACTGAATGACTGATTTGCATTCAGAGGACACATATTAGTACTTTGCTGAGCCTATGCCTTATGATATACATATGCCAGTATTGCTGAGAAAATCAGTATGTATTTTAACAATGAACAATAAAAGTTAACAGGTTGGACTTGAACTCATTGTAAATAATCAGCTGAATAAAACACTGGACAATAAAATAACATTTTTAACGTGAAGAGACATAAATATTTTCATATGTACTGGTAGTTGTCTTTTTTCATGTTTTTAGACAATACGCGTGTATTAATTCAATGAAATGGATATTAACACATATTAAATGCTTTGTAGCTTGTGGACTTGGTGTATATTACGTGTCCCCTGCACACATGTATGCGAAACTACTATCCTAAAAATATTGAAGGAAAGTTGTCAAATTAAAAAATGAAGTATTTTTGAATTTTATCAAATCGGTACAGTTTTGCAATTTTCTTTTTAGGAATGAAGAAGAAGTCCATGAAGTCAAGTGGAGAGGACAGTGGGGCAGGTTAGTATCCTACACCGCACAGAGAATGGAAATAGATCAAATATCATACAATATATACAGTCAACCTTCATTTTTCTTGAACTCGATGGGAGTCCAGGGACTGTTTGATAACTTCGAGTTGTCCAGGTATTCAAGATATCAAGGGTGAAACACTTAAAAAATAAGTGTTTGGGACTTGCCAATCACTTTGATATAGCCATTGTATTGGAAATATCAGTGTTTGAGATATCGAAGTCCAACTTTACATAAATTACATTGATAAAATGAGTTATTGTACCCACATTCAAGCTCCACCAACATAACACACGTTTTCATCCAATCAGCAGTTGCTCGATCACCATTCAATTAAGTGATGTTTTCAATCGTTAAGACTCTGTGATGTCACATTTTTGATTGACTGCTAAGAGAGTCGTTAACAAAAGAGAAATAATAATTGATTGGCACAGAACTTTTGATCAGCCAATAGAAAAATGGGTTAAAGTATAAGTAAATTAGATCATATTAGGTAAAATTTTAGCAATTAAGAGAAATAATAATAAATAAAATAAATAATAAATAATAAATAATAAAAAGAAATAATAATTGATTGGCACAGAACTTTTGATCAGCCAATAGAAAAATGGGTTAAAGTATAAGTAAATTAGATCATATTAGGTAAAATTTTAGCAATTAAGAAGGAGCTTGGTTGCTCACTCTCTTATTTATCTGCTCCCCTCTTAATTGCTCCAAGTTAACTTAACATGAACTAACTATTAGTTAAAGAGTGGAGTATACTTTTAGTAGAATGTACACTCAGAAATGGAATGTATATCTAGAGAGTGGGATATATGCACTCAGAGGGTGGAATATATCCACAAATAGTGTAATATATTATACTTACACTTCTGTGAATATTTTCTATGTAAAATTACAGCGATTACCAGGGGTAAGTAAAATTCACTAAATTAATGTCAATGTACGTAAGTACGTTAGCTAAAAGAAACAGCCAAATCGCCTCATGTGAGACTTTGAGTCTGACATCGTCATGATTATTTCGTGCAGTCCGTGATTTTTCCTAGGTCGCTGTAGGTTTGGACCAATCGATAAACAGGGCGTGTCTATATCTGTCCTGTCAGTTTCAGCAGCTGTAGATTTCGACCAATCGATAAACGGGGCTTGTAGATTTCAGTCTTGCCGTTTCTATAGAGCTATGAATTAACTATAGGTTGCCGTAAGAAATAGAGGAAATAATACTTTTTAGATGTAAATAACGGTATTTGTTCTGAATTACATCTTTAAAAAAATATGGGTCTGAACGTGTGGGAAGTAAATTGATGAAATTAATTGGTTTTAATGCAGACACTCCCACTTCCTTGCTTCAAGAACCCATCCTGGTGGATACATCTGTGGATAGGGCAGAGGGAGGAGACCCACCCCCTAGAGGTAAATAGAGCAGGGGAGAAAGGAAGAGAAACTGCTTAATAAAGTAGATATTTTTACAATCAGATGGATTCTGTAACATTTACACGTCAAACACATTAGAAGAATGAAAGTGGCAATTCTGTAGATTGGCTCACTGTCAATTTGCTTTAGAAAAAGATTCTAAGATTAAAAACTAATTGAAATCACATCATCCATTAAAATGAAGTTTGAATACAATTATTTGCCTTTCTGCTTTGATATACAATGTACACACTGGATTTTGTATGTATATGGACCAATGTACATGTGATGTATATTTTGTGTCTCTTTGGTTAATAGAATCCTCAGAAGACATTTTAGAGAAATATCGAACCAAGCCTGCTGACAGTGCAGTGGTATCCCAAGAGGTACCTCTCCCAAACATTGATGTAACAGCGATGAAAGAGAAGAGGATGTCTGTGAAGGACGAAGATATTCACGGACCGCCCCTCTACGACCCGGAAAATCTTGAGACCTGTTTCGCATTTACAGACACAAAACGGAAGCTGCGCATAGTTCTAAGTAACACAGACATACAGCTTGGGTATAACCTACTGGAGTTCTCCCCTCAGGTGGGGCAGGAGGGGGTGAAGAAGGACCCTGCAGAAATCTACAAGATGTTACGAGGGCAGCTGGCCGAGGCGCTCAATCTACAGGATAAGGACCTCATAGCTCAGCTTCACGAGGCCATCCGCTGTGTCAGGCTCTTTGATGGCGAAGGGTAAATTTTGTATTTTTGAAATAGGTTCTGGTATTATACTATTATAATAGTTTTTTTTTTTTTTTTTAATAATTGTAAGGAAGAAACATTTTTTAGAAATTCACTGTTTAAAAATCTCGATAGATTGAATACTTTGGGTTTTTTAATAAATACAGATGTAGGAAATTGGTGCGTTCTCTCCAAGAGGACTATCAGAGTCGTGCTGCTTACGTTTCATATTTAATTCGTTGTCGGCAAGGCCTGCTGGGAACCCACTCACATCTACAGCGTCTTCTTAGCAGAATCAAAAGGTAATAACAGTTGGTGTATGCTGCTATATGAATTTGATTTCAGCATGTTAATTCATCTTCAGAAATTTTTTTTTTTTAAGTTAAGGTTTGAAATATTGAAATATTCTGGTGCTGTTTTAATTGCTTTGATAAAACGTTTTAGGGACAAGGAGGTGTGTGGGAATCACATGACCAGAATCTGTGTCAAGCTGTTCATTGAAAAGAAGGAAAGCAGTGTTGTCAGATTCATGTCTGACTTCAACAAACTGACGGTATCCGATGAAAAGGTAATTATCATTTATCCTAAGATTTACTTGGTACATGTTGTTTTTTTCCTATAATTTTTAGAAGGGCTATTAAACTTGTGTTTCTTCTCTATTGTTATTAATTTGTTGTATTAGTATCTATTTCCATTTGTAAATGCCTATTTCTGTAGATTGAAATTGTGTTTTGAATTCTAATTAAAGTACATCACATACATGAAGGAACTATTAATGGGTAACTTCAGAAAGAATTATCTGGATATTTCAATATATATTTCCTATTTAAGGGGAAATGAGCCTTAACTGTGATGTTACAATGACTAAGTAGTACTTCCTTTTGTGTTACAGACTGACCATGTAGAACAGTTTCTCCAGTACTTGTACCAGGCCATGAATCAGGACCCAGTGTGGCAAGGTAAGGGGGTAAAGGTCATTACCGGGATAAAGGTCATTACCGGGGTACTCTGTGCTTGGGAATCCCACTGCAAATTCATTAGGTATTGATTGAATGCAAATATATTAAGGTGGTATGGTACACCTCTATTATGTGATGTACATTTTATTGAAGTATACAATAAAATCAAGTGTAATTTTATAAATACTGGTACTTTCTTTCCCAAAATTGTCACCTAACAGTGTAACGCAATGGGTAGAGCATTTACTACAAATCTGTATGTCACGAGTGCGAATCCCCCTGGGGAGTTTTCAATTTTTACCAAAAATTTTAAAATTCTTTTTTGGTCAAATATTGTTAAATTTGAAAATTCTAAACCAGTGAAAGTATTTTGATTATAATGTACTTTTATCCACATTAATTAATGTAGACATTTTTTATGTGTAATGTGAATTGTTGATGAAGCCAATAGATATTAATTGATTGAATGACCACTTGGAGTAGAATAAGGAAGTTTTACAAGACCGATTGTTTTTCCAGCTGCCAATGAGTGTCAAATTGAGGATGCACAGCTGGCCATTGAGAGGTACATCATGAGTCGGATCTACACCCATGCCATGTTCCCCAATGGAGACGGTGACATCATGAGAGACCAGTACGATTATACATTGTAGTCTCATACATGTATATAGAAATCTTCAATACATATCCCGCTCTGGTTCATAGTAATCTTTAATTTTTTTATTTCAAGAACACACAATTAAGTCTGTATAGCTGATACATACACTGTATTTTAGGTTGTTCCAAGAACACATCAAGAAGCTGAGTCATGTCATAACTCCGTCCCATAAGGATCTCCGGATTCCGCGAATGTACCAGTTCGAGTGTCCCTGGACAGCTGCCCAGAAGGAAATCTACATGATTAATGCTTATAAGGTCAGCTTCACTGATCAGAAGATTTTGTCACATGTTCTAGCATGGCCTGTATAAGCCTTCTTCTGGCACTTGATACTTTAAATGCTTATTCTGTGAAAATGATCATCACTCCATCTAGCTACCATATCCTAGAACTTAAAACAGATCCATATTTTTATTTAAAAAAAAGGTGCTGTGTCATCTAATCAGCTAGGTGTGTATTTTGACCCTGAACTGAACGCTTTTTTCTACAGACCCCCAAGGACAAGGTCAAGTGTGTGTTCCGCTGTGCCACCACCATCATGAACCTCCTCAGTATGGCCAACGAGAAAGCGGTGCCTGCTGCTGATGATTTCATCCCTGTTATCATCTTTGTGATCATCAAGGCAAACCCTCCCTGTCTGCTGTCCACCATTCAGTACATACAGAGTTTCTATGGTAACAGGATCGGGGGAGAGGAGCAGTACTGGTGGATACAGTTCTGTTCAGCGGTCGAGTTCATCAAAAACATGGACTACAACGAATGACCACGGTCTATAATTAGTCTATAATGAGTGATGGTTGTCTATTTTAATTTTACTGCATTTTGACTTGTTTTTTGTGTTTATTTGTCTTCATCAATGCACTGAAACTTTTCTTGTGTAGTTTTCCCTTGATAAGTTGATATAAGTTGATGCATGACAACTGGTACCTTTTGTTTTTGATTTGCATAAAGTGCTAGTGTTTGTTATTTTCAGTGTCTGAAAGCACTGATCACTGAAGATGACAAGCCGGTTCATCTTTTAGCTGTTGATTGACAAGAAATGTGTCAGAAGTCTTTCATTTATGTGGAGAAATATTTCAAACACTGAAACCTTTGTTAACGTTATTGTTGGGGTTCACAATACAATGCAGATTGAGTTTTATATGTTACTAACGATATGTATGGTACAGTCCAGTGTCAGAACTGATAAATAATGTAATGTCTGAGGACCTCGTTTTAGTTCATTGATGATTGGTTGTCAGTCAGCCAATCAGCAGCATGTGATGAGACCTGACAATGGACAATGATGTTATCTTTGAAACATGACTGGTAAATTACTTTTTATACTTTGTTGTTGGATGTATTCTACTGGACTTGTACATTAAATCACAAGATTCAAGATCTACCGTTAACTTCTAAGGTTCACTCCTTGTACATATCCTTTGATTTGACATGTTCTCCACTCACATAGAATGGAGCCTTGTGGTCAGCTTGCTCTGATTCATGTTGATTCTGTATAACCTCAGTTTAACCCGGCCTAGGTTGTCATTTGCTTCATCATTTTAATGGCTATTGATCATTGGTTGAGAATAACTGTAGTGTATTTTGTTTACTTGTACCTACACATGTATTTAATTTGAAAACTAGGTATGGGGAATTGTCACTTTATGGAATAGAAAATGATTGGGAATATAAATCACTATTTGTAGATGTTCATGAATGTAGGGAGGTCACATATAAACCTATTATGTTCATCAACTGTACTTACCAGTAATACCTGTGAACCTTAATTTTTTATTTTGTTATTTCAAATAGAAGCTGTGATTGAGGCGTTTTATATATATGGAATATTATATATACATTTACTAGTTACAAGTCTTTTTTGATGTGTCGGTACTCTGTTACAAAATAATTGGTGTTCACGTAATTTTTTAGTCAGCCATTGTCAGGTAACACGGTTCTCGTTAATCAGTATTTGACCAATGCTCTGCTTCCCAATCATCAGTGCTATGCATCATGTAAAGAGGGGAGAACATGGACTCCGGATCTCTCTCATTATTTGTGATTTATAAGACGATGAACTACACATTGTATCACAGAAACACATACTGAATAAACTTTTACAAAAGTCTGCATTACAGTTTAGTGAATGAAACAAATGTGCTCATATAGACGATGTTCAATTATACAAATCAGAATCACTGTCGATATGTACCGGTATTGTACATTGTCCGATTCAATAGAATAGTAATAGCGTATATACTTGTCGTCTTTAGCTATAGTCCGATACAGGCCAATTAAAATTTGACGGTATTGCGTTTACAAGGTCAGATGTTAGGGTTGTTCATTGTGAACATGGTAAGTGTACATGTGTTGGATAGAGAGTAGGGTAGAGAGAGAATGCTGGCTGTGGCCATTGAGATAACGAACCATTCAAATTGCATTCTACCGAATCTACCGAAACTTGATATGTAGTTTATCACTATATAGCTACATGGCAAATCAATTTTCCTAACCATTATTGAGAAATATTATGAAAACCAAGTTGGGATAGAATGACCAACAGGCAAACGGAGAGACAGCAATAAAGAATTCTAGTAAACATGTACATGTATCCCCCCTACCGCTTTCACTGGCAGTTGACTGTGGCTCATAAAGCCTAGCGTATCAATTCTAGTGACAAAACCAAGTTTCTAAGTAATAAAAAAATAATAATATCATAACATCCAATTTCTTGCTTATCAGCTCGTTGGTTGAAAATACAAGTGAATCGATCACCCTGGCAACCATTTTAAGGTCAGACGACACGTTCCTCGAGAATTTTTTTCGTATCTCCCGTGATAAAGAGTTCCAGTAAAAAATATTAATTTTATAATTATTTTAAAAATTTAATTGGATGTGGTTATGTGTCTAGATGGCGAGTGGTTAGAACCGTGGCCGCTCACTGCCAGAAGCGTATAGCTTCTAGAGGTTGTGCGTTCAAAGCCCCGCACCGGTCGAGATGGAGTTCCAATATAGTGAATTTTACTATCATGCTGTATATGTATAATTATTTTTATATCAGCAATTCAAGTGTATTTTCAAGAAATTTATATAGGAAATTGCATACTCTAGTATTTTGCAGAAATGCCTGATAAGGTACCCTAATTTTTTGCAAGAAAGCTTGTCAAAATAGTAGTAAACCATCAACAAATTCCTTGAAAAAGTTATAAAAATTGAGGAACGTGTCGCCTGACCTTAATTTGCAGCATATTCGCTCTAATATGAATAAATTCTGCATGTATGAAGTTGAAATCTCTACGAATTTTCAGTTAATGACTACACACTTAAAACAGTTGAGAGAAGTAGTAGTACTTATAGGTAAATGACACCAATAGCTTTAAAGTATTCATGTTGACTTGATAGGGATAGATACACACTGTAAGAAAATAACCCGAAGAGGCATATAATTCGAAGATGATGTATAGATAACACTGATACACAATATACACTGATGTATTAAATTGGCCATGGTGTGAGGTAGACTGTAGCATAGAGAGGTTAGGTTAGGTTTTGGTGTAGAAGGTACTGTGGTCGGGGACCAGCCTCGTGTTGCACCCGTCCCCCCTGCAGCAAAAGTGACAGCTGAACTCCCCACTGGTCAGTACCTGACCGAAGCGCGTGCAGTGGTCCTGGTCTGACGTCTGGGCTAGCCAGTCCGTCTCACACGTCTGTCTGTTCACGCACCTGTAGAACACATAACAAATTTGTAGGAAACGATGCCATTTCTGTAGATACACAATATGGACGCACTTGATGAAGAAAAAATAAGGCGGGTTAATGACACATCTTAAGAAACAGATCACGCCTAGAGAAAGAAGGTATTAAAGAAAGAAAATGCAGCAAGAGTTGAGAAAGGAGGTATAGCTGTAGAAACTCAAGAAGAGTTGAGAAACGAGGTATGACCCTAGGAACCACAAGAAGAGTTGAGAAGGGAGGTACATGTATGGCTGTCGCAAACACAAGAAGAGTTGAGAAAAGAGGGTTATAAAAAGGAGGTAGGACTGTATGGGAAATACAAGAAGAGTTGAGAGAGGAGATATTGCTGTAGGAAACACAAAAAAATTTGAGAAAGGAGGTATGGCTGTGGTTGGAAACTTAAGAAGAGTTGAGAAAGGAGGTATGACACTAGGGACTACAAAAAGAGTTGAGAAAGGAGGTATGGCTGTATGGGAAACAAAAGGAGAGTTAAAGAAAGGAGGTATGGCTGTATGGAAAACTTAAGAAGAGTTTAGAAAGGAGGTATGACACAAGGAACCACAAGAAGAGTTGAAAAAGGAGGTTTTGCTGTTGGAAACACAAAGAAGTTGAGAAACGAGGTATGACTGTATGGGAAACACGAGAAGAGTTGAGAAAGGAGGTATGGCTGTATGTTAAACACAAGAAGAGTTGAGAAAGGAGGTATGGCTGTAAGAAACACAAGAAGAGTTGAGGAACGAGGTATTGCTGTATGGGATATACAAGAGTTAAGAGAGGAGAGTTGAAAAAGGAGGTATTGCTGTAGGATATAAAACAAAAGTTAAGAAAGGATATCTGATTCTAAGAAACAAAACACGTATGTAGGAATAAAATACACAGATACATACATGTATATATACTATAGTAGGGGAAAATACACAGATACATATATGTATATATACTATAGTAGGGGAAATAACACAGATACATACATGTATATATACTATAGTAAGAGAAAATACACAGATACATACATGTATATATACTATAGTAAGAGAAAATACACAGATACATACATGTATATATACTATAGTAGGGGAAATTACACAGATACATACATGTATATATACTATAGTAGGGGAAAATACACAGATACATATATGTATATATACTATAGTAGGGGAAAATACACAGATACATACATGTATATATACTATAGTAGGGGAAAATACACAGATACATACATGTATATATACTATAGTAAGAGAAAATACACAAATACATACATGTATATATACTATAGTAGGGGAAAATACACAGATACATACATGTATAT
The DNA here is from genome assembly GCF_025612915.1 of Magallana angulata. Lineage (NCBI taxonomy): Eukaryota > Metazoa > Mollusca > Bivalvia > Ostreida > Ostreidae > Magallana > Magallana angulata. Next base: position 57,760,975 of record NC_069117.1, read on the forward strand.
ATACTATAGTAAGAGAAAATACACAGATACATACATGTATATATACTATAGTAGGGGAAATTACACAGATACATACATGTATATATACTATAGTAGGGGAAAATACACAGATACATACGTGTATATATACTATAGTAGGGGAAAATACACAGATACATATATGTATTTATATACTATAGTAGGGGAAATTGGTTCTTTACACCAAACCAAACATTTACATACTCATGACAAAAAACTGAAAATAATACTATATTATGTTTGTACTATATACTGTTTGTACGAAACATCTAAAACCTTTTGTATATGTGATCATTTCCTGATGTGTCATGGTGTATATCGGTCATGCAGAAGTCCAGACCCGCGGGACAGGGGGTCGAGGGTGCGGTGTACACCTGCAGGGTGGAGCAAGGGCTGGAGGAGGCCAGGTCCCCACACTGGTGACAGTTCCGGGGAGCTGTCACAAAATGTCAGTACATGTAGTTAGTTTGGATGAATAATTGGGGTGGCAATTTCGGCGTGTTTTTATTCTTCAAAACTTAAAGCTGCTTTTTGTTGAGAGGTCACACGCGAAAACATTTCCAAGTGATTAGAAGCGATTCAATGTGAAGAAGTTTGTAACACTAGAGTTGGAAAAAATTGAATCGCTGTTAAACATCAAATAAAAATGCAATTTGTAATGATCATTGAGCTCTTTGCAAATATTATTTCGAAAGACGTTACTAAATATTTTAGCGTTTGCTAGGATTCATTGGATAGGATCACATACTGCATTAAAAGTAAAACATTTCACCAGTGAATTGCAATTAAATTTTTGAAACCAAAAAGCAAAGAAAATCGAATCGAACGATTTACTCATGACGAAAGAGAAAGAGAATATAATAACATAACTGAACAAATGATCTTCTAACCTGCCGTAGTTTGGGGTTTCACGGAAAACGACTGACAGTCTGTAACGAGAAATACATACATTTTGTAATCTTCAAATTTCGTTTGGACGATTTCAACTGACAAAGCGTCTCCATGATATTATGTTAGAACCTACATTCCTGACACCTGTTGCAGAAAAGTGCGCAACTGTCGAAGAAGTCCCTGCTATCGCCGTCTATAGGCTTGTTGCACGCTCCAGTGTTGGCGTGATACACGGCACAGAACCCCTCACTACGACACTGGTGCTGGGGGCTGTCTAAAAGAACGACAGAAGTGGTGCCATTAAGTTAAGTGGTAGCAAGGTGTTATTCATGTACCTTTCAAATTACGTAAGAGTTCCACATTTATATGAAACATGCCCAATTTGCACCAGAAAACAAAGTAAGCTTTTCTACATACATGTAATTTGCTTTGGGGAAAATTCTAACATTGCTTTTTGTTCAATCTTGCATCTATTTCTAGAGTTGGATCAACGCAATTTATAAACTAAAGCTATCGACCAAAGCATAGATCTTCACTTACTACTCGGGTATTTTGATTTGATCTCATGGACATTTGCTCTAAATACTCTTTATAAGAAGGACTTGTGAAGGTACATACTAGAGCAAATTGTAGAGCTAGATGCTGTTGTGGTCACTGATGGTTTAGTCGATGTCATCGGTTTTGATGTCGTCGTCATCGGTTTTGATGTTGTCGTCATTGGTTTTGATGTTGTCGTCATTGGTTTTGATGTTGTCGTCTTTGAGGATGTTGAAGACTTTGTCGTTGAATTGGTAGGCGCACTAGTCGTTGTAGATGTAATAGGTGATGAAGTGGTTGTCGAGGGTGGTGTGGTTGATGGTTTAACAGTGGTTGATGTAGTGGTTGATGGTGAGGTTGTAGTAGAAGTATTAGTTGTTGGGGATGATGTAGTTGTGGATGGTATAGTGGTAGATGCGGTTGATGGATTTGAAGTAGTTGATGGAGAGGTAGTGGTAGAAGTAGTAGGTGTCGGGGATGTAGTATATGTCGATGGTATAGTGGTAGAGGTGGTTAATGGATTCAAAGTAATTGGTGGTGAAGTTGTGGGGGAAGATTTAGTTATTGAAGTGGTTGTCGAGGATGGTTTAGTTGTAGAAGTGGTTGTCGAGGATGGTGTGGTGGTTGAAGTGGTTGTCGGGGATGTTGTGCTGGTTGAAGTGGTTGTCGGGGATGGTGTGGTGGTTGAAGTGGTTGTCGGGGATGTTGTAGTGGTTGAAGTGGTTGTCGGGGATGGTGTGGTGGTTGAAGTGGTTGTCGGGGATGGTGTGGTGGTTGAAGTAGTTGTCGTGGATGGTGTGGTGGTTGAAGTGGGTGTGGTTTTTATTGTGGTAGTTGTAATAAGTGACAAGATATTTCCAATCAAATCCATTTCTGTTAGGATACAGATGTTAACAAACGTTAACAATACATTTTGTTTGAAAAGAACTTTAAAAATCGTACTCATTGAAATCTTATTGATAAATCTACCTGTTTGGGTTCTGTTGTTGCAGAAGTCTGTGGAACAGGTGAGTTGATGCTGTAACAAAATATTATAGAACTATAGCCTAAGTTGTGCATTGAGTAATCCCCCTTTCCCCCTAACATTTTTTCAATTTTACCTGATTTGTATGTCCAGCTACACAACCCCTTTTATAAGCATCTCTGTGACCCTCATTAAAACACATCTAAAAAAAAAGTATCAATTTTACTCAATATTTTATCAAATAAGTTCAAGAGCATTGCAAAAGAAGTAAAGGGGAATAACAGGAGCTCCCTTTGACTTCCAACATACAAATGGATCTCTCTAATCTCTTCTTGTCACACTGAACAAATTGGCTGTTACTTTGAAAAACGCTGAAGGATGGCACAAACTGACGCACTACTACAGCTTGCAGAGTTGTAATAATTTCCCTAAATGGAAGAATTGGACATTGCATGCAAGGTACTGATCGACAGAAATAACCACTTACATATTTAAACTTATGGATTAACTAAGAGAGATACGTACGTTCATACAGGTATGTTTTTTCTGTATTACTCGATGCTGTCCAATAACTTTATATTTATTAAGATAAGGGATGTTCTCTTCCGCTCTAAGTAAAATAATAAAAATGCAACCTTCTGTTCCAAATTAACATTATATGAATTAGTGCCTGTTTGGGACGGTTACAGTTAGAAATTGACTCTCCCAACAAAACAATTGTCAACCGACGCAAAGCGGAGGTCGACAATGGTTTCGAGTGGTGTCAATTTCAACCGTTACCCTCCCAATTTAAACAGACACTATTTATTTTATTATACTGAATGACTTAATTTTAAAGAAAACTTTACTGCTTTTATTTTTATTATTTATTGGCACTATTTCAAACCGACTTCTTTAAGAATGACGTGAATTCTAAGGCGAACCGTACGCGCATAATTTACACGCATGTAATAATTCGCAGTGTTCCTTACTCTCCTGGTGTATGACATTATCATCTTACATTTATTTACCGCTCCAGTTTTACAGATAATATATGTTACATACTTTCCAGTTCTTAGATAATTCATGTTACCTACCGCTCCAAGTTTACCGTTATTGCAACATGCTAACTACTTAGAGGTTTACAGATAATACACTTAATTAACCCACTGCTCTAGTTAACAGATTAGGTTACCTACCTCGAGGTAAAAGATAATAGATATTACCTACCTTCAGGTTTACAGATAATACAATTTGCACACCGCTCCAGGTTTACAATTAATCCACAGCTCCAGGTTTACAGTTAACCCAGAGCTCCAGGTTAACAGTTAAGGTTACATACCTTCAGGTTTACAGATAATGCATGTTACCTACCGCTCCACGTTTACAGATAATACACTTTACTCTCTGCTCCAGGTTTACAGTAAAGGTTACCTACCTCTATGTTTACAGATAATACATGTTACCTACCGCTCCAGGTTTACAGATAGCGATGACGTGTGATTCCTGATTGAAGTATTCATTATGATGACTAACGTCGTACACAGAGTAGAAACAAGCCACGAGAGATGTGGTCCGTAAAATGTCCAGGTACGGCGCAACTATTATAGAATCAGCCCGATAAATAGATTCATACGAAATACATGTACATGTGTACTTTGATATATATTTTTCAAATGGCTCAACAAAACTAATATTCTGAACAAATATGTTTAGTTTTTATTTCAACTTACGAATATGTGGTTCGATGTGCTGCAAATCTACAGAGATAATATAAATTATTCTTAAAGTACACGTTGCCATGGTATCGTATTGTGAATAATATACATGTATAACTCATTCATGAATACATTATACGGTGAGTAATCCCCTATCTGGCTTGCTTTAAACAAGGAATTTATATTTATACCACGTCTGTAGTCACATAAATGATATTTTTCTCTTTCAACAATTGTTCTCTCTTTTTTTTAAAACCAATAAGCATTAGAACAATCAATACTGTATAATTATTGATATACATTTACAGCTACCGAGTATGATTCCCTCTATTTCTTACGGAAACTTATTGTTAATTCATAGCTCTATAGAACAGTTGTAGAAACTGAAGCTCTATAGAACAGCTGTAGAAACTGACAGGACTGAAATCTACACGCCCCTATTATTGATTGGTCGAAACCTACAGCGACCTAAGAAAAAGTACGAACTGCACGAAATAATCATGATGATGTCAGACTCAGATTCCGATAGGAGACGTTTTGGCTGTTTCTTTTAGTTAAGTACTAACAATAAGTTGGTTATTTTCTTTTAGTACTTTTTAGGATCAATTTGTGAATTTGTTGAAAGAAAGCTGTCAATATAAACAATAAAATGCTTTTTCTGCAATGTCGTCACCTTCATATCCCGCATGAATCACCAAAGAAAACATTTTATTGTTTAAAAAATGCTTTCTTTGATGATTCATGCAAGTTATGAAGGTAGCGATCATTGCAGAAAAGATTAACATAACCCGCGGTTTTTTTTTTTGGCAAAGTCGACACCTTCATATCCAGCATAAATCACCAAAAGAAAGGATTTTATAAATAGAACAAAATAATTTGGTTGACTAATTATACAATACAAATTGTACTCACTTAACCGACAGGCTGCCTTTATCTCGGCGTCTGAGAGGAAAAAATATACAGACATTTTTATGAATATTCTAAAACAATTGTGACATTGTTTAATCATCATCTTAGCACAACATCGGTTGCAAGAACAAAAATGAGGACTGAATTACTTTACATGAAAGTCCTTGGACTACATTGTTCAATTAAAGTATTTTCTTGTTTTTTGTACAAATTGGGATCAGATGAAAATAAAATGTATACGTACTGCTCTGCGAGAAATCTAACACTGACGCTGAAAAATAGCAAAATCAATTTTTATTTCAACAACTTTTATAACATTAGTACATGTATAAGTAATTTAAACATTTTATATTCCATAATTTCATGGTACTGAAATATACTTAAAGTATACCTTTTCTGAAGATGTCTTCGCAGGTCATTGAATCTAATTAACAAATAAAATACAAATATCAATGAGAGTATTCAAATCTTCTTGTATGTAGAATATGAAAAGTGTGAATGACAGCCATAATGTTGGACTGAACATGATGCATAAAATACATATTGGGGAGGATATGAAGAATGGTATCTTTTATTCTTATTCAAGAATAAAAATTTCGCCAAATACGGTCACATATGAAGTGCTACGTGTATGTAATTAGGTCTGCATGCTTAACCTTAACTATGTTTCATCTTAATCTGGTAATACCTTGTATGAAATTTAAAAGAAACGATTTTTTACCTTTTCAAAAGAGAGGTTTTTTGGATTTGTGTGTGTGTGTGGAAGGTTTTTTATTACTTTTTTTGTTATGCTTTTCTTGTTTTACTTTGTGAATAACTAATCATCATTGCACGACTTAAGAAAATATCAAACAATATAATCAGAACTTCATTAGCTCGTGGGTTTAGGTAAATTTTAATTCCCTTTAGAGTTCCCCATTTTTAAAGCAAAAGTTTTTGTTTACCTGTGTAAAGTTGACGCACTGGTGTGGTTGCCATGGGAACTGTGCTAGTTGTCGACCCAGATAATGACGTGGTCTTCGTTAAAGTTGAGAGTATGTTATTTACCAAATCCAACTCTGTTTGAAAAACACATGAGATAAAACAGATTATTTATGAACTCATTTTCGAGAGCACTGGTAAAGAGCTTTGTCTAATGACCCCCTACCTGTTTGGGTTCGATTGTTACAGAAGTCTCCAGTACATGCTGCTTGGTGCTAAAACAAACCAATGGACAACTGAATATCTGTCATAAACAACCAATGTACTACTGAATATCTGTCATAAACAAACCAATGTACTACTCAATATCTGTCAGAAATACACTAATGTACTACTGAATAACTGTCAGAAATACACCAATGTACTACTCAATATCTGTCAGAAATACACCAATGTACTACTGAATGTACTACGGAATATCTGTCAGAAATACACCAATGTACTACTGAATATCTGTCAGAGATAAACCAATGTACTACTCAATATCTGTCAGAAATACACCAATGTACTACTGAATATCTGTCAGAGATAAACCAATGTACTATTAAATATCTGTCAGAAATACACCAATGTACTACCGAATATCTGTCAGAAATAAACCAATGTACTACTGTCTATCTGTCAGAAATAAACCAATTTACTACTGAATATCTGTCAGAAATAAACCATATCTGTCAGAAATAAACCAATGTACTACTGTCTATCTGTCAGAAATACACCAATGTACTACTAAATAACTGCCAGAAATACACCAATGTACTATTGAATAACTGTCAGAAATACACCAATGTACAACGGAATATCTGTCAGAAATAAACCAATGTACTACTGAATATCTGTAAGAAATACACCAATGTACTACTGAATATCTGTCAGAGATACACCAATGTTTTACTGAATAACTGTCAGAAATACACCAATGTTTTACTGAATATCTGTCAGAAACAAACCAATGTACTACTGAATACTAGTATCTGTCAGAAATACACCAATGTACTACTGAATGTACTACTCAATATCTGTCAGAAATACACCAATGTACTACTGAATATCTGTCAGAAATACACCAATGTACTACTGAATATCTGTCAGAAATAAACCAATGTACTACTGAATATCTGTCAGAGATAAACCAATGTACTACTGAATATCTGTCAGAAATAAACCAATGTACTACTCAATATCTGTCAGAAATAAACCAATGTACTACTCAATATCTGTCAGAAATACACCAATGTACTACTGAATATCTGTCAGAAATAAACCAATGTATTTCTGAATATCTGTCAGAAATACACCAATGTACTACTCAATATCTGTCAGAAATACACCAATGTACTACTCAATATCTGTCAGAAATAAACCAATGTACTACTCAATATCTGTCAGAAATACACCAATGTACTACTGAATATCTGTCAGAAATAAACCAATGTACTACTGAATATCTGTCAGAAATACACCAATGTACTACTGAATATCTGTCAGAGATAAACCAATGTACTACTGAATATCTGTCAGAAATACACCAATGTACTACTGAATATCTGTCAGAAATACACCAATGTACTACTGAATATCTGTCAGAGATAAACCAATGTACTACTGAATATCTGTCAGAGATACACCAATGTACTACTGAATATCTGTCAGAAATACACCAATGTACTACTGAATATCTGTCAGAAATACACCAATGTTCTACTGAATATCTGTCAGAAATAAACCAATGTACTACTCAATATCTGTCAGAAATAAACCAATGTACTACTGAATATCTGTCAGAAATACACCAATGTACTACTGAATATCTGTCAGAAATACACCAATGTACTACTGAATATCTGTCAGAGATAAACCAATGTACTACTGAATATCTGTCAGAAATACACCAATGTAGTACTGAATATCTGTCAGAAATACACCAATGTACTACTGAATATCTGTCAGAAATACACCAATGTACTACTGAATATCTGTCAGAAATACACCAATGTACTACTGAATATCTGTCAGAAATACACCAATGTTCTACTGAATATCTGTCAGAAATAAACCAATGTACTACTCAATATCTGTCAGAAATAAACCAATGTACTACTCAATATCTGTCAGAGATACACCAATGTAATACACCAATGTATTTCTGAATATCTGTCAGAAATACACCAATGTACTACTGAATATCTGTCAGAAATACACCAATGTACTACTGAATATCTGTCAGAAATACACCAATGTACTACCAAATATCTGTCAGAAATACACCAATGTACTACTGAATATCTGTCAGAAATAAACCAATGTACTACTGAATATCTGTCAGAAATACACCAATGTACTACTGAATATCTGTCAGAAATAAACCAATGTACTACTCAATATCTGTCAGAAATACACCAATGTACTACTGAATATCTGTCAGAAATACACCAATGTACTACTGTCTATCTGTAAGAGATAAACCAATGTACTACTGAATATCTGTCAGAAATACACCAATGTACTACTGAATATCTGTCAGAAATACACCAATGTTCTACTGAATATCTGTCAGAGATAAACCAATGTACTACTGAATATCTGTCAGAAATACACCAATGTACTACTGTCTATCTGTCAGAGATAAACCAATGTACTACTGAATATCTGTCAGAGATAAACCAATGTACTACTGAATATCTGTCAGAAATACACCAATGTACTACTGTCTATCTGTCAGAGATAAACCAATGTACTACTGCATATCTGTCAGAGATAAACCAATGTACTACTGAATATCTGTCAGAGATAAACCAATGTACTACTGAATATCTGTCAGAGATAAACCAATGTACTACTGAATATCTGTCAGAGATAAACCAATGTACTACTGAATATCTGTCAGAGATAAACCAATGTACTACTGAATATCTGTCAGAAATACACCAATGTACTACTGAATATCTGTCAGTGATAAACCAATGTACTACTGAATACTAGTATCTGTCAGAAATACACCAATGTACTACTGTGTATCTGTCAGAGATAAACCAATGTACTACTGAATATCTGTCAGAGATAAACCAATGTACTACTGAATATCTGTCAGAGATAAACCAATGTACTACTGAATATCTGTCAGAAATACACCAATGTACTACTGAATATCTGTCAGAGATAAACCAATGTACTACTGAATATCTGTCAGAAATACACCAATGTACTACTCAATATCTGTCAGAGATAAACCAATGTACTACTGAATATCTGTCAGAAATAAACCAATGTACTACTGAATATCTGTCAGAAATACACCAATGTACTACTCAATATCTGTCAGAGATAAACCAATGTACTACTGAATATCTGTCAGAGATAAACCAATGTACTACTGAATATCTGTCAGAAATACACCAATGTACTACTGTCTATCTGTCAGAGATAAACCAATGTACTACTGAATATCTGTCAGAAATAAACCAATGTACTACTCAATATCTGTCAGAAATACACCAATGTACTACTCAATATCTGTCAGAGATAAACCAATGTACTACTGAATATCTGTCAGAGATAAACCAATGTACTACTCAATATCTGTCAGAAATAAACCAATGTACTACTGAATATCTGTCAGAAATAAACCAATGTACTACTGAATATCTGTCAGAAATAAACCAATGTACTACTGAATATCTGTCAGAAATAAAACAATGTACTACTCAATATCTGTCAGAAATACACTAATGTACTACTGAATAACTGTCAGAAATACACTAATGTACTACTGTCTATCTGTCAGAAATACACCAATGTACTACTCAATATCTGTCAGAGATAAACCAATGTACTACTGAATATCTGTCAGAGATAAACCAATGTACTACTCAATATCTGTCAGAAATAAACCAATGTACTACTGAATATCTGTCAGAAATAAACCAATGTACTACTGAATATCTGTCAGAAATAAACCAATGTACTACTCAATATCTGTCAGAAATACACTAATGTACTACTGAATAACTGTCAGAAATACACTAATGTACTACTGTCTATCTGTCAGAAATACACCAATGTACTACTCAATATCTGTCAGAGATAAACCAATGTACTACTGAATATCTGTCAGAGATAAACCAATGTACTACTCAATATCTGTCAGAAATAAACCAATGTACTACTGAATATCTGTCAGAAATAAACCAATGTACTACTGAATATCAGAAATAAACCAATGTACTACTGAATATCTGTCAGAAATAAACCAATGTACTACTCAATATCTGTCAGAAATACACTAATGTACTACTGAATAACTGTCAGAAATACCCTAATGTACTACTGTCTATCTGTCAGAAATACACCAATGTACTACTCAATATCTGTCAGAAATACACCAATGTACTACTGTCTATCTGTCAGAGATAAACCAATGTACTACTGAATAACTGTCAGAAATACACTAATGTACTACTGTCTATCTGTCAGAAATACACCAATGTACTACTCAATATCTGTCAGAAATACACCAATGTACTACTGTTTATCTGTCAGAGATAAACCAATGTACTACTGAATATCTGTCAGAAATAAACCAATGTACTACTCAATATCTGTCAGAAATACACTAATGTACTACTGAATAACTGTCAGAAATACACTAATGTACTACTGTCTATCTGTCAGAAATACACCAATGTACTACTCAATATCTGTCAGAGATAAACCAATGTACTACTGAATATCTGTCAGAGATAAACCAATGTACTACTCAATATCTGTCAGAAATACACCAATGTACTACTGAATATCTGTCAGAAATAAACCAATGTACTACTGAATATCTGTCAGAAATAAACCAATGTACTACTCAATATCTGTCAGAAATACACTAATGTACTACTGAATAACTGTCAGAAATACACTAATGTACTACTGTCTATCTGTCAGAAATACACCAATGTACTACTCAATATCTGTCAGAGATAAACCAATGTACTACTGAATATCTGTCAGAAATACACCAATGTACTACTGAATATCTGTCAGAAATACACCAATGTACTACTGAATATCTGTCAGAAATACACCAATGTATTACTGAATATCTGTCAGAAATACACCAATGTATTACTGAATATCTGTCAGACACAAACCAATATATTTCTGTCAGAGATACACCAATGTAATACACCAATGTACTACTGAATATCTGTCAGAAATACACCAATGTACTACTGAATATCTGTCAGAAATACACCAATGTACTACTGAATATCTGTCAGAAATACACCAATGTACTACTGAATATCTGTCAGAAATACACCAATGTACTACTGAATATCTGTCAGAAATAAACCAATGTACTACTGAATATCTGTCAGAAATAAACCAATGTACTACTCAATATCTGTCAGAAATACACTAATGTACTACTGAATAACTGTCAGAAATACACTAATGTACTACTGTCTATCTGTCAGAAATACACCAATGTACTACTCAATATCTGTCAGAGATAAACCAATGTACTACTGAATATCTGTCAGAGATAAACCAATGTACTACTCAATATCTGTCAGAAATACACCAATGTACCACTGTTTATCTGTCAGAGATAAACCAATGTACTACTGAATATCTGTCAGAAATAAACCAATGTACTACTCAATATCTGTCAGAAATACACTAATGTACTACTGAATAACTGTCAGAAATACACCAATGTACTACTGTCTATCTGTCAGAAATACACCAATGTACTACTCAATATCTATCAGAGATAAACCAATGTACTACTGAATATCTGTCAGAGATAAACCAATGTACTACTCAATATCTGTCAGAAATACACCAATGTACTACTGAATATCTGTCAGAAATAAACCAATGTACTACTGAATATCTGTCAGAAATAAACCAATGTACTACTCAATATCTGTCAGAAATACACTAATGTACTACTGAATAACTGTCAGAAATACACTAATGTACTACTGTCTAACTGTCAGAAATACACTAATGTACTACTGAATATCTGTCAGAAATAAACCAATGTACTACTCAATATCTGTCAGAAATACACTAATGTACTACTGTCTATCTGTCAGAAATACACCAATGTACTACTGTATATCTGTCATAAATAAACCAATGTACTACTGAATATCTGTCATAAATAAACCAATGTATTTCTGAATATCTGTCAGAAATACACCAATGTACTACTCAATATCTGTCAGAAATACACCAATGTACTACTCAATATCTGTCAGAAATACACCAATGTACTACTGAATATCTGTCAGAAATACACCAATGTACTACTGAATATCTGTCAGAAATACACCAATGTACTACTGAATATCTGTCAGAAATACACCAATGTACTACTCAATATCTGTCAGAAATACACCAATGTACTACTGAATATCTGTCAGAAATACACCAATGTACTACTCAATATCTGTCAGAAATACACCAATGTACTACTCAATATCTGTCAGAAATACACCAATGTACTACTGAATATCTGTCAGAAATACACCAATGTACTACTCAATATCTGTCAGAAATACACCAATGTACTACTGAATATCTGTCAGAAATACACCAATGTACTACTGAATATCTGTCAGAAATACACCAATGTACTACTGTCTATCTGTCAGAAATACACCAATGTACTACTGTATATCTGTCATAAATAAACCAATGTACTACTGAATATCTGTCATAAATAAACCAATGTATTTCTGAATATCTGTCATAAATAAACCAATGTACTACTGAATATCTGTCATAAATAAACCAATGTATTTCTGAATATCTGTCAGAAATACACCAATGTACTACTCAATATCTGTCAGAAATACACCAATGTACTACTGAATATCTGTCAGAAATACACCAATGTACTACTGAATATCTGTCAGAAATACACCAATGTACTACTCAATATCTGTCAGAAATACACCAATGTACTACTCAATATCTGTCAGAAATACACCAATGTACTACTGAATATCTGTCAGAAATACACCAATGTACTACTCAATATCTGTCAGAAATACACCAATGTACTACTGAATATCTGTCAGAAATACACCAATGTACTACTGAATATCTGTCAGAAATACACCAATGTACTACTGAATATCTGTCAGAGATACACCAATGTACTGCTCAATATCTGTCAGAAATACACCAATGTACTACTGAATATCTGTCAGAAATACACCAATGTACTACTGAATATCTGTCAGAGATACACCAATGTACTGCTCAATATCTGTCAGAAATACACCAATGTACTACTGAATATCTGTCAGAAATACACCAATGTACTACTGAATATCTGTCAGAAATACACCAATGTACTACTGAATGTACTACTGAATATCTGTCAGAAATAAACCAATGTACTACTGAATATCTGTCAGAAATACACCAATGTACTACTGTCTATCTGTCAGAAATACACCAATGTACTACTGAATGTACTACGGAATATCTGTCAGAAATACACCAATGTACTACTGAATATCTGTCAGAAATACACCAATGTACTACTGTCTATCTGTCAGAAATACACCAATGTACTACTGAATGTACTACGGAATATCTGTCAGAAATACACCAATGTACTACTGAATATCTGTCAGAAATACACCAATGTACTACTGAATATCTGTCAGAAATACACCAATGTACTACTGAATATCTGTCAGAAATACACCAATGTACTACTGAATATCTGTCAGATTATTTCTCCATTGGTTGTTTTTTCTCTCTGCAGGTTCCAGGGTGCACTTCCTGTCTCTCTACATATTCTTCTTAGCTATATTTTTAAAAATGGTAAGTATAACTGTGTCTATCTGTGTCTGTCTGTCTGTCTCTCTCTTTCGTCTTACATTACTTTTCCTATCGACAGTTATACTTGTCCTCTTTTACAACCTCTCGTAGTTGTCCTATTTTCGCGTATCCATTGCTTTATCTATTGCACTCAATTCGAACTATTCACATAAACATGTATGTTTTCATGTAATGTTATTTACCTGGTTGGTGGGTCCATCAACGCATCCTCTCTCATACGCCTCGTTATGAAGTCTGTTAAGGCACATCTAAACAAAAGTTATCGTCATAATTCATGAACTTGGTATTATTCACGTGCGAGAAGGTTTAACGACGTTCGCGAGAAATTCGTGTTCGCAAATATTTATTGACACCAACATGCCTTATAATATCGCTTGTATTTGTTATAATTTATCACAATGACTTTGGTCGCAAAAACTAGTTGTAATGCTGTAAACCATTTATTCATTGTTCCTAATTGTGAAGTAAAGTCTTCGCATATTTAAGTTGATTAACAGTGTAAATGATGATGCCCATCCATAATGGCACCGACAACTTCAGATGTCACCTACTGATCAAGGTTTACAACGAGTATAATACTATTACCTTCTGCGAAAGGTTTAATATTACCTGCCGCTTCATGTTTGTACACATGTATAATAATTTTAGCTAACGATTCAAGTTTACAGAAACAATTTAATCTTACTTTGTTGGTAGATACTCCAGGTTTACACTTACTTTTACCCGGTGTTCCAGATTTACAGTGATCATAACCTACGACTTCAAGTTGATAAATAGTATCCGCTCCAATAAAGTTTACATTTATTGTTGCATGTTATCTTCTTCAATGTTTTCAAATTATTGATGTTACCTACAGCTCAAGGTTTACAGTTACAGATACCTACCGCTCAAGGTTTACTATTACGGTTTACGAATAATACATGTGCCTACTGGTCCAGGTTTACATATTGATAAAATGCAAAATACCTACCTTTAGTTTAACAGATAATAAATGTTACCTACCGCTCCAATAAAGTTTACATTTATTGTTACATGTTACCTACTTCAAGGTTTACAAATAATTGATGTTACCTACCGCTCCAGGTTTAAAGATAATACATTTTACATACCGCTCCAGGTTTACAGTTAACCAACCGCTCCAGGTTGACAGTTAACCCACCGCTCCAGGTTTACAGTTAACCCACTGCTCCAGATTACAGTTACAGTTACTTACTGCTCTATGTTTACAGATAATTCAAGTAACCTACCGCTCAAAGTTTACAGGTAAGGTTACTTACCTTAATGTTTACAGATAAAACATGTTACCTACCGCTCAAGGTTTACAGTTTAGGTTATCTACCTCAAGGCTTACAGGTGTATGTTATATATGTTACCTACCGCTCCAGGTTTGCATTAAGTTTACCTACCTCCATGTTTACAGATAATACATGTAACCTACCGCTCCAGGTTTGCATTAAGTTTACCTACCTTCATGTTTACAGATAATATATGTAACCTACCGCTCAGGTTTACAGTTAAGGTTACTTACCTCCATGTTAACAGATAATACGTTATATTATATATATATATAATATAACGTATTATCTGTTATATATATATATATATATATATATATATATATATATATATATATATATATATATATATATATATATATTTTTGTACCTACCGCTCCAGGTTTACAGATAGCGATGACGTGTGATTCCTGATTGAAGTATTCATTATGATGACTAACGTCGTATACAGAGTAGAAACAAGCCACGAGAGATGTGGTCCGTAAAATGTCCAGGTACGGCGCAACTATCAGATTCAGCAATGATCTATTATATATACTAGTTCTAGTATGTAGTAACTACGCCGAAATTTAATGATAAATGTGTTTTATTTTGTTGATTAAATAGCAAGTATATATTAATTCCTTTGTTTACTTTTTGAAACTTTATCGTCAAAGAAAATTCTTGGTAAAGTATGTTTGTTTTAAAGGGACATGGTGACGCCCAAACCCATGATACAGCAAATATCGAATGTTTACAAGATTTCCACATATTTTATCTCATATGAAAAGATGAACTTTTGAAAAATTACGGTGTTCTAAAGTTAATGAATCAAATTAAAAATAGAAAAATAGAATTACGCGTGGGGCCAACACAAAAATATTGAGTTTTCCTTCCCAAACAACTCGGTTTGTTTACATGTACAATTTCCAGATGAGTTTTATCGGCCAGAAAATTGATAGGCGATGACTTATGATGCGTGAAACCTTCCGTTTGATGAAATTTTGAGTAGCTCTTTTTATTTCATAATCAAAAAGTAAAACATCTATTTTGAGTCACCGTGCCACTTTAAAGATTTTATATGAAAAAAAAAAACAAACGTTGTTTTGCAGAATATGTAAAAAGCCGAAGAGAAAAAAATCAGAAGAAATACACTTCTTAAAAAGTTAGTATTACTACTTACGAACGTGCGGCTCTATGTGTTTCAAATCTAAAGAAAAATTATTCTGTGTTTTGAGTTGTTGATTAATAAATGAATTGTCGTAGCAAATAAAATAGAATACGCAATACTCAACAATTTTTACTTACTTAATCGGCATTTCACATTTATTTCAGCTCCTGCAAATATAGAAGATATCACCTAATTGTAAAGACATTGGTCTGAACATTGGGAAATCATTGATATTCATTGAATGCAATTACATGTATCTTATTACCATTTATTATATTTCACGGGCTCTTAATTTCCATAAAATCGCATTTCTTAGGTTTCAGCAAAAAGCGACGATTTAAAGTTCTAAACAAATACTGTATACTGGATTATTTTCGCCCCGTGTAATTTTCGCCCTTTTACACTTGCAAGCAGTTTCGCCCCGTATTGAGTACGCCTAGACACATTTGTGTTTAAAGAGAAATAATGCCCATTCTTAAATTTGCTCGCTGACAATGAGGACGAAAGGGGCGAAAATAAAACGAGGGCGAATATTTCCCTGTATACAGTATTTCTCCGACCTTGACACAATTAACTCAACAAATTGATAACTTTTTTTAAATTTCGTTACAAAAGAATATATTGTACTCACCACTTTGCGAAAAATCGAGTGTTGTGGCTGAAAATCAACGGAGGAAAAATAGAAAATTCGAAGATAAACTTTTCCAGGAAATTGTTTTGTTATAATCAGATAACTCTGCGGTACTGTACCTTTACTGAAGATTTCATCGCACGTGTAGGCTTCTAAGACCGGGAGAATGCACAGAACTTCAACATAGAATTGTACCGAGAAATAGAGAAGTAGATATAGATTACAGATCTCTATATATTTGTAACAGACATAAACCACTCAGCTGAGATAAAATTCCAGATTATAAACGTAAAGTAAGAGAAAAATCATTTTAATATAAATGTGTTAAGTCTCACCTATAGCCGACAGCAATGCACCACCAGATGTCATTGTAAAGTTAACAAGATGTAGAACAGTTAGTCTTAGTTCTTATCTCCGAGGAATTATAATAGAACCGAGTGTGTAACATTAATCCCCAAAGGTATTACTAAACATTTACATACTATTTCTCGTGTTTCAAACGTGTAGTTGACAGAATATGATTTCATATTTATATATAAACGCTATATCGTGATGGGGAGGGGTGCCTGTGCCCCTCCCTGGAGAATTAGACATCTCTGCATTTGTTGAGCAAGCAAAACACGCAATATGCAATGGAAGGTCTGCTGTTTTGCGGGACATGTTCATGTAAATAATTATCATTATAATTATCATTGGGCATTTTACCTTTGCGTAATAATATGATCAAAAGAAAAAAGGGCTTTTCAGAAAATAGATATGGACTGAACATTTTCTTTTATATATTAAGATAACAGTAGCCGGGAAAACCATCAATAATTAAGGTAACTTACTACACCCAGACTTCGATGCGGTTGTATATCGTCTTAGCTCAGTGGTTAAAGTATTGGGCTTCTGGACCGTACAGCATGAATTCGCAACCGTCTGGAGCTTTTGTTCATGTTTACTGAATTAAATTTTCGAAAAAGTAATTTTTCATCAAGAATTGCACATTTTTTGTCTATTTGATTTAAATACTACTTATTCATTATTATATCTATCATAATCCAGAAATTTTCTGCTGATTTGAGAAAATATTTAAAGGTTAAGTGAGCCACCTTAAGGCCAATGAGGCGTAGCACGTTTTCATTTCTCTACCTCTGAGTCTCAAATGGTTAATGATGTTATACAAAGAGAATGGCTCCGTTGTTTTGTTGTTAAAATACCAAGTGCATCGAAAAGAATTTTGAAGAAATAATAAAATTTTGCATTAAGAGATATCTGTGACCCTGACCCCTTATTTCAAGGAAAATTTCAAGGTCGTGACACAATGTAAAGAGGATTCTCTTAGAATCCATGCCTGTAAAGGCGTAGGTAAACTAGTACGTATCTCTGTTTATGTTGTCACAAGTCACACCTTGATCTATATAGTACATTTATTCGCTATCAGGGATTAGAAAACTCGGCCAAGTGTTCCCAGATATGTGTCATATAAAACCACGGTCAATCAAAAAGTATCAACGCACTTTTCTAATTCTGATTTTGGTAGTACTTCAGTGGTACTTTGTTCCTCTGTTCGATCGATCGAAAAGAAAATGCTCCTAACAACTATCCAATGTAAATTTTCATCAGTCCCCTTGAGAGGTCTAATATTCGAATTCATTTCTAACCAAAAGTGTGCAGAGATCAATCTTTTTTATCCCATGAAGCTTCGCGTATATAATGATAACAGTTTATATGCAGTAGGATGTACCGTTTTGACCTAATTGTGTAAATGTACCATTTATAAGATAAGTAAACCTACATATCAGACTATATAATGCTAGTTAAATTTTGATAATTTATCTGCAACACTAACGTTATATTTGTTTTTTGTTGACGTTTCATTGAAACTTTGAAAAACTATGAATATCATTTTTATAATAAGAAACCCTTTTCCTTTCCTCCAAATATCTTCCACTATGATTTTTTGACAACGATGGCCCAACTATATTAATCCATTAAAATGACCCTTGATTTTCTATCTTATTTCTCTCTCTCCTTTCCCCCCCCCTCTCTCTCTCTCTCTCTCTCTCTCTCTCTCTCTCTCTCTCTCTCTCTCTCTCTCTCACACATAATGACGACGATAGTGAAGTAACATTTATTAATCGCCATAGTCAGAACAAATCTCACAGAAGCCAAAACATGAAAAAACACCCGCTTTTCTAAAGCGTAGACAAAAATAACACGAATAAATACTACAAGTAACCATGGTAACAAGTACATAACGAAAATAAGAACGAATGATTTAACTTGACTTAAACATGTCACACAAGATTCTTTCGATTGGAATGTTGCCAATTGTTCTCCGGAAGAAAATGTCCTCAACTGCGCGAGAACTCACGTTGCGCAGTGCCGGAAGTTGCAGTAGTAGTCTTCCAAATCGCGTTTTCAGAAGTTTCTGGTTGCTGACATAATCATACAGCATTATCTGCGCCTGGTCCTGCAATGCCTCCACTTGTAACGAGTCACGCAGTCCCTTCACATCTACAACAAGTTAAAGGGTATATTAAAACACTGACAGGATTCAAATAAAAATTGTTACTTTCAAATCCGCCCTAGTAAAACATATAGGTACAAGAAAACCTTGAACAAACAATATCATTCAATGACAATCGCATTCTCGTGTAAAGGACGGAACAAACCTGGTTTAAAGAGGAGTAGAGCCTTAAGGCATGCGTACTCCGTAGAGTCCAGACGGATGCCGTTCAGGCGGAAGATGATATCCTGAAGCTGCCTCAGCTGTAGTGACATCAATGTGGTCTTCTCCATTTTAGGTCCGTCCAGCGTGTATCCATTAGCACTTAGTAAGAAACCTGAAACAGATAGCAGCTGATAAATGGGCCAGCATCCCACAATAAGCATACATAAAAATGATAACAAGTGAGAGTTGTCTCTCTTATTCAAAAATCATTTTTACCTTTCTTGCAAACAATGCATGACTGAAGAGATATGGGAAATAGCTCACCTATGTCAATATTCAACGACCATTGTGCCGCACTCAGTACAAAGAGTTCACACCAGGATTCTTCCAACAGAATAGCTTGGTCACGGAATGGCAGCTGTAGGAAAGAAGGTATATTTTTCGCCCACTTGACCGACATGAATAGAAGTTTGGCAGCCGTCTCAAACGTACAATCGTTGGAGGGGACGCCATTGTAGAGAGGGGTCTCTGTTGGGTTGTCGGGCGGAGATCGATGTGGGTTGGTAAATGGCAGGGCTAGTTTATGTGGGGTCAGCTGGCCTTTTTCATCTGCGCTCGTGGTACTTGAACTAACCGGAGAGGATATGTCGGCGCTGGGTTTGCTCTCTAAACAAAAAATATATGAAACGTAAGAAAGCTAAGAACATAGGTACAATAGCACAGGAAAAATAAGCAACAAGATAACTAAACACACCTTGTTCTTGCTTCACATCATGCAGACCTGGACTATGGTCTCGCCTAGGAGAGCTGTTGCTCTCGGTAGAGTCCACGGAAGGGGAGGGAGACCTGCTGATACTTTTATCTCCTCCATTCATAGAAGAGTTTGTAGACGATACGCTGCTACTCGCACCATCACTTGATTCCTGGTGCGGGCGGAGACCTATGTCGATATTTCCATTGGTTATGTTAGCGGACAGGAAAAAGTTACGTCTCTGGTCCGGAATAGGAACCGGAAGTGAAGGCATATAGGGAGAGTACCTTGGTACGGCGTACTCTGGGTGATACCCAATGTTTAGTCCATAGCTTGGAACCTGGTTGTATGTGTAGCATCTGCAATACATAAAAAAAATACTGCAATACAGTCTTTACAAACTTGAGAGTTTACATTTGGTAAAGTACGATGTCATCCGTCGTAATTTTTTCAAATCATGATCCATTTATAGAATAAATTTAATTTTTGCCTATGTTATACGTGATATACCATAACTTGTTTTGCGGTTTATAACGCGTAAACTGTCCCACGTTATGTCAAACTCTTATAACATTGGTTGAAATTATATTTATTCCTTAAAATTTAATTTTCTATTTTTAAAATTAGAAAATAATAACTATTACATATTAAATGACGTTAATTTGTGCAAAATTTAAACGTAACGTAAAGCGGATTAATACGTTCCGCATGCGCGTCGTATTGTAACGGAGGCATTATATATGAATTTGTTCAGCCAATCAAATGAGGTGTTACAACCAAAATTAAGAGATATATAAGTAGAGTAATTTCATTTGTAATTAATAAAACAGTGACTTACCTTTGTCGCTCAAATATATCGCCAATATGATGTGGAAAAGGGCTTTGATTTTTCATAGAATCACCAAAATGATCTGGGTTGTCTTTCTTGAATTGGTAACATCGGGGGGCCCGCTCATGTTGAACAGCTACCAGAGAAGAAGAAAAAAATTATTACATTTAAATGTAGAACACACTGATGAGCAAAGATTTCCCTTTAATTAAAAATAATTAAATTTAAAATAATTAAAAACAAACAATGCTTAGTACAATCTACTTCTCTCAGTTTAAATTCTTGATCGTTTCGAAAATTTGACCAAAATTTGAATGTCAGAAGTCAAGGTACAAGTAAGACACAAATTTCAAATTCTTTGTTGTGCAAAAACAGCCCAAGTCATTTTTTTGCAACAAATAAGGTACTTTTAAAAAATGGATACTTAAATACTTTCATGTGCTTATGAATAACTGTATAAAAAGAAAAAGCAAAATTTGAATAAAACTTGAATATGTGTAATTCTATATCTCACTTGAAACACTAGATATGCACGTTTACCATTCTAGTTATCTAAAAATGGAAGTATATAAATTTCAAAGATAAGAGATTTTTCAATTTACATGTATTTACAATGTAACAAGATAATGCTACAGATTCTCCCATTTGATAAAAAATATTTGAACAAAATTTACATTATAACATTTTTTTTATATTTTGAAAAATTGACATATAAAACCTATTGCACCAGTCATGTTTTTACATTTTCTGTTTGTTATTTTTCATGTTTCATAAAAATTGTTTAAATTTAGAGAAATGTGTTAGAAGAATACAATTGGGGGGGGGGGGGTATTAAATAAGAATGAAAATTATTAATTTCTTTATCTTTCACATTAAATGTGGATATTCTGTACGATTTAAATATTCGCATCTAGCATATTTTTGTTTTATATAAATCACTTTTTTTTTTTTTTAGATTTCTATTATCTTGCTTTTGTGTTTTAACAAAATACAAAGCTCTGACAAAACGGCTTGCAAAACGTGTCTTTTTCATTCAAAATTATTGGAAACTTTCTGACGTAGATGCGAATGTCCAATGCAACCGCTGAGGAAACTTCTCTTTACTTGACAATAAGGCATTTAAAATATGGAGGCCACAGGTTGGAAGATATCACATTACCCTTTATTTGCAAATTGGCTCTATTTAACACCAGTAGCCGGCGCTCATTAAATATTTTCCTTAATACTTCATTCAGTAATCTGTATACAGAACTTCTCCAAGAGTCGCGTGCGCTCGCGAGATCTCGTTCGCGCAGTGAGAGCGGACAGGTGAGGCAAGGATGGTTTTGTCAACAGGGTGTCACCGCAGTGAAGGGGCTTTGTCGTCAATCGGCGTATGGTTTAATTAACCAATCTACAGCCAACTTGGCATTGTAATATGTTTATTGTACAACAACAGGGGACAGGGGAACAAAAGAATTCTCGATTACAAGCTTTTACATTTTGACAAACAAAACACCGATACTTGATCTCCACACGCCCCTCCACACTTACCGCTTCAAATTATTCGGGTATTGCTGTCTCTTCACTTTACACCAGGTCCGTCAGATTGTTTAGGGATGATCATTTTCTCTTTTCAGCATAGTTTTATGAACCGTGTGCTTTGTTTACTAGTATTTTGATTTCTAAAGATTTATTCTCCCGATTTCTATTTATCAATTTTTTTCTATTTCTACATGTAAATGATTTTATGCTGAAAATAAGTTCCTGTTGACACCGAGTCTAAAATAATATTAAATCGACGACAAAGGATTGATCGGGAAATAATGCAATCAGCATCTTCCATAATTGAACATATTTGCTCAAATTTTGGTGCAGACCCACTTGAAGCAATACATATGAGTTTGGTTTGGAAATCCTGCGGCAGACACGATTCTCTTCATCATTACACATAGCTTATGTTGACCCAAACACTAGAACCAGTACTTGTTATGGATCAGCGCATTTTTCCGGGGATATCCGATCCCGACTGATTGATCACTCCGGAGAAAGGTACACTCGAGATGACGGATCGGAGAACTTTCTGAGAAAGCACAGGTGAAGTCAACACGATTACCTGGAGTTTGGTTATCAAATACTCCAGGGGAAACGAGAAGAAAACGCTACATCCAGAAGCCAAACCTCAAGCACTGTTTCAGTAATCAATCAAAGAACTGACAAAAATCTCTTGTGACCATATGTGTACCTTTAAGCTTAGCAATAGTTTGACACCTTTTATAGAAACTTATTCGAATCTTAAGATAATTGATAAAATATATTCAATAATCAAACGTTAAAAAATTAATTAAATGTATATGCGTATTTCGTAAATATCTCCTTACCATCTCTGTTCATCTTCATTTCCAGACATTTCCGGAACCTGCAGGCCTGGCATTGGTTTCTTCTTGCAACATCTACCACACAGTTTCCGTTTTCCTTGCAGACGTACTCCAGACTACGACGGATGCTCCGCTTGAAGAATCCCCGACAGCCGTCGCAGCTCTGCACGCCATAATGTTTCCCAGAAGCCTTGTCTCCGCAGACAAGACACAAGATTTCCGGTTTTCTGTCTTGTTGTCCAGAATCTTTAAAAACACAATACATGTATATGGTAAAACTAATTATGTTGCTGATTGTAATTTAAATATTTGAGCTTATCAGTTAAAAAGGCATTACATTGAAGATCTGGTTTCATATTGATAAAACTATATATACAGTTTTGAGCAAAATGGAGAAAAAAAGACAGATCAAGGGGATGTTTATTAATATAAAAATTATTATAAATCACAATCGCCCAAACAAAAATTTCTACAGAGGTCCCTCTGGTTTGATACTATTCCGATATTATATTTACATCGCCTTATGAGTACTTGAGCTTTATCCCTTACATTCTTTTTAGAAATGTAACCGTGTTCATGTAGATAGTGACAGAGCCAATTCTTGATCTTATGTGTTTAGTTCAATGTAACTGCGGATGGATATACCTTGAACATTCAAATTTACTATTTAGTAATGCCCACTCGATATAGTTACGCGATTTATTAAAATGACTTTCAAATCATTTATCAACATTATTAAATGATTGCTTATTTTTTTACTTCAAGCGTGTTTTTCGTGCTTGATCAAAATTTTAGATTCAACTCGAGCACGGGCAGCACTGAATGACGTCAGACCTCCAAATATTTTAAACACATGTACCATCAATCGGCAAAACCCCGCCGATTCCGTATACATGTATATGGAAGAATTTGATATTCTTTGTAGGCAAAGAATCTATCACAAATTGCATTTACATTTATTTATCCAGTTTTTGCACTCATATAAATGTAAACAGGAAAACAATTTTTTGGTGTTTATCCCGAGATATTGAGGTAGCGATTTTTGCAAAATAATGAACATATCCCTTTAGTTATTTATTTTTTTCTTTTAACTTTTATTCATATTTTTAATTATTCTTTTTTTTTTTTTTGCAATGCTGGCCACTTTCATACCAGAATGAAACACCAGAGAAAGCATTTTTGAAAAATATAAATTCTAATTGTTTTCTTTCTCTAGTATCAAAAGAGGATTCTCTGTATATCTTCCGAAGCTTAATTTTAAGTACATATAAACATATTGGGAAAAAACATCAAATTTACTTTAGTATATTCTGGCCAAAATATGATGTTGTACAAATAATCTACTGAAAAACAGTACTGTTTTATCGAATTTCGAACTTTATTTGTGGTTTATTACATGAATATTATATTTTTTTACATCAGAGAGAAATAACTTTTGACAATAAGGAAGAGAAAGGTAATGGAGAGAGAGAAAGTAAATTATGAAAAATGTTTGCAGATTATTTTACGGTAGCGACGTGTTATAAAGTTTGAATATTTCCATAATTTACAATAGTAGGCACACCTCCTTCGATTGATAGACAATTGCAAGTTTTTTTTAAAACAGTTTTTATAATATTTTTTTCAAACCTTACTACCTCAAAAGTTGGGTACTTCAAGTATCCTGGTTTTTTTAAACTCAGGGTGTCACTCCAGTCATTTGAATCTCAAACATACACGTGTAACAATTTAGAAAATACTTTTCCAAGAAAAAAATTCTTCTGTAATTACTGGTATTGCAGGAAAACAATTTTTCAGTTGAATTAAACATCTAAATTGTGTTTCATGCCAAGGCTATAATAGACTTTGTGATATATTTATAATATTTTCCATGTAAATTTTGAATAAATTTAAATCAATTTCCTCAGAAATTTATAATTCATAATTACAAGCATTAAAAACAACCATGAATGTAATTATTTCTTACATAAGATTAAAAAAAAACCAAACACAAGCATTTAATGAGTTCATTCAAATAGTCAAATATTTTTCGTACATTCGGAATAAACTTATAATAATTACAAAGGTAGTCAGAAATGCTTATTCATCTGCCAATTATTTACAATTCATAATAGAGTACTTTGCCGTCAATGTAGGGGATAATGATAGTAAAAACGTGCCCCCTATGACGTCGGGGATCATATGTAAATTAGTCAGGGTCCCTGCTGGGTTTGAACTCGTCTTTTGACTTTTGTTTCTCAAAGCAACAGGGGGTGGTGCGGTGTTAATGTTTAAGATTTACTCGAGAGTCTATTTCGAAAAACAAAAATTAATCTTTTTTTCTACAGAAAAGTTATTTCTTTAAACTATTGCTTGTTGCAAATATTAAAAAAAAATATTTTATTCATACATTTTGAATCGCACAAATATCTCACCGGAAAAAGAGATTATGATAAAAGCCCGTTATATGACCGATGTTCGTGAAAATTACACTGGAAAAAAAATATCCTATTTATTCATATTGTATGTGTATAAATTTTTGATGCATTTGGATTCATCGCTGCGTGTGCCGCCGCAGGAGCTGCCGCGAATATGTAATGTTTTACAGAGAGTTCGGTAATATCAGGTAATCTGATTCTTGACCAAATTATAACCGTCTCTACAACTGCAAATTAGTTTTATTCTACATGCAGAAGACAATGTAGTTCTATGACTACCGTCATGCCAGTATCGGTTACTCAATATTACCACACCGAGGTCCTTGTCCCCACGAGTTCGCCTCAACGAGGGCCGCCCTTAGAAATTATTACGTCACAGTCTTAAAAATCTTGCATAATATTATATCAAGATTTCATATGTTTAATCTCCATTCTTTAAAATTAGTATATACGATTAACAATCTTTTGGAAATATTTAAGGGTTTTAAAAAATATATCCCATACAGATACTAGTATCTGTTTTAGCAGTAAACATAAAAACATTTCCGCTTTTATTCAAAATCAGCATGTAGAGGTACTATCCACTCCTTTAATAGAATCATCAAATTTTCCAACCTCTATCGTTCAATAAACAAAAGAATTGGCCCCTAAATCGCTACTACTTAATTTATGTAAACTTATATTAAATTCTTGAAATAGAAACATTTACACATGTGACTCGAAAAAAATTCTAACTTGATACATTTTCGGCAAAAAAGTCAGTTATTAGTAAACAAATTTAACTTTATTAAATAAACCATGCCAACTACTTATACAATGCATTGCACCCTGTCAAGTTTTAACAACAGATTCCATACGCTTTTTAAAGAAATAAAGTTCGGTTGAACTATCGTAAAAAAATAAAAGCGCTTATTCTAATATGATTATAACATAGAAATATTTTGACAAGTCAAGTCAGTTGCTTGGTGTGTGAATGCATCTTTCAAATATATGACTTGTTTGCGCATTACATGAAATCGCTTTATCTTTGAAGTTAAAGAAAACGTTTCGAACACCGCAATGTAGAAATAGCCCGAGGCCATCCCATTGACAATGGCCATCAATAGCCTGATTCGCACGAGGATATGTAAAAAAGAGTACAAAAACTCTTGCCAAACTTTCTCAAATGTTAAAAAAGAGATTAAATATCATAAAAAGACGTACCTCTAATAATTTCAGGGGAAAGGACCGAATTCATTCTTGTAGACACCCTGGAAGTAATTTGTAATATCGGCTGGTTCGCTAGTGGAATGTCGTAATACACAACGAACTGCGCTGATTTCGTCTCACCCCTAACCTACCGATGATCGCGTCAATCCCGTGCAAGTTGAGCGCTGAATGACATCTCAATCCGACTTCTGATTGGCTGAGTCCATTCGCTGTCACCTCATCGCCGATTCCTCGGTGTGTGATATTTTATTAACTGCTAGCGTAACGGTCCATTGTGTTTTTAATTAGCTATTATTGAGTTTGGTGTTTTAACTATTTAATAGGAATACTATAGGGGCTTTACTTTTTCGGGTGGCGTTGTCTAAGATTATCGCAGTATTGTGTGACATTGCGGTTGAATGGCCTGTCCCGTTGTCCGGGGGAGAGGATGAGGACTTTGGAGAGGGATTAATACGAAGATTAATGTAGATATCAACTGATCAGAAAATGGGGGATTTATTTTTGGTGTTACCTGAGTTGTTTTGGACACAGGTGAAAGCGGGTCCTGACCCCCCGATGGATCTGTTGACATTGCTGGATAAATTCTAAATATATAACAACCAAGTCCCAAACACAAGATTCTGGATCAGTTTTTAAGATTGAATAAACAACATTGGCTATTCTAGCAGAGTTGTGAAATTATGACATATAGCATATAATATTTTTATTTTCTAAAACACATAAATAAAGATAGGATGATTTTGTTAAAATTCTTGTTTGAATATGCTACCGATTTTGACAGGCAAATAGGGATTTTAATTGATGAAGTATTAAATCAATATACCTATAATGTACTGACTTTACACTTTCTATGTCATTTTTTATATTTTTGACAATTTATAACACAAGGCGGAAATCTCGTACGTTTTTCAGCTGTGTGTAACATTATGCCCATACCTCTCATTTTCCCGACTTGCCCGATACATCATATAGTAGAGGAATATTTTACAACTGTTGACCTGCGTGTATCAATACACAACTAGAAATATTGATATAAATATGTAGATGAATGAATAAATAAAGATAAACAAATCAAAAGATAAATTAAAGGAATGGGTCATGGAAATTTTTAAAGGAGTTTAATCACATGTCAAATTCAATGGAAAAGAATTAGGGTGATTTAACCATGCATCGGACACATACCTTGGATCGGACAACTTTGTTTATAAATATACAAATAAATGTGCATGCGCTCATGTGTTGTTTCGTATATTCCTGAATTAGAACAAATGAACTTTATCATTATTAAGAATTTGACAGTCACGTTGTCAAAGAAATAGCAATATAGACATCGTAAAATGACATCAAATACGCCATTATTGAAAATTTAGTTACGAAGATTTTACACTAAAGCATGATTTGAATGTTGTGCGTTTGATTGTACATTAGTGAAAATGCACTCTCTGCGTAAAATAATTAGAAAGAAGTAAGTTTTGAAACAAAATTTGATTAAAATAAGTCCAAGAAATTTGAACAATTAATGTCAAGGTCATTATTGCACCATATGTTCATTTCACCATGGATCGGACACAAATTAACCATGCATCGGACAGTTTTCACTGCATGATTTCTTCTAATAATATGGAGATTATGTGCCCATTCCTTGTGATATACTTTAAATGTGAAGTAAAATAAAAATGTAAAAAATAATTGATACAAACATTTTCCTCAAACCACTTAAAAATCGAGTTTTACGGACACACCTTTTTTAGTCCAAAGTTCCTGTAGGAGCTGGCACGATAAAGAACCCCTTATGATAAATATTCCTTTAAACAGAAGCACTAGTCTAAATTCCGATATGTAGATTTGAGGATTTACATTAAAAGAAATATGAATAGCAATTGAATAAATTAATATTTCCGAACCTTTGTATTTCGCATTAAAACCAGAAAATGTTGTTATGTTTAATCTCTACTGCACTGCTATAGCTGTCCGATGCTTGGTAAATATTGTCCGATCCATGGTGAAATAGTTCAACACTTCATTAATTTGCTTTATTTTCTACATTTTTAACAATTTCACAATTTTTTCTCCAATAATTAAGCAAGGGGAAAACCTGTAACTTTTAAAACAAGTTTTATTTATATTTGGACGATATTTAATGCGTGAACAAAGGGAAAAATCCAAAGGTGTCCGATGCATGGTGAAATCACCCTACATCAAAATTAGATGTGGATATGATAACAAACAAGATATGGTAAAGATACATAATTTTCACTAGTAGCAAAGGAGTTTATGCTCGAGAATATAAAGTTGACTAATCGCAAGTTTCGCGGAATGTAGGGACCATGAGTGTGATTAAAAAATGCTCAATGAATCAAATTGAAGTAAATGATTTTACGAGAATATTTATTAAGTTAAAGTTGAAATAATTTTTTGGAAAAAAACGTGTTGGGAGGGGGGGGGGGATAAGCCGGGGCATAAAAGTCAATTTAAAAAACCCACATTGTTTTCCTACAGATATATTCACTTTTGTTACATTTATTAAACATATGTAATTATCTGTATTCAGAATTGCCAAAACCTTCAAAAACTGCTTTAAATTTAATTGATATTAAGACATCAAAATATGAATATGTAATTGAGCAACAAAATGCTAATGAAATCGGATGTTCAGTATTTTTTTATGGAGTGTGTATCATACCATCTTTTAAAGAACATATTTTGATAAAATAAGTAAACGTCTATCAAAAAAATGGTACCAAGACCCACTCTATGGTCAAAAACAAGTTTTCTTCATTCAGTTTTCAAGATGATCATCAAATGGACAAGACCGAATTATGTTTGCGCAATACTAAATTGAGTTTGTTATTTCCGTGGTGTAGCGTTTAGCGAGGAATTTTTGGAACAGAATTATGTTGAAGTAGGTGTTCGATTTCAATGAATCGTGCTGCAAACATTTTTTAAAATCTTTGTTTACTTTGTTTTAATTAAAAACTCATTTGATGTAAAGAAAGTAAAAATTGCGTTATTATGAATTAAACACATGCACTTTATCATTTTATAGATTATCAGTGAAAGCTAAATCAGTTATCTTTAGTATTATTTTTAAAAATAAACATGTTACTTTGTTGAGGGTTTACAAATTCTGGACTTCAAGTCTAAAAGATGGCAATTTTTATTCTATGTACACGCACATAATAAATTTTCTGGAGATATGTAAGCACAGAAATAAAAATATTTGATGCTAATTCACATATTATACTAAATGCGTGATTGTCATTTGAAACATACTCATGATAGGGTTGAGTCCACTTGTGTGCATATGCCTCTGCTCATTCCCCCAGGTTCTTTGTAAGTGGACATAAAATGTAACAGCATAAAAACTCCTAAAAAATAATGTCTCAACATTGCTTACATTGCCTTTTGTTCTCTTATTCACACGCCTCTACCACGAATGTTCTGCTGAATGAAATTTTCCATATATTGTAAATATAAATATTAATACTCATGCCTTACTTTAGGGCGACAGTGCTATTAGTGCCAGGGAAAACAAACATTTATTTTCTTTAGTTTATCGTTATATCAAAGACACACAAAGATTTAGTTGATGTTTGTACACAATTGCAAATTTTATATATCACTGTCATATGATCTGTTGACCTTACATTTTGTGCATACATAATTTTGTATTGTATTATATACATGTACTTTTATTGGGAGAGAGTGGTCTAAGTTTTTGAACTTGTGCCCAATCCCAGTTGTAATTTTATACAATAGAAATACATGTATGTTCAAATCAATGACATTTGATAATATATGTGTAATATTTGAGTGGATTAATGTATTCAACAGGAGTTTAGGCATCAGCGAGCTCGGACAGAAACAAAAGCCCAGAAGACCCAGGACAAGTTCGCTAACCTGTTTATGTGTATTATTTATTTTGATAACAATTGACATTGGGTGAATGAGCAAAGTTATAATTGAAGATATTTTCACTAAGCATATGATTAATTGTCAATTGAAACAACATCTAAGTTTTTCTCCGTTCCAAGACCGTTTTCCAAGACCGTTTTTCCAAATACAAATACAAATTCCAAGTACCAAGATCCGTTCTCTATTTGTCCGTTTATCAGACCTAAGTTGCTTTAGACAACAGTCTTAAATTATTTACGTGAAGATAAAAATAAACCTAACTAGAAATAACATTATAAAAAATCTTTTTTGGTCCTCTTCTCCAACAAGCTCTATGTATGTACAAGTAACCTGAGCACCTAATCTGAAAAGAACCATCTTTTAAAGAGAGTTAGTATGACGCCATTCTTGGTTCAAATTATTCGCTTTCAAGAGCTTCAGGGCGCATGCTCAAGCACCAAAACATCTCAAGAAGGAGCGTATAGAACAAGAAATAATGTAAAGTTAATTGATGCTGGTTCCCCATCCATCGAAAAACCAAACGTCGACTTGAGCAGAAATCATGGAGCAATCGTCCGCTTCTCTTTGGAGGGGTAAGTGTCATTGTCGAGCAGACGACACTGACAATGGTAAGAACGAACGTCCATGTTAAACCACACATCTTGTTGTCAAGGGTCGGCATCCCGCTCTAATTGGAGAACGATGGATAATGGCGGGAACGGATCGGCGCCATTAGCACGTGCTCGACAGTTGACTACTCCATTGAAGAATTTATGTACTCACAGTTCACTCTCAATGAAACAGTCCATCAGATTATTCTTATTCCGTGTCTCTCTTCATTTTGTCTCTAATTACTAAAGCAGGAAATCCCCGATCATGGAGAGCGTTAACGAGTCGAGAAAAATGAATTAGAGAACAATAGACCGTATGTATATTGTTTGTGTCGCGAATGACGTCTGTTTATTTAACATTAACCTAGTTGTTGTGGCGGGAAAGTGATGTCATATTCTTGGTCCGTCCACTATAATGCAAATTAGAGTTTCATACGTCTGTAAAAGATTACAAGAAAGCTAGTTCATTATTTTGATTTTACACACAGCTCACAACCACATGATTTAGGAACGGTGAGGAAATTAAGAAGAAAAATCTGAATAATTTGATAAATAAATGAATAAACAAACAAATAAATTCATAGTAAATAAAAATAGATAAAAAAGGAAATGAATAAATAAAATTAAAAAACAAACAAACCCATAATCTTTGATTATTGAATATAAAGAGGATTCTATATCGTGTGATTTTATATTTGCTTTATCGAACGAGTTGAAATTTTTGTTATATTCGCGAGGCTTTCCTCGCGAATTTAACCATTTCAACGAGTTGTATAAAGAAAATAAAAAAATACACAATTATAGATGCTCAATTGATTTTTCATGCCTAATCAATGATGTAACGTTGTGTTATGCGGTTATTGTGACCTTGAGCAAAGCAATTTAGTACGTCATTTCGGAGATAAATATAGTTGCTTTAAAGTAAAGTTTCACTAAAATAGACCCTGAAATAATTTTTTCATTTCTAAATTTTTTTTTCGTAGAGCTGAATCACTTAAATGTAAATACTGTAGACTTGAATAGTCAAGTCTGTTGATTTACACGGCGTTGATAATGCTCGTTAGTTTGAGGAACGAGGAACAGTTGTTAATGGTTTATAAAACAAGATGTAGTATTGATGATTCGAAGTGATTAAATATTGATTAAGGATGCTTACTGATGGTAAAATAAAAATCTTGGGAGGCATTATTACGGTAAGATGAAATGTGCAGCCTACAGAAACACAACAAATCGTTCTGTTTTTATCGCGTTGACAGGATTAACTTCTTGATAGCCAACGTGATTTGCAGTTTTATTAACCAATATGTGTTTTCCTTAATTTTTTAAATTTAAGTCTTCGACAAAATCCGTTTTAAATCAATTTTTGGAAGAAGAAATAGTTATGTGGATTATACAAGAAAATTTCCAATAACTAGGTCACTGAAACGTTGAAGCGAGGGGCTGTGTCAAAACTAATTCTGATCCAGTCGCAACTACTCGGGCCTTTCCGACAGGCTCGGAAAAAAGGCCCGAGAAGTTGCAATTGGTCATGACCGGAAGTATTTGATAAAACATCCCCCGTTGATAAATTTTAAAGCAAAGGTTTATAACACGGGTAATATACACCACATGTATGATTTAAATTATATTTTGACATATATCTTTAAAAGCTCATTTAAATTCTGTTTCCGCTGCGTGACTTTGGATTCTATCATTTTTTTTTTACTATCCATATTGATAATGTCTATCGGATTCCAAATCTAATGCCAGGTTATGGTTTTCTTTTCCGAATTTTGATGACGTATAATTCTACAACATAGGTATATTTCGTGTCATCCCATCAGCAAACCAATCTCCGAAGAATTAAGAATTATTCGTGACAACATTAGTAAGCGGATTTTTTAACCCATAAATCACTGACGTTCGCGAAATAAAGGTAGCCTAAAGTCAGTGAAGATGAATTTTGAACAAAATGAAAGAAGATTAGTCTAAAAACAACTGATCCTTTTCGATACCTCGAAAGACAAGGTGGACAAATAATTTATTTTTTTACTTCAGCTTTTTCTTACAGTTTGAATTCAAGGACATAGAAATTATTTTTCTAAACCTCTCGCATGATTTGTATTCACAGAAATGCATTTATTTCTTAATTATTTTTTCCCATACACCTATATCATTTTGTATGGTTTTTAATTATTTTTTTTGTTGGACGAGGTTAGTTATTTTCTATTAAATACCAAAACCAGTGTCATGTTGTAAATTGTGAATTTACTGGGTGGGTGTAATTACAAGCGTTTTGTAAATTTTGTATTAACACCCACCCAGTAAATTCAAAATTTACCATGAGAATTCCATCTTTGCAAATTTGTGTTACACACTGGTACTGAACGAGGGGCGTTTTGAGAACTTTAAACAAGAATTAAATAATTTGTTAGTCCAATCATATTGTACCTGAAAGGCAATAGCGTTACGACGCGTTATATAGTTACCTCGTTTATAAACTTTAACATAGGACAGACAACATCCAAAAATAAGCATTCAATGCTTTTACATGTATTTATATTCATATTGATTTTTATTTGTATGAAGCATTTGTATATCGTCGCTTTTAAACCATTATATACGCTCTTGGTCACATATATGGAACAGCCATATTGACATGTTATTAAGTTTGCTTCCGCGACTAAAAATATAGTGCCAGAAACTTCGTCGGGAAATTTTTTTTATAAACGAATAGATATCATTCAACGATTATTTTTTGGTTTTGTAAGTTTGAACGTTTCGTTAAATTTTACATTAATAGATATGTTCAAAACGCATGGTGACGTTTTTTATTTGTGCTCATGCGCCGTGAAAAAGCTACAGGAAATTGAACATCGCCGATTTCCAATGCCAAATGAGGGGCTATACGGGTGTAAATATTTATCTATAATCCCAACTTTTAAAAAGCGTATATCTCGCTTTTTTTTACCGAAGGGAACATAAAGTGTAACGTAAACAATAAAATGGTTTCTTTGGTGATTCATGCGGGATATATATGAAGGTGGCGACATTGCATAAAAATATATAATATAAACGGCGTTAGCATTTTGTGTATTTTTTTTTCTGCAACGATCGCTACCTTCATATTCCGCATGAATCAACAATCAAAGCGTTCAACTGTTTATATTTACAGCTCTCTTTACCACATAAATCGTAAAGAGTAAGGAAATCAAATAGATTATTGTAAATGTACATCAGTACGTGAGAAAAAAATAGTCCAGTCATCTTATATTGGAATTTTATCATCATTATTATTTTGTGCAGGTCGTGATTTTTCGAAGGTTGCTGAAGGTTTCGACCGATCGATTAACTGGTTAGAACTAGATCGAGTAGATCGTGTAGATTTCAATTCTGTCGGTTTCTAAAGAGCTATGAATTACAATCAATTTTCGCAAGAAATAGAAGGAATCATACTTAGTGGTTGTAAGTATAAAAAAAAAAACCCATTAAATTATTATGTTTGACAATTTGAATTATCTGTTTAAATTTAACTTGATATAAACAATTGACCATCCTGAGAAACTGAATAGCACATCGACGCTGCAAACAAACTGTCAGGTGCCCGTGGCTGCAAACTGTAAATATCAGCTTCATGCTTCCTTTAAGAATTTACAATGTCTTGCACTTCATTCTGTCCCTTATAAAATCTCTGATCGGTCGAATTCTCCACATATATATTACCGGATTCAAAATGTATTGACACTTGCTCATATAATAAGTCACACAAAGGGCTTCCTCCGCGACATTCTGGTCAGTGAAGAAGGACACCGTTTGAACCACGTGATAAGGGATATTACAGACCACCAGGGTGAGGACCACGATTAGCAAGGTTTTGACGGACTCCCCTCGCCGCTCTCCGTATCTTGTTGCTCCTTTTTGGCGGGATCTTTGGGTACCAATGTCGGTGCACTGGGAACTGGATGGATCCACAGTATAGGTAGTCGACATTCGACACAGTGCATCGTTTCTCTCGTCTGCCATATTTACCAGAATTTTGTCAGATTCGCTTGCTTTGTCAGCATTCGAGGCCTGCTTAGTTTGCTGTTTTGTGACACAAAATATCACCGATTTATCCCTATTTTTGATGCCTTGAATTTTCGTCTCTTTACTGCCAACTTTCCGAGATTTTCTTAAACTACAGAGAAGTTGATAGGTGGATAAAACAGTAAAAAGCAGAACTCCTAGAATAAGAGCGATGGTAAATGAAGAGTAGACGATTTGCACCGAGGGCGCCCGATTGTAGATCAAATATGAGTTAATAGGACTCTTAGCATTACTGGACCTGTGAATAACAATAACACAACCGACTGTTATCCCATAAGTCAGGAAAATATAAATCACTTGGTGCCAACCTGTGAAATAAAGATAATATTTTGTCATTCTACAGGCACAAAAACGTTCAAAGGAAATCAGCAGATGATGGAAATAGGCTTGAAGCACAAATACATTGTTAAGAGATCTCAGAAATATGCACATATTGTACGAAAAGGTTTGCGGGTAGAACGTCAACAAGAAAGTAAACGGCGCCACCGCCAAAGCGTTGACACACAGACAGACAAGGCCGCGGAAAAAGGCGTCTCTGCGGAGGCTTTGGGAACGGCACAAGATCACAATGGGGATAACGTTGGCGACCATGACCAGAACAAAAATCCCCAGGGTAAAGAAATAGACAGGTTGCATTTCAGGTACTCGCTCCGAAGTAACGTGAGCGAATTCAGGTTCGTTGATTTTTTAACAAGAGACATATGACATTAATAAGCTCATACGTCGCGCATTCGCGTAGAGATAAAAAGGTGATAGGATGTTTAACAATGAACATGGAAATAATGAGCCATAAGTCAATAGTGACATGAAATACGCCAATTCATTAATGCAAGAAGTGTATAAGTATTACATTGATTCAGTAGTCAAACAATTACTCAAACAGTCAAAATAACAGTTTGGTGAAAACCATAATATAGATGCGCGTTTTGAATGTTTGAAGAAAAAGAAAATAAGACTCTTAATCTAGTGGTAAAGAAGATGGGTGGATAAGGTGTGTAAAATGCCCATACACGGTCGGACAAGCTACTGAAAAAATAAGATATAAATAAATCTGATCTTTTAAACAAAAATCATTAAAACAATATGTATTTAACATATCATTGATTTTTAACATATATATATGTTCAATACTTGGAATATGTTGACTCAAACATGCGTATACGTATCAGACCTGCAAATACTGTAATTTTTTAGAACTTCAAGGCATTTTCTTTTATAGAGTGGGTCTGTGCTCTATGGAACGCCTCAACTGTCTTATGTAGATAATCTTCATAATATGATGATACTTCAACATTACATGCTGATACTTTAACATTACGTGATGGTACTTTAACATTACGTGCTGATACTTCAACATTATATGCTGATATTTTAACATTACATGCTGATACTTTAACATTACGTGATGGTACTTTAACATTACGTGATGGTACTTTAACATTACATGCTGATACTTCAACATTACATGCTGATACTTCATTATATGATGGTACTTCACTATGCTGTAGTTCTAAAAATAGGGTTAGGGAAGCGTCGCCTAGGGATCGAAATACGCTAAAACTCAGAACACGTGGATGCCTGTAAAGTTTTTAACACTGTGCTGTTTCTCTGTTTCAGAAATTGATCAGATTGGACTAAGGTCCACTAAAACTAGTTTAGATCGAGATACTCAACAAATGCTTCTATTTGATTAAGTGTTGTCTTTTAAATGGGTCATTTTAAATTTTAAAGAATGGCTGCATTGTGAGTCCATTGGGGCTCAGCACATAAAAATCAGGGAGTACGAAAAGTCCTTCAGGGAATTTTGTCTAAAAATGTGCATTCAGAACCCAATCTTTTGGCGCTTAGTCAGAGCGGACAGCTAATTTTTTTTTAAAAAGCACCTAAACAAAGACTTCTGTCATTCATGTTACATGTAGATTGGACTTATTGGGATTAATGGGTTCTCCCTGGAGATCCACGTGAAAGAGTGGGCAATGAAAGCACTCAGTCTGATTTGTTCAACAATACAGTCACTGCTAAAATCAGATTCAACAGCAATGCAATGCTTTATCCTTTGCATAATCTTATAAGTTGCATGTGTGGTTGTCGTTTGCCTTAATACATTGCACCAACACAAATCGTATGTTTCGACAATATTTTTATTCCGTAAAGATCCTCTCTCATGAGCTGTAGTGTATTGTGTACTTCTTCAGTTCCAGCTTTTTTTCTTTCTTTTTTTAATTTTTTTTTATATTTTTGTTGACACATAAATCCACATACACACGTATTTCAGACATATTTCAGACATTTCAAGATTCTAGATATTGTAATATCTTATTAATCTAATGAATAGATTATCCGTGTAGTGTGAAAACGTGTTTTCTTGTAAAAAATAAATAAATAAATAATAGCAGTAAATGAAAAGAGAAAAAGGGAGATATAGAAGATAAAAAAATATACAATAAAAAAAGGGGTACATGTATCAAAATATTTGTTCACAAGTCAATATAATTAAAAAAAAGAGAGAATAGTTTAAGCAATCACATATGTCCTAAAACTTGGTATAATTTCTCACAAATTGTTTGCCAGTGGTTTTCATAATCTGAGTATCTACAGTTTTTCAATAACATATATTTTTCAAGCAGAATCCTGTTTTTTATTATTTAACTCTCCTATGCAGTCACTCTGGCAAACCGAAAGTGAAACAGTGTTTGGACCTAAGTACAAATCATCACCGCTGACAAGACGTAGATCTTGTAAATAATAGATAAATTCGGTGTACTGTAT
The DNA here is from genome assembly GCF_025612915.1 of Magallana angulata. NCBI lineage: Eukaryota > Metazoa > Mollusca > Bivalvia > Ostreida > Ostreidae > Magallana > Magallana angulata. Next base: position 57,799,469 of record NC_069117.1, read on the forward strand.
GTTGTGCCATTATTTTTCAAAAGAAAAGTATCTATAAATACCTTGAAAATAATTAGAATTTATATAGTACGAACAATTCAATTGTTTTTTGTAGTTGCATGCATTCCTACGCTAGAGTTAAATATAGTCTCGTTCAGCCAGACGCTCGGCTGTCTCCGTAAATCTCCGACAAGCAGAGAGTCTCTCTTGGTAGTCGGGGATTAACGGAGACAGCCGAGCATCTGGTTGAAGGAGACTAAAGTTCAATATTGCTTGGATCTAGACGTGTACAATTTTTAGAAACATTTCGATTACTGATAAACAGTTTGATGGAATTATTTTTATCTTTAGATATTACACAACATGATTCATATGGGGTTTCTCGAAATTCTTGTCGGAAAAGTTCGAGAATTCATATTATAAAAATTTAAATAACATATCGTTGATTTTAAAATTGATAATAATCAATGAAATCCACTCCCGACAGTACTTCAGTACTTTGATTTACATGATCCAAACTAGTCTCAGTGGACCTCAGTCCTATATGATCAATCTCTGAAACAGAGAAACAGCCCAATGTTAAAACTTCCCTATTTTTAGAACCACCGCATAGTGAAGTACCATCATATAATGAAGTATCAGCATATAATGTTGAACTATCAGCACGTAATGTTAAAGTACCATCATGTAATGTTAAAGTATCAGCATGTAATGTTAAAGTATCAGCATGTAATGTTAAAGTACCATCACGTAATGTTAAAGTACCATCACGTAATGTTGAAGTATCAGCATGTAATGTTAAAGTACCATCATGTAATGTTGAAGTATCAGCACGTAATGTTAAAGTACCATCATGTAATGTTAAAGTACCATCACGTAATGTTAAAGTATCAGCATGTAATGTTGAAGTAGCATCATATTATGAAGATTACCTACATAAGGCAGTTGAGGCGTTCCATAGTGCTCCATATATTTCTCAAAGTCTAAATAAGGTGTTTTGGAAAACAAACGGATTTCAATCAACAAAAACGTGGAGAGACGACCCAATATCATTTTGTATCCCAACAGTTTAACGTTTCGAATAAATAATACAAGTCCGTAAATTCGTGGTCAAGGTCACCCATAACGTTTAAACAGCCTACTTGGTTGTGTCTGAAATGGCTCAGTGGTTAGGGTACCTGACTAAGCAAATACCAATTGGGTATCAAAGAAAACAGAAAGAATATGTTCTTTAAATTATTTTTAAACCGAAACCCTCTTGTCAAAGAAACCGAGGGAGTTTTGTTATTTATTTTATGAATCATTTGTAATTTTCTTTGTCATGAAAGTTTTTAAATTTGTAATGCATATAGTGATGTTTATAAAAAAAAAATAGATAAAAAAGGGTACCTGACATAAGCTAACCTTATGTATCTAGGTTTTTTATGTTATGGGTTCGATTCCACCAAAATTTCAGGCATTATTTTTTTTTCTTATCTTTTGTTAAATGTATCATAAACTGAATTTAGTTAAAAATTGTGCTTTTGCAAACTTGTATTATATCTTCAAAATAAGTCTGTAGCTGTGCAGTTCAACAGATGTTCTGAGTGATCAAAAAGGCATTGTTCTGTTCTTGTATGCATACTTTTCAAACAAAATGGCATGTAGGACTTCATATTTATTGCTTTTATATCTTTTGGCAACATTTTTGGCCAGTTTCGGGCAGAAACAAGCCAGCTCAAGAAATGTTAACATTCTAACTCATAAATGTACAAGATGGCCGCACATCCCCCTTAATGTAGCACAAGCTATGTATTTCTACGCGGCGCAGCAAATACATGTACCGTTTTTCGGTTATACTTTAAGACACGCCCATTTTTTGCCACTCATGTTTTATAATTTATTGGGTTCTAGGGATCAAAATTGATTCGTTATGTTACCACAGACAAAGACAGCTGAAAATGTTTTTATTTATTTATGTGTCATAAAGAGCAGAGCGGACAAAATGCCACTGCGGGTTGATTAAAAAATCACACAATGTATGGCGCTTCTAATAGGCGCTGTATTTTAGTAATGGTATATCAAACTTTGCATCATCATAATCTTAATTCCAAAGAGAAAAGTGATTTAAATTTCGATGGATAGTTAAAATGAAATAACTCCTGGAAACGGCACACGTATATGTGATATCGCCGCGTCATAAATTACGACAAAACCAATATGGCGGACAAATGGCGACACACATGTACAGAAAACTAATATGTTGACTATTCTTTACATTTATTTGGGGATGGTGTTTCCCCTATAAAGATTGATATGGTAGCAATACAAAATCATTCTATAAATAGATATAATAGGTCCAATCATCACGGATCCCAGTAAACCACTGATCTGGCAGGCTGTGTGGCTGACTCGTAGTCTAGGAGGATGGTTTTGCGTACCTGTATTTCCCCGTAAAATCCGCCCATGAGTTCCCCGCTATGGATCCGCACCCTACGGTAATATCGAGGCGAGAGATTTCTATGGATGAAAAGAGTCCAAAGCTTAAAAGCTAATTGATAAAGTTTTTTAAGGTATAAACAAATACATTAAAAAGTTTTTTTCATACAATCAAGGGCTGCATTTTACAAAAGAACTTACCACCTACGACCAAATTCATTATTTAAAAGTGACTGTGTTTTAACTTGATTCTAAATTATATAGTTATAGGATTTGAAATTGTTTTGGGGGGGTTGGGGTTATTTTTGTTTTTTGATTTGTTGTTTGAAAGAAGGAGACGACCTTGCATTTGTTGCAAATAAAAAAATTAAAGTAAAGATGAAAAACTTTCGAACTTTGAAAACTTGAATTACATGTACAAGTATTGTTTTACTTCATTTAGTTTTGTACGTAAAGTAAAATACGGCATCCATCGGGGAAATAAGAAAATGGATTATTTAATAACACCCCCTCCAAAAAACACCCCAAAACGACGGTCAAATTAATCCGTCACCTGTTTACATATTTATGATACCCGATGCTCTGCAAACATTTCATATTCAATTTTTGAAAAAAAGTCTAATTGATGAAGAAAACTACTTGATAAATACATGTAAAAGACAAGAAATAGTTATTGATTTACAACTTCTGTCAAATACACTCTATTGAATCAAACTGCTGTCTTTTCTCTGCAGTGCAGGTACAAAGAGTTGTCTTTCATGTCTCAAGTTAACATTGTGCACTAGTGATGTTAGTGATGATAACCACACGAGTTTTACCAATAGAGCTAAAAAAAAATCATTTCATGTAAAAATATTTTAAAAACAATAAAGTACTAGGACAATGGAGGTAGAACGACAGTTTTTGGTATATTGTTTTCTGCTTTAAAGATGGCTCAGGTATTGTAGGTTATTACATTTGACGTCACATTGATTTACGTATAAAGGGCTCGGACACGGTGATCTGATTATTCTGCAGGGATAACTCACTTGACAGCTGCTGCGTGTGTTTTAGAGGTCACCAACTCTGAAATGGCATGGGCGGATTGAAAAATCACCAGGTTCCCCCAGTTGTTCCTGTCTGCTCTCTCTGCCGAGAAATACCCGGAGACGATCGGACACTGCAGTAGCTGCTCCACTAACTGCTGGTCAGTGTCCCAAATTTGTTTCCTGATGCCGTCATCTAACTCGCTTAATTTTCTTGTGTCACCTATAAACCCGACAAAATAAAGAGTGTCTCTTTTGTTGACCAGTTCTGCGATATGACCCCTACCCCGGGGAAATACCCACCGCACGGGACGGCGGTCAGGTAGGTGACCGTTGGATACCTCAGGTGTGTATTTGACCGGTGCACTTTTTAAATCGTCTAGGACTGCTGTCCTTACTTCACGGAGGAAATCTATATCCGCTAAAAATGTGAGAGTTACAACTGGTCATGAAATACAGTATTAACTATCTTACTTCTTAGCTGTTAGATCAAGTTATTACGCGGGACGCACCATTGAAAATGAGGCAGTCATTTTTGCGATTTTCATATTGACATTTCTTTAGCATCTTTTATGATATTGTTATGATCGCAAAAATGCATATTAAATAATATAATTAACCATTCACGTGTAATTTATTGTTGATATGAAAAGGCTATTCAACCTAACATCTTACACGACTAGAATTTTAAAAAAAATAGTTTAGAACGAAAACATGACGGAGATCGCAGTACTTCAGTACCTTGGTTTAATCCAAATTTAATGATTTTATACAGTATATATCCAAACATGCTATTTAGATATATAAACTTCACTTGAAGTTGTTTAGCAACGAAAATTATAAATGCATAGACACGGGATTAAAATTCATCTTACCCTTAAAGATATTTATCTGATTTAATTCAAATTCAATGCAAAACACGTGCTATCAAAGCTTATTCGTCAGTTATTACTGGAGACGATGAAGAAAACTATAGTCTGTCCCAAGTTATTGCTTCCGTCACAATTTGACGATTTTTCATTAAAATAAACATACCTGTCGATTAAATACAATTCAAATTGATAAAGTGGACAAAAAAAAAACAAAAAACCCAAAAACTAAAACCCGGAGAATTTCAGCTGAACAAAAAACACACACCGCATGAATATTTACGAAAGCCCATTGAGCTCATTTTCGTAGGTAAAAATAAAAATAATATATATATATATATATATATATATATATATATATATATATATATATATATATATATATATATATATATATATATATATATATATATATATATAAAAAACGCGTTAGTTTCGCGAATAAATTCGTAACTTTCGCGAATACACGCTAAACTTCAATGTAAATAGTGTCAATTCATACAAGAACTCTTAAGAAGAACAATGTCTGAAAACAAATGCATTTTATTTTCAAAAAAGTACTTATTATACAGTATTATCATATCATCCGTTTTACGTTGATTTATGAAAACAAAATTATTTATCTTTATATATAGATATTAATAAATCTGATAAAACTCCATATAACTGTTAAATGTTAGATGTTACAAGTAGATATGGAGGTAGGGCATCATTTTTCATCTGTTCGCCGACCCTGTGTTTGAACAGGCATTGTACAATTATTTTTTTTATATAAAATTAATGTAAATTCAAACGTGGAAAATCTTTAAAATCTTAGAACTGATTGTCAAACGAAACGACATATGTGGTTAATAAAGAGAACGAATTTATGATATCTAAATTTTAACAATAGCTTAAAAAGTGTATAGATTAAACTTATTTCAATTCACAGCTTGACTTATTTTTCTGATATAAAGCCGTCAAACTAGACGTAAACTTATGTCGCGGCGATATAACATAGGTAGCGTTTTGAACAATGATTTCCTTTCAATCTTACAATGATATTTATGAAACTTTTAATTCGAATTAAAATTGTTATAATGCAAATATGGTTTGTTCCCGTTTTGCACACATTTGAAAATTAGGTATCGAAAAAATGTGTGCGAAACGGGAATTTGACCAGGTGAGATAATTGCTTAATTGCTATAGTCTATATCACAATTCCTGTGAGGGCTATTGACAATATAATAAATAAATAAAACATGTACTCCCAATACATATTTACATCTATTTTATGTTACAATATGAATTGCATAAAAGCTCATTTACATAACAATTGACCTGCATGTTTTTTAATATAATTTCATTAATTTATTTAAACAAGAAAGATTATTGCAAAAATGTTGGATATGAAATGCTTTGTTAAACTTGCTGTCTATAAGAAGTACATATACATGTACATGTTTGACTTTGAAAAGAAAATGTATTTATATTCAATTAAAATTGCTTTTGCTGACATAAAGTGAGGAAATGTGCCTAGTGAAAACGCTGCAAAATATTTCTCATTTATGCTGTGGCTTGTATAATCGAAGAAAATAGACAAAGTTGATGATGGTATGATGATAAATCAGCAATTTTATATGCTTCAAAAACTGTAAAACCTATCAAATGAAGACCTAAACCTTCTTCAGATTGAAGTATATCAATTCAATATTCAGATTATTATGTTTGTTAGAATTGTTTGTGCTCCATGTATTTAGCTACTGGTTTGAAAAAAAACCCCCAGAAAATGTACCGCAATATAAACTAAAGCGGTGACGTCATAAGAAATTATTGAATCAATATTAAAATTATTATTTTTGTCGGAAATTTTTTGCTTCATGTATTTAGCTACTGATTTGAAAAATCAGAAAGTGACCTGCAATTATAAAATGTAATTTATACTAAAGCGGTTATGTCATAAGAACTACTGTCAAAGCCGCTACTTCGATGATTGAAATATTTTGTGATAAAGATCTGTTTTTCTTTTTATAATATTCTTTCTGTTGATACCAACCAACCAATTATAAACATGCATTTTACATATTTCGCAACCAAGTTGTAAAAAGAGACACGGAGTATCCCATCATCTTCACAACGTCTTGACCTGAGTGGAAATTTAAGACTAAAAATATCATTATCTTTATTTTATCAAAAGTAAAAAATGGTGATAGTTATTAGCTGTTAGACCTAAAACACAACAAAATACAATTGTATCTATATTCTTCATGTTTCATCGTAAAGGCGCTGATAAAACACAGGCGCTGATAAAACACAGGTAAAAAAAAAGGTAAAATCTTTGACTGAAAGCAGACTATAATTGCTATCACAACACAATTCACACCTATTGTTCTATACCCAATTATCAAATGTGTGCAAAACGGGAACACACCGCAAATATTAATGCCTCATTTTCTAGAATACAGAGCTGATGAGAATATAAAAAGCGCGATGCATTATGTCGTTTGAAAATCAGCTCTAAGATTTTATAGATTTCCAACGTTTGAATTTATATGAACTTGAATGAAATTTATCAGATTTATTCATGTCTATATATATTTATATTAAAGATTTTGTTTCATTTAAAATTAAATGTGTTTGTTTTTAGATTGATTCAGATTTCATTCTAATGAATAAAATATATGAAAATATTCCATAAAAAATACAAATTTTAAACAGACCCTTAAATTCTTGTTTGAGCATCTCTGAGAGAATCTGAACCTACCTGAATTCATTATAATAATAACTCTCTTGCGTCGCCGAACATTGTGGAGACCTTATATATACACCACCGGTATTATCACATTTTCCGAGCTGTGAATATCAAACATTCACAGTTCTCATGTTGTGTACATGAATTGCATCAGAAATTATTAACTGGTCGTGACTGCTTGATAAGAAAGGTAACGGAACCTATAATCATTTAACCTATATGGAATAATTACACATCATTATAACAACAGCCAGCATTTCATGTCACAACAATTTAATGCAAAAAACATCTCTCTTTAAAAACAAAAATTAGGGTAACACTATAGTACATAGTATAAATAAATGGGAGTACATGTACTAGTATTTCTACGATCGCTCACGAATCCATCTGAAAAGCCACTCGTCCAATGCAATATGACAATAAATCTCACCGGTCCGGAAACCGTGGAGTTTTGCAAAAATTTCACCACATTCGTAAATAATTTTCTCAAATAAAATGATAACGGTTGCTAGTTGATATAGATTCTATGGGTCACGCCACAAAAACCGAAAAGTGTCCCAAAATCAAGTACATTTAAAAAAACCCCATGTGCATTGAACATATAAGGAATTATCTATACTACAATATTGAAATAATAGACTCGAATTTTGGGCTTTAATACCGAGAAATCAGAAGAGTACTGTCTTTTGTTTTATATATTTTAAACAACATTGCTACTTGAAGATTCCCAATTTGTTTTTATTTTTTCTCAATCAAGCTTCTCTAATTAATAATCAACATAAATTCCTTGAAAAAAAACCCCGGATATCAGCTGGATTTTTTAATCTTGCGCCTGCGCATTACATTCACGCTAAATCATGGGAGGTTTTTTAGTTTATGTTTCCACAATATCACATTTGCATGGATAAATTCAGAAACGATAATACAAATGCGTGTAAATTTTCATTGAAAATTTGCTTTATATTCTGTTCATCAAAGAAAATATGGGAGATAACTCTAACTCAGTGCAGTTAATATGAAAAATCCCGAGAGTTCCGAACGTCAACATTGTGTGTAAATAAAAGTCTAACGTTGGTGAAAAAGTGTTAATTCTTCATAAATATGAATCAAATTTTTAGATAAAAGGTTTTTACAGCCTCAAAATGGTTTGTTATCAATAATTTGACTGTTATTTTCAATGCAGCTAATATATTAATTTCTTTAATGAAAGTGTCATTTATTTATTTAGTCATTTTATTTTATTTATTTAGTCATTTATATCGTTTCAGAGCGATTCTGCAATTATTTGCTACATTATGGGTATATGGGAGGCACAGGTGAAGGCCTTTCCCTAGTCACAGTTAGATTATTCTAACGAAGCAGAGTGTAGGGAAATTAATAGCATTATTGTAGGTTTAAAACTTAGTTATGTAAATGACAAAAATATACGGTATGTCGATGTATCTATTTCGTAAATTTCCGATATCATATGCAATGTTAACCCGAGCACGCACGGGTCAAAGTCTAGTTGTAATTGATAATAAATGTAATTTGCTTAATGGCATAATAAGTAACCAAATATAGAGAGATTTCTTACGTGGGTGACGAATCAAAAGGCACACCAAACAAAGTTTTATGCTAATATTTTCATTTACATGTAGAAAACAGATTGTGTTGGTTCTGACCCGTGCAGATACGTGTAAATCTATTCTAATTCATGAATAAAGACAAAATGAACATAAAAGTTTATTTTAAAACAAATATATGGAATAAAAAGATTTTTTTAAAAGTTACAGTCGCTATTTGAAATATTAGATTGTTAGCACAGGCTATAAACTATGAAAACAAATCAGCGGCTGCTAAAAGGAAGTATACTAAATGGGTGGAAAGTCAGGTAAAGATTTTTTAAAATGAAATTCCCCCTTAAAACTCAGGACAGGTTTATGTTTTCACTTAGTTTCGATGGAAAAGAGTTAGTTAGCACTTACAGAGTAAAGATACAGTCGGGAGGTCAGTACCTATTTGTACGGCGGCGTAGAAGAGCCAGATAAAAAAAAAATCTTTTTTGTTCGGACGAATCAGGATTTTTTTCAGAAGAATTGGCTATTTGTTCGGACGATTAAGTTATTTGTTCGGACGAATTATGATTTGTTCAGACGAAATACGGGTTGTTCGGACGAATTACGATTTGTTCGGACAAATTACGATTTGTACGGACGAATAAGTTATTTGTTCGCACGAATAAGTTATTTGTTCGGACGAATTACGATTTGTTCGGACAAATAAGTTATTTTTTCGGACGCATGAGGATTTGTTCGGACGAATTAGGATATGTTCGGACGAATTACGATTTGTTTGGACTAATTACGATCTGTTCGGACAAATAAGTTATTTGTTTGGACGAATAAGATGTTTGGTCTGAATAAGTTAATTACTATAATATAAATCTCGCCATATATCGACATGCGAAATTTTGACAGATTTTGAGACTTGAGCTTATATTCTGGAGCAAAATATATCAGATGTTGAATAAATACAGGGGCATCGAAAAATAATACATATTGGGGCGGCGAAAATGATCGATAAGTGGTGGGACAGGGGAGGGGGGGGGGGTTGGGGGGTTAATCCAGATTTAAGTTGTTATTCTACAGTGTGTCAAGTTATTCTTGAATTTGATAAATTATATTGTCGCTTATTTGATGGCACTATAAAAGAAACCAAGCGAGGTTGTACTTAATCTTTATTTCTTATCTACGACGACATAATATGAGTATTTAAAAAGTTATGTGAATCAAGTGTTGATCTAGAAGGGTCAGCTGGAGCCTGAATTCCCCTACCCCTTTGAAAATTCAAATTTCTTAAATTTACATTGTAAAGTTACCCAAAATAGGTCCAAGAATTCCCCCTCGGCATAAAAAGATATCCCTTAGACCCCCCCCCCCCCTTTAAACATTTTCTGGATCCGCGCATGTACGTGTATAAGCACCAATGATGTCCATGTAAATTTAATTTAACTTATCAGTCTCTGTTGAACTTCAAAGACGTTCAAAAATTCTTAAATGGATTTCCGTGGATCACGGGCTTACATATTATATGAATTATATTAAATTTTTCATAGCTCATAAAAGATATGAGATTAGTTGTTTCTAACTTACAACTTGTAATTAATTCATCATCAAAGCTGAAGAACGATATTTCTTTAATGTCCAACCTATGTAATTAATGCACTGTTGACTATGGAACGCCTCAACTGCCTCATGTAGGTAATCTTCATAATATGATGATGCATGCTTCAACATTACATGATGGTACTTCAACATTACATACTGATATTTCAACATTACATGATGGTACTTTAACATTACAAGCTAATATTTCAACATTACATGATGGTACTTTAACATAACGTGCTGATACTTCAACATTACATGATGGTACTTTAACATTACATGCTGATACTTCAACATTACGTGATGGTACTTTAACATTACGTGCTGATACTTTAACATTACATGCAGATACTTTAACATTACATGATGGTACTTTAACATTACGTGCTGATAGTTCAACATTGCATGCTGCTACTTCATTATATGATGATACTTAACTATGCGGTGGTTCTAAAAATAGGGAAGTTTTAACATTGGGCTGTTTCTCTGTTTCAGAGATTGATCATATAGGACTAAGGTCCACTGAGACTAGTTTAGATCATGTCAAAAAGCGGGAACTACAAATAATAAAAAACAGGATTCTGCTTGAAAATATATGTAAACAAACATAAAAAAAATAAAAAGCTGGAACTGAAGAAGTACACAATACACTACAGCTCATGAGAGAGGATCTCTACTGAATAAAAATATTGTCGAAACATACAATTTGTTTTGGTGCAATGTATTTAGGCAAACGACAACCACACATGCAACTTATAAGATCATGCAAAGGATAAGGCATTGCATTGCTGTTGAATCTGATTCTAGCAGTAACTGTACTGTTAAACAAATCAGTGCTTTCATTGCCCACTCTTTCACGTGGATCTCCAGGAAGAACCCATTAATCCCCATAAGTCCAATCTACATGTAACATGAATTACAGAAGTATTTGTTTAGGTGCTTTAAAAAAAAATAGCTGTTCGCTCTGATATTCTGTTCTCTCTGGGGCCCCCTCTTTATACAATGAATAATGTGAAATGTGAGTAAATAAAAACAACATCGTTAAAACAGTTTCCATAGTTCTGACACATTTCTGTTGCGGGGATAAAAGAATTATCGCTATTCCTAAGGAAATATTACAGCGGAAAAATTTCCTGGTTTGTAGCCATTTGTTATCTTTGAATAAAAATGAAAAGAATGGGTGGGTCATAGTAAATTAGAATGATGTGCCTGTCAATACGGTAACATTGATTTTAACAGCTCTTAAACATGTCACGTGACAACATTTTTCATTCCAGTGTATTCATCAATCAAGTGTGAGTAAAGTTATAAAAGTCACGAGTTTACGCGAGGTAGTCATTTAATTATAATGGAGAAGACAAATTAAATTGTTGAATATTTTTAATTTGAGAAATTGAGCGCATTGAGGTGCAATTTTCTTCTTCACATATATACATATTGGTTTTTTTGATAAAATACAATAACTATTTTATTTAAAAAAAAATACAATAACAAGTAAGTAGTTGAGGAAGAAAATGTACCTATATGCTCTCATATATTTTGATCGCTTTATTAAGTGGGGGAGGGGGGCAGAACGAAAATACAGGGAATTAGAAGTTATATAACAGTGTACCCCTACCAAATATTTAGTTCTATATCTTGCGTAGGATTTTCTTATTCTGCGTAAAAACAGTATTTCATGAAGGTACAATGTCAAAGATTACGTACAAAAACAAGGGTAAAATTCGAATACTATACAATTTTTATATTTTTTTTTATTTTTTCTACCGAGGGCCATATGGCACAATATCTTTTGAACGCCCATTGTTGCTCAGGTGAGCGATGTGGCCCCATGGGCCTCTTGTTTTTGACTTTTGTCAATTTTTTAATAATAGTTTTTGGTGTTTGCTTGTATTAATATCACTTTTCAGTTTCTGTGTACTTACACTGCTATGCCTGAGACCATAAAGATAATAACAATCAACTGTCAGGGACTTAATACTCCATCAAAACGAAAGGATGTATTGAAATTTTATAATTAAAAAAAACTATTCTATTGTTTGTTTACATGATTCTCATTTTACTTCTGATCCAGAGCCATTTACAGAGACTCAGTGGGAGTATAAATGTATGTGTTTTTAACGCTTACTTGTCAAACTCAAGAGGTGTTGCTGTTTTATTTAATAATAATTTTGAATTAAAACTCCATAGAGATAAAAAAAGATAATGAGGGTAATACTTTGGCTGTAGACTCAAGCATTAATGAAAACAGAGTTACTTGAATTAATTATTCATAGGCCAAATTCTGATAGTTCTGACTATTTTGAAAAAGTAAGAAAATATTTTATTGAGTATATCCTCTGTGGAGACTTTACTTTGGCACTTAACCAATTTGAAACCATAGACACTTTTAATAATTACAATGAAAATTATCCTTTGGTCCGAGAAAAACTTATCTGTTTGATATTCTCCAAAAAGTTGCTAATTATTAGAAACTTTATACATTAAAGATTCTGAATTTTAATTATGACCTAGATCTTTCTAGTCTTCCCTATAATATCCCACGAGTAGAAACAGATTTAACGTCAGCATTTGATAAAGATCATAACGAGGGGAAGGTTTTAATTGGTCTAAAGAATATGAAAAACAATAAATCCTTTGGGCGCGATGGATTTACAACTGAATCTTACAATTTTTTTTTCAGGCATGATTTTAAATTTTTTATTATGAAGGCAATAAAACAAATCTTTTTACAAAGAAAGCTTCCTATATCCCTGAGACTTGGTATTGTATCTTGTTTGCTAAAGGGAGACAAAGACATTTAAAAAAAATAGCGACCAATTACCTTTTTAAAATGTTTTTTGTTTTATATACAAACCAATATCAGGATTTATCAGCCGAGGAATAAAAACCACATTCGACTTTCTTATTTCAGATACACAAACAAGCTTATGAAAGGTATATATATATTGGTAAAAATACTCGAATTATTTATGATCTTATGTCTAATACTGAAATAAATAATCTACCTGGATCTATCCTTATTGATTTTGAGAAAAAAGCTTTTGATTCGGTTTCCTGGTCTTTTGTTACCAGTCTTTACCTGGTCTTTTGTTTATTGAAATGATTTCTCAGAACGCCACAGACACGCAGGTTGACTTATTAGCATCATGGCGGAAAAAGTAGGGCGAGTTCACCATTGGGCAGATATTTTGGATCTGACAACTTTGGTCGTTTGTTAATTCTATACATTTTATACCACGACATATTGATAGTAAACTTTATACATTAATTTGTAAACAATGAACATATTGTGTTTTACGTCTATCTGGGTATTGTTGTATGCATAAAACGGGGTACCATTTTTTTAAAACAATCTTTTATATGAAATTTTTATTTGGACAGTGATAAAATTATAGTGAACATTGAACTAAAGAACTTCAAAGTCAAGAGATATTGAGCACAAAACACCCACTTACTAGTTTAAAATAAGATTAAAAAGTTTTATTTTCAATCAACTGCAAGAAAGAGTCAAAGCCACGTACAATTGTGCATCATCCATTTCACTTTATATATTTATCCCTGTCCGCTCCTCTAAATATCCAGCCATGCAGTTAATTTTTATTTCATCTCTAAAGAATAAGTAACGAAAACAATTAAGGAAAGGTTCCAACACAGTATGTACAAAAATGAACGAAAACGTTTGGTTATATTTTTGAGCAAACTGGTAATATCATCTAGTAAGTACAGAAAAAGAATAGGCAACCTAAAACAGTGGGTTTACTGCTAAATCTGTAAATGTCAGCTAGCTCTCTTAGTACTTGGTCATGTCTCCATCTGTACCTGCCCTGTGTCAAAGATGTGTAGATGATGACTATAGTTTCGTCCAATCTCAAACTGATTAAAATCAGATCCTCGATGCTCCCGTTTTAATGATTTGTCGTCTCTTGATATTTTTCTAATTGCAGAGTTCTGTTACATGAAGATTAACAACTCTAGAATAAGAAGAATACAAATTGTGAAAATAAATTTGCCCCATAGCCTCCTGAACGGGACCAAATAAGCAAAAAAGGTACAAACTTTCAAGAATATTCTCTACTCCAACATTTGTTGAATAGAAAATGCGTGGTAAAGATGTACCGATAAATTAATGGCCCTTACATCAGCAGTTTGGCCCTAAGGCGGGGTTGGGGGTTCAGACTCTATGGTAGGCCCAATATGGTCTTAGAGAGAATTTGTATTAAACTTTAGAAAATCTTCCTTTATGAAAACTTTGAGTACCGGGTGATTTTTAACAACCAGCTCACAGAGCCCTTTGCAGTGAACACCGAAGTGAAGCAAAGATGCATTTTGTCACCTGTGCTATTTTCCCTCGCAATTGACTGGATTATGAAGAAAATCACAGAAGGCAAGAGACAGGGATTACAATGGACACTGACCTCAATCCTAAAGAACCTGGTCATCAGCATAATCCAGGTCTCTTATCAAGCAACAGCGAGCAAAATCGGATTGAAAGTCAACACCAAAAAGACAAGAGGTTCTACGAGTAAACGCTACCAACAGAAATCCAGTACTTATCGATAGCAAACCAATAGAGGATGTTGAGGAGTTTACTTACCTGGGCAGCAAAGTCACCACAACGGGCGACTGCATCAAAGAAATGGACACCAGGATCAGCAAGACAAATAAAGCTTTTGCAATGTTAAAAACTAAATGGCGATCTACAGCACTGAACATCCGCACCAAGATCAAGATCTTCAATAGTAATGTACTCAGTGTCCTCCTATATGGTTCAGAGTCCTACAAAACCTCCCTACTAATTGAAAGAAAACTTAAGTCTTCCAAACCAAATCTAAAGATCTTTTTGCCAAACACCATCTCAAATGCATCCCTGTTAAAAATAACTGGGATGACTACAATATCACAGATCATCCAAACAAGAAGCTGGCAATGGATTGGTCATGTCCTGCGCATGCCCCCCCCCCCAACTCACTGCCTAGGGTCGCCCTAAGATGGACACCCCAAAGAAAAAGGAATATAGAGGCCGGCCAAAGAAGACTTGGATAAGAACTGCCCTGAAAGACCTTAAAAGCAGAGGCCTGATCATGGAGACAGCACCTAGAGTAACTACAGATCGAGCCAAGTGGAAATCCCTTGTAGACGCCTCCAGCATTTGACGGCACAGAAAGAATTGAGTGAGTGAATGTCAGGGGTTCAGGCCCTAGGACAGGTCAAATAATAAAAATATATTGGAAAATCTTTCTTTAACTTCTATAGTAACAGGAAATAAACTGAATGCATGAGTCTGGTGTTTATGATACCCTGGAACCAAATTGTGAAATTCATGGCCTATGGGTCAGGGGTTAAAGACATTGGGCGGGGCCAATATTGCAATGTTGTAAAGTTATATTAATCTAAAAGATCTCTTCATCCACAGGAGGGAGGGGAGGTAAATTAGATGCATGTTTAAGATATTTTAGAAGCTCCCTACCTAGGTTGTGAAATGACCCTTGAATAAGAGGTTCGGGACATATTATACATATGTAGTTGCCCCTTCCTTGCAGCCGTATGATATAGTGCAAGAGTCTGCAATAATATGTTATGCAATAGTTATGCAGGGACAAATTTAAAACGATTTTATTGAAATTTAATTCGATGTGTATACGAAGAAAACAAACTCTTTTCTTGCAAGAAAAAAATGGTTAATTTTGGCAATTCTGGCAAATAAAAAACTTAATTATTTTCTATTGGGAAAAGTTTCTCAATTTCGTATCTTCTCAATTATTACTACAAGCAATCCAATAAATTTTTAAAAACTTCATGTAAAAGTACATGCAACCAGAAAGCCTCAATCGGAAATGACCCGATCTTAACTTTCCCGACAAGAATTCTAAATCGAAACACTTAGTCATTTCCATTTGTTACTACAAGGATAGTTGTTACAAATTTTGGTCTTATTCATATCTAAGATAAGAGAAATCTAAACTATGAAATTTATGACCTTTCATGCAAAAAGCCCAATTTTCAAAAACCTTCTCTACTCTCACATAAGTGGGGGGAAACTTAATGCATGGTAATGATGTCCATGAAACCCTCTGCTAAAATAGTGAAATGCATGACCCTCGGTCAAAAGCTCATAGTGATATTGAATTTAATCTTAGAAGATACACCAATGTATATTTGAGAAAAAACTTAACGCATGGTTATGATGTCCTCGAATCCCTCAACCTGAATTGTGAGATTTATGACCTCCTGGGATAGGGGTTAAGACCCAATGGTGGTGCCAATATATAAATATTTAATAAAAAAAGCTTCTTCTCAGTATCCAAACATATTTGAGGAAAATAATGAAAGGTTATTACGTCCCCGAGCCCTCTACTTAAATTATTAAATCCATGGCCCCTTGATCAATGATTTAGATCCTAGGACAGGACCAATGTGTCCATATTGTATAAATATATAAAATCAAAAATATTTTCCCTATTTCCATACATATTTGAGAAAACCTTGACCCCATCCCATTTTCATTAATGGTTTCAAACATCAAATAATAGCCGGGTAAAAGTAATAGGTGTTTGGGTTTAGACTTCAAAATGAGACTCTAACATGTCATTAAATGGGCTATGGTACTCAGGTAACCGCCAAGGCCTGGAGGCCTCTTGTTAAATTAAGAACCGGATTAATTAAATTGTAACCTTTATGAAACCTTTATGAGGTATCTCTAACGTACTAACGCCATTGACATCATTCCACTTGTGTTTGAGCGAAAGTATTCCTCTCCTAAGATTGTCGAAATTTTAAAAGCGACAACAAATTAGCCAGAACGAAGCTAAACTGTCACAGTTTTCCTTTGAGACTGTTGTTTTCTGATTTTCTCGTTATTGCTCTCAGAAGTTATTGACCAATATATCACAGTTTGTCACCAGTCAGCTAAATTTTATCACTCTTCTTAAATGTTCGCTTCGATCAAAGTTTTTAGGAAAGCGAATGCACTCATCTGCCCAATGTCAAGGCTCGTTGTTACGTTCCACTTATTTCCATTGTTCATTTTCATATATTTTAGCTCTTTATTTGTAAAATTACACTTTACAAAAGCGTACAATGGCAAAGTGGAAAATGTTCATTTTCGTTAGATGCAATTTCAGGGCAGAAAGATGATCAATACACAATGGTGCTTAAAGAAGCAAATTGACCTTTAATTTTTTTTTTTTAATTTTCAAAAATTCAGGATTTGAATTTAGATTAGCGACCTCAAGCTTGTATAATTGGATAACCAAACCACTGAAACAACATTCAATTTATTTCATTAATTTATAACTTTAAGAAAGGATTTCCTGGTTCTGCTTTGGATTATCAGTAATGTGAGATGATATTTGCGAGACAAAGCACACTTATACAGCTAATGAAATCTGTTGCAATTGATCTGAAGCACGTTGTGCATAATGATCTTACTGGCCAAAGAAGAGTTATCCCTCGTGATACTAGATATATGTAAATCCAACTTCAGAAAACAATTTACCTTCACAATAAAATACTTTCTTCGGTGTTTTATGCGGGAAATGAAGATTTCGACATCATAGAAAAAATACATAACCAAAACGGTTAACGTAAATATTTTCTGCAATAATCGCTACCTTCACAACCCACATGAATCATCAAAGAAATCATTTTATTGTTTATATTCACATCTTTCTTTTATCAAATTAATAAACTGACCATAAAAATTAAGTAAAATTAACTAAGTTTATGTTAATGTACATCAGTACATTAGCTAAAAGAAACGGCCAAAATCGTCTCCTATGTAAATTTGAGTGACATGATCATGATTATTTCGTGTAGTACTCGAGTTTTCTTAGGTCGCTCTTAATAAACGGGGCGTGTAGATTTCAGTTTCTCTAGAGCTATGAATTAAAATAAGTTTCCGTTAGAAATAGAGGGACTCGTATTTGGTAAATGTAAATATAATTACTTTAATATTTTTGCTCTTCTTGTCACTGTTGGTTTTTTTTTTTACAATTAAGCTCCGTAAATTATAAAATAAATTTTTAATAAAAGACTTCTCTAATTTGCCGATTGAATAATTTTATATGTGTTTTCAAACTCTTTCAATCACAGACGTGTTTCAAAAGCTGTAAAAAGGAAACCAAAACCTATCAGCTTTAGTTTATTACCAGGAAAGCTCTTTATGGCATCTTCGCTCGTTTTTAACCAAAAAAGTTTTTGCACTTTAGACAGCTAGTATATAAATCCTGCATTGTATCTGTACACATTTTGAATATGGCGTATCTATAATCTATACTACTATATTAAAATAATAGACTCGAATTTTTGGTCTCTAATACCGAGAAATCGGAAGAGTACTGTCTTTTGTTTTATATATTCTAAACATCATTGATACTTGAAGATTACCAATTTGTTTTTATTTTTTCTCAGTTAAGCTTTGCTAATTAATAATCAACCAAAATTCCTCAAAAAATCCCGAAAATCATCTGGATTTTTTGGATTTTACAATCTTGCGCTTGCGCAATACATTCACGCTAACGGGATCTTTAGTTTAGTTTCCACAATATCAAATTTGTATGAATAAACTCAGAAATGATAATACAAATACGGGTAAATTTTCTTTGGAAATTTGCTATATATTCTGTTTATATATATAATTGATTTCTTAGAAGAGAAAGTATTAAATACTGTTTACAGAGTTTTTTTCGCCCATGTTATTTTCACCCTTCTACACTTCCAAACAGTTACGCCCCGCATGTGTACTAATTTAAAAGAGATAACTTGGAACATTGGAATTCGCCCAGTTTTAAATTCGCTCGCTAATAACGATGACGAAAGGGGCGAAAATAAAATGGGAGCGAATATTTCCCTGTATACAGTAACAAATATACATTTCAACTTAGTACTTACTTTGTCTTCGTGATGACAAAAATATTTGATTACATGCAAAAAAATTCACATTATATGTTTTATCGTAAAATGAATAATGCAGTTTTACGATAGAATGCGTTCCGTGTATTGTCTCTGTAGCAAAATACGTGTACGTTGGTGAAAAAGTGTTGATTTCTTCCATTATATGGATTCATTAATTTTCTTCAAAATCGCTCCGGAGCGATTCTGCAATTTTCTGCTACATTACGAGTATATGGGAGGCATTCCAACTGCATCTTCGCCAGCCAAGGGTTTTCGGTCCACTTTGCTCCCCATAAACCCTTGGCGGATTTCATTACGAAAACTCGGTGACAAGCTCCGTTTTATGATTGGCTGCAGCTGCGAGTAGCTGATCCAATCGCAGTGCTTGTAAATATAAACTTTAAAAGAAAACACATGTGTGATCTTTGGTAAAACATTCGGTGCTTTTAACAAGTTGAGGCACAAGTTCTCGAGTACAGTGCCTCCCCAACGATCGTCTAACCAGATCGCTTTAAAAACCTATATATTTTACTGGGATTATACATAGTTCTGCAAACTTGTCAAGGCTCGCGTAAATGCATGGGAAGTAAACATGGCGAATGTAGAAGTTGCCTATCCTGTTAGTATATTCGTTCCTGCTTATGGTTATTGCTTTTAAATGTAGCACATAAGAATAAAAACGGTCCTTATATGTTGCAGTTCTTTAATTCTTGATGGTTTATTATTTGGTAATATTGGTAATATTTGGTAATATTGACAGTGGTCCTAAAATAAACAATATCAATAATTGAAAATGATAGTCATACATCAACTGACATGATTTCATAAAAAAATGTTTATGACCTCTTGCTATTACACTTTATCATACAACATAACATCTAAGCAAGAAATAATATGAAGTATAAATAATGTAATAATAATGTACACATTTTACAAACCTAAGTAAGGAATGCTGTATTAGGGCTTCCGGTCACTGTGACTGTGACGTCAGCATATGAGGACTGTTCAATATAAATATCAGGTCTTACTTCTCAATTTATAAAAACTAAACATATTTGATAAGGAACCACTATTATAATAAAAACGTTTCGTATCAAACAATCATTTATAACATCGGGTCACCTATTATTTTAACCTATAAACGTACTTATACACAACTGACTAGATGTCAATATTACATCAATTCTCTGACTAGAAATAAACAACTTTCGATCTGTTAATTACACAGAACTTATAATTCCACAAAATATAGTTATAAATAGAATAATCAATCACTTGTAACATAAGTATTTGATCTAATATGAATGCAAGACAAAAATATCATTACTTACATCTATCAGACAAAAAGGTCTTTCCCGGTCAACATCTACGATGAAAATGCCGCCAAAAGATGGCCTACTGCCTATACCGTAAATTGACCAATCAATGGACAGATTCACAAGTGTAAAAAATTAATAATATAAATTACTTACAACCGAATACTGATATTATAACAGTTATTCAATTAGGATATAAACATAAAAATACTTTTTCATTTCCAAATTTTAACTTTTATAGAAAATATAAATGTGAATCTCGAACCCGACGTTAAATATACTTTGCCCTCTTACACATTTCCCCCCTTTTTATCATTGCTTTCCACAGCAATGAAAAGGTTGCATAAAAACATAATAAAAAAATTTAACTAACAAAAAGTACAGGTATATATGCACAAAGCAATGAAACTATATAATTTCATCTGATTTTGTTACTACATAATCACATCTGATTTTGTCTTGCCCACGAATCACTTAAAGTAGCACTTAATGTAGCACCAAGATTAACAATCGCATCACTGAGTTCCTTGAATTTTGACGGTTGGACGGAAATTTGATTGCACGGTACAGTACTTTTAGGTAAGTTGAACGGGTTGGAATGTTTTCCTGCGGTCGTTCTCTTACTTCGTCGAGGCTGCGTCACGTCTACCATCTCTTCCTCTGAATCCTCACTGCTAGCTGCAGGTGCACATGGTTTTTCTATCGCAGCTTCTTCTAAATCCTCAGCGGTTGCGGAGTGTTCTTCTTCGTCTTGAATTTGTATGGCCTGTTCTGGAATATACTCAAGATCCGATCCTTCAGAACTGGAATATCCATCACTCGAATTCACTCTTTCACCTGTGTCTAAGATTTCTTTCCTTGTCACGTTCTTGATCGGGCCAGATCCATCTGCCAGCTGTATAGAATACACATTATCACCAAGATATTTCACAACTTTGTATGGAGTGGAACACCAGGTATCTTGAATTTTATTCCTTCCAAGGGTGCGGTTTCTCGTAAGAACTCTTGTTCCAACTGGGATGAATGAAACACTGGCTTTCTTGTTTTTCTGATGATTTCGCTGCTCTGCAGATTTTTCTGTATTTGACAACGCCAACTTTGATGCTTCCAACATCTTCTTTTTATGGTCTTGAATCCAGTCATCCATAGGTAAGTTTTCACTGTCATCATCTGAGGACTTGTATAATCCAAGCATCAAGTCAATGGGAAGAATAGGTTCTCGTCCAAAAAACAAGAAATGTGGAGAGTAACCGGTCGATGAATGAACAGTGGCATTGTAAATATACACCAAGTATGGAAGATATTCAGGCCATTTCTTCTTCTTTTCCGGAGGTAATGTCCTTAGTCTATCATGCATGGTTCTATTAAATCTCTCACACTGTCCATTCCCTTCTGGATGGTAAGGTGTTGTGCGGGATTTTTCAATGTTGTAGTAGTTACACAGTTCTTGAATAATGAAACTCTCAAAATTACGGCCCTGATCACTGTGAATACGTTTAGGAATTCCATAATTCACAAACCAATCTTTAACAAGAATTTTTGCCACCGTAGTTGCTTTCTGATCTTTACACGGTACAGCTTGAGTAAATTTAGAGAAAATGTCTGTCATGATTAACACATTCTCACGTCCATCCGATGATTTTTCTAATACAGTGAAGTCAATGGCGAGAATTTCTTGAGGTTTGTAAGCTATTAAATTACTCATTGCAGGATTAATGGCTGGAACAGGGGCTTTCCCTATTAAACACCTTTCACAAGATTTACACCATTTATGGACATCCTGTAGCATCCTCGGCCAAAAACATCTTTTCTTCAGCAAAGAATATGTTCGCTCGACACCTTGATGACCTGCATGGTTATGAATATTTTCCAGAACTGTCTTCTTTAGGACTTCAGGAAGTAATAACTGTCTCTGTTCACCGGTCTCATCTGTGATCTTCCTGTGCAAGACACAATTGTCAATGAAAAGTTTATCCTTCTGATTAAGAAGTTTTCTCACATCTTTGTGTTCCTTTTTCAAGTCATTAACTGAAGGTTTACGATCTTCCTCCATCCAGTAACGAACTCTTTTCAACTTCGGGTCATGGTCTTGAAGTGCTGCTATATCTGCAGGAATATACTCTGGAAGCGTTGTCATGGCGCTCACTGTCCGCATTTGAAAGTCTGACATCTCTTCTGAATTCAACTGAGTCGGTAAACGTCTATCTAACATCTCTAACGATGTGCTCTGAGTAATCCTATTAAAGGAAACTTTCAATTCTTCTTCTTCCAGTGAAGTAGGTCTACGGCTCAACGCATCCGCGTTGCGATTAACCTTACCAGAACGGTATTTCACTGTAAAATCAAACTGAGCTAGCTCTCCTATCCATCTCATCGTCGTTGCATCTACTCGTTGTTTGGGTTTGTTGATGTAACTGAGCGGATTATTGTCGGTATAAATGACAAACTTCGATCCAAGAAGGTAATCACGAAATTTTTCACTAACTGACCACTTGAGTGCCAAAAGTTCAAGCTTCATAGAACTGTATTTTTCCATATTCCTTTCAGATTTTCTAAGTGATCTTGATGCGTAAGCTATCACAATCTTTCCGTTTGGTCTTTCTTGAGATAAAACTGCTCCGAGTCCTTCAAAACTTGCGTCTATTTCCAAAATGAATTCTTGTGAAAAATCAGGAAATCCAAGAATTGGAGGTGAAATAAGTTTCTCCTTTAGGGCGTTGAATGACTTGGTACACTCGTCAGTCCATAATTTTTGAAATTGCTCTGCTTTCAGTTTGGTATTCTTTGGTCTTGATAGTAATGCATGAAGAGGAGCTGCTATGCTAGCGAATCCTTGGACAAATCTCCTATAATAACTAGCTAGTCCGAGGAATGAGCGGAGTTGCTTTTCTGTAGTTGGAATAGGCCATGACTCAATAACAGCTGTTTTGTCAGGATCTGTAGATACACCTCTTTCAGAGACTATATGTCCAAGAAATCTTATTTCTTTTTGGAAGAAATGACACTTTGTCGGTTTAATCTTTAATCCATTGGATTTAAGTTTCATAAACACTTGATCTAATCTATCAATATGTTCTTCTATTGTCCTTGAAAACACTAGGATGTCATCCAAATAAAGAACTAGTATGTTGAAATTTTCATCCCCTAAACATGCCTCCATAAGTCTCTGGAAGGTGGCTGGGCTATTACACAAGCCAAACGGCATTCTGACATATTCGTAAAGTCCACCAGTACCTACACGAAATGCTGTCTTAGGAATATCTTCTTCTCTTACTGCTACTTGATGGTATCCTTGTATCAGGTCTATGCTACTGAAATATTTGGCTCCATTTAGAATATCCAAACTGTCTTCAATGCGCGGTAGTGGATATGCATCTTTGACGGTCTTTGAATTGAGTGCTCTATAATCTACACAGAGTCTTATGCTTTTGTCCTTCTTTCTGACGATCACAACAGGTGAAGCGTATGGACTGGTACTCTTACGAATAACTCCTTGGTTTAACAGTTTTTCTATATGTTGTTTCACTTCAGAAATTTGATTTGGAGGAATTCTCCTATGAGGAATTTTCACTGGTTGACTATCTGTCACAGTTATAGGATGAGTTACAGTTGTCGTATAACCCAAATCTTCATCACTTTTCGCAAACACATCTTCATGCTTAGAAAATAGTTCAAGCAGTTTCTGTTCTTGCTTGGATGTAAATGGAACATTTCCAAGATCAAGTTTAGATGTTAGCTCGGAATTATCAGAATTTAAAGTTTTGTTCGACACCGAGACACTACGAATGTTCAATTCTGTTGGTTCAATATCAACTGTATATTCTTGGTCTGAACTCTTCAAAATTTCTATCTGATGTAGAGTTCCAATACGAGTCTTTGGTTGAATCCAAACATCTTCTTCTCCAATGTTTAACATTCTTACTGGAATTCTTCCACTTTCAACAACACTAACAGTATCCACCACCAGTATATTTCGAGGTAGAGATCCATTCTCAATAGAAATAGGTTGGACGGCTGCTACGTATGGATGATTTTTCTTATTTTGTCGTGTTGATCCCACTATGGTTTTCATAGAGTTTGCTGGAATTCTTATTGTTTCTCTTCCTGCCACTTTGACAAGTCCAATCTTCACATCTACTTCATTCTCAGCTAACGCTAAGACAGACATAACATTGTTCCATATAGGGTCTTTCATAATAACATTATCACATTGACAGGCTGTTCTAATATGTTTCAGCACATTACATCCAAGAATCACTTGTACAGCATTTGGATCTGTTGTTACAGTTTCAACTAACATTCCCACGTCACTGAATAATTGGTCTTGAATCTTCAAGTCTACTTCAATGTATCCTAGATATGGTATTGTGATTTTGTTAGCAGCTGACAGTCGTAGAAATTTTCTCGTGTCTGTAATATCTTGTTGATGTAGGAACTGTTTATAAAACATTTCAGATATAGTAGAAACTTCTGCTCCTGTATCGAGAAGGCACTTGATAGGTTGTCCATTTATTTCAACTATTGTAGTGGGACTGTCTTCTGCAGCATTTTTTATTTTCTCTTTAATATCACACGAGTCTTTTTCACTTCCCTCTATCAGGCGACTCTTCACTGTGAGGGTTTCACTTTTGGGTCACTGTTCATAAATTTTGGCCTTGACTGTTGATAAGGTCTTCTGTTTTCTTTGTTCTGTGAGAATTCGTTTTTACGGTTTGCACATTCTGAAGCAAAATGTCCTTGTCCGTTGCATGCATAACAAATAACTTGAGCTGGTCTTCTGGTTCCTCGGTTGTGTACAAATCCTCTGTTTGGTCTGCTTCCTCTTCGATGAAAATCAGGTTGTTGAAATTTTTCTAATGTTTGTGCAATAGTATCAATCTGTTGTTGTTGTTTTTCTAGCATCGCTTGTTGTGTCTGCAACATGTCTGTTAAAGGGTCAGAATTATTCACAATTGCTGATGCAACATTCACCTGTTTATTTTCACACGGTGGATTATCATCGACCCACTTAAGCATCCTGAGTCTAAACTCTTGAAATGGAATGGTTGATTGTTCCACAACAATTTTCCTCAGTTCTTGTCGCACAACTCTGTCTCTAATACCATCTATAAATCTTTCGGTTAGATTGACATCAGTTATCTGCATCTTCCTATCAACTTTCTTATTAATGCGCTCCTGCATTTGCATCAAAATACGTGAATAGTTCTCTAGGGTCTCACTCTCATTTTGATCTCTTTGGTAGAATTTCTGAAGTAATTGTGTAACAGTGTCCTTAATCACAAAAACACGTTCTAAAATGTTAAGTATCTCTTCTCCAGTACGTCTTTGTTCAATTGGATGTAAACGGATTTCTGCCTTGGCATTTCCAGTAAGATGATCCATTACGAAGTCAGTGTGTCTGTCTTTTGATGTCGTTCCTCTGATGTGTTCTCTCATCTCTGAGATCCAGTCTATAACATCGGGATCTGTGTCTTTTTCTGGGTACCCACCGAACTTGGGGAATTTTCTTTCCGATTTCACGTATACTACAGGTGTGGGATTTTCTTTGGACTCGGTTGACTCTACTAAAGTTGAGACCTTTTTCTGTAGATGTTGAATTTCTTGACGCATTGCCACATTCTCCTGATGATCTTGGTCTTCTTTACTCTCCAAAATTTTAATTTTGTCTAAGAGTCCTTGGATGAGCTGTTCCATGGTAACTATAATACTGCACACTGTCGGAAATCACAAGAATCCTGTCCACGACGCCATTTGTAGCACATAAGAATAAAAACGGTCCTTATATGTTGCAGTTCTTTAATTCTTGATGGTTTATTATTTGGTAATATTGGTAATATTTGGTAATATTGACAGTGGTCCTAAAATAAACAATATCAATAATTGAAAATGATAGTCATACATCAACTGACATGATTTCATAAAAAAATGTTTATGACCTCTTGCTATTACACTTTATCATACAACATAACATCTAAGCAAGAAATAATATGAAGTATAAATAATGTAATAATAATGTACACATTTTACA
This sequence comes from Magallana angulata, assembly GCF_025612915.1. NCBI lineage: Eukaryota > Metazoa > Mollusca > Bivalvia > Ostreida > Ostreidae > Magallana > Magallana angulata. The sequence continues at coordinate 57,825,879 of NC_069117.1, forward strand.
AACCTAAGTAAGGAATGCTGTATTAGGGCTTCCGGTCACTGTGACTGTGACGTCAGCATATGAGGACTGTTCAATATAAATATCAGGTCTTACTTCTCAATTTATAAAAACTAAACATATTTGATAAGGAACCACTATTATAATAAAAACGTTTCGTATCAAACAATCATTTATAACATCGGGTCACCTATTATTTTAACCTATAAACGTACTTATACACAACTGACTAGATGTCAATATTACATCAATTCTCTGACTAGAAATAAACAACTTTCGATCTGTTAATTACACAGAACTTATAATTCCACAAAATATAGTTATAAATAGAATAATCAATCACTTGTAACATAAGTATTTGATCTAATATGAATGCAAGACAAAAATATCATTACTTACATCTATCAGACAAAAAGGTCTTTCCCGGTCAACATCTACGATGAAAATGCCGCCAAAAGATGGCCTACTGCCTATACCGTAAATTGACCAATCAATGGACAGATTCACAAGTGTAAAAAATTAATAATATAAATTACTTACAACCGAATACTGATATTATAACAGTTATTCAATTAGGATATAAACATAAAAATACTTTTTCATTTCCAAATTTTAACTTTTATAGAAAATATAAATGTGAATCTCGAACCCGACGTTAAATATACTTTGCCCTCTTACATAAAGGTTCAATGAGCTCTGTTTTATTTTATTTGTTTGGTTCACATTATTCACGACAACGATACCTGGTTTTATGACATAAAAGCTTTCATATAAATCGGCGACTTTTTCACTCCCGGTACAGATCCCTAGAAAACACAACGAATAAAACATTCCGTGCTTTCCCATGGTTATAACTTAATTCGTATTTAATAGCATCGTTAATTATGTTCCGATATTCGGTAGTCAACATCTTTTCAAGTTGTATTAATGCCGTAGTGTATATAAAATCCGTTGTTTAATTCGATTAAAATGTAAATATGCAAGGGGCGCAACTCAAGTTGCTCGCTAGATAGCGCCACCACATCACCGAGTTTTCGTTATGAAATCCGCCAAGGGTTTATGGGGAGCAAAGTGGACCGAAAACCCTTGGCTAGCGAAGATGTTCCAACTGTGGTGAGGGCCTTTTCCGAGACACAGATTATTAATTCAAACAAAGAAAAGTGTAGTGAAATTAATAGCACTATTGTAGGCTTATAGCTTTGTTATGTAAATGTCAATAATACGGTATGTCGATGTACATATTTCGTTAATGTCCGATATGCAATTGTCAATTGCACGCACGGGTCACAGTCTAGTATATAATAATTAATGATGTCGTTATCCTGGAAGGAACCTACATAACCAAGTGATCATACGATCGATTCTACATGTATGTTTCTGGAAAATCAGACAAGGTGATCTAGTCGTTAGTCTCAACAAAACAAAGTAATTATTTTTGACACAAGGTAGCTGTTTTGGCTTTTGTATCCTATAAGATAGCTATCTAGCCTACATACTACAAATAATTGGCACTGTCGTTTAACAGCATTCTGATTTATGTACAAAACAATTTTATTCAATGTCGGTGATGGTGATTTAAATGTTGATACGAACACAATAAAAAGTCACGTGTTGAGAGAGAGAGAGAGAGAGAGAGAGAGAGAGAGAGAGAGAGAGAGAGAGAGAGAGAGAGAGAGATCTTTGTCTTCTGAAAGGCATTTATCTATTATATTTTAACCCACAATGTAAATCAACGATAATAATTCTCTTTGAATTTTAATTCGTAATACGCCAGGCGCAGGTTTAAGTCAAGGGTGAAGGAAGCTTCCTTTAACAAAAATAAGTTTATTCTGCAACAAAGTTTCCGCATGCATCAGTTATATTTAATCTCAATATCTCTGAGATAGAGGAACTGCGGTACACTCTGAGGGATTCTCTCCCACTTATGATTGGTTTTCTGCATCATTTAGCTCGTTATAATTCTGTAACATAGAGCCAAAGCGTTGAAACACTACACCATCCATGGAGAGTCTTTTGGATCTTAGGTCGCTTTATCCTTTATGTTGTTAATATCTTTGTCAAAGGGATGGCTTGCATGTAAAATACTTCTTTGTTATACAGAGCGAGAATTATAGCTTAAAACGATATCCAGCGCTCTGGTAAAATGGACACATAATACATTACGACGATTTTCTGTGCAAGTTAAATAGAAAAAAAATGAAAAAAAATAAACGATTTTTTTTTCATAAAAATAACTGGAAACTTTATATAATTTCGGAACGTTTCTTTAATTGCTAACCATCATAAATACTTGGATTGCAAAATTCTCATAACATTTTTTATTTTTGGCTGTTACTATGTGTTACAATCTCATTGAATAGAGAAACGTGTTTTTAAATTTTAAGAAGTCTGAAACTTTTTCTTTCGATTGAATTACTGTAATGTAATGTGTGTACACAGATATATTCAAGCAAAATGTAAGACATATACCATGATACACAAGAAAATGTTCTTTTGATAACTGTAATTGACTGTATTGTGTTTTAAAGATAACAGATTGTTACAAATTTAAAAAAACACTTCCGCAGGTAAAAAACAAGCAACTGTAACTTCTTGCGGGTTAATGTTTCCCACCAATGATGCCTAGCCCCTGTACTGTTGGGATAATCCGCCAAATCTATATAGATCTTGACATGTTGTGTGTTTCCTAGTGTTTCTATCCTGAAAGCAAAACATTACAAATTACAAGAATTTCTCTTTGAATCACTAAAAAACAAACTGACGCTTTGGCGTCTATTTACAGACTGAGTCTTTAACTGCGAAATGAGTTCATTTCGGGATTTTCAGCACTAATCCAAGGATTTCATTGCAGCAGAAATCTTCCAAACTTTTAACTTCTTTACCGCGATCTTGTGGAGTTTTTTCGTTGTTTTTATGCTACGTTTTTATGTCTTTTCTTGTATCATAGAGTGCATTCAATAAACTCAACACTCATTGAATACGAACTATTCACAGGTTTGAAAACTCTCCGAGCATCTAATTAATGGCACCTGAATCTCTGTTAGATTGGTCTTGGGCTTTGGTGTATCACATAAACCAAACTGACCGTGTCGTAAATGATCTAGTACTAGTATTCAGAATCTGTAATATATGTACAACAAGCAAATTGCCTACTTTTAAAGCAAATTGTTCCCATTCTGGTAATGTGAATATACTCAAATTTGCTGTAGGACAGTTTTTTGAGAATTGCTTGAAATTCCTAAGTGTGCATTTGGACGTCTTTGTCATTTATTTTAAGCTCCTTTAGTGTAAAATTTATAAATGGAAGACATAAAATCGTGTAGCTATTATTGAGAGGATGGCAGCCAGATTTTATTTTTGTTTTCTGATTTTAAAAGATACAATACTAATTCATTTTAATTACGTCCTTTTAGTCTCTGATATAGCATTATTGTTTTCAAAGACAGTTCAACAAATCCAGAGAGAAGCCCCTGGTGAACAGCTTATCCCGATCTATATTTATAAATATTTTAGCATCTTAGTGTTTTTGAAATAATGGATATTCTGAATTATTGATACCAACCAGAAAAATCCTTCCTTTTACGCCTCGTTATTTGTAATGATCCTTTCAAATACAAAAAGGATTAAAGTTTGTTCCAATTACCAGTTTTAGCCGCCCATCTTTATACGCTGATGTAGTCGATATCCATGTCAATTTAGACAAGGTTTTCTGTGTTTTAATAACAAATACAATATTCTTTTAAAGAAATATCCTTTGAATTTACTGCTATGTGAAACACAATTTTAACAAGATGAATTCCTCTTCAATTTAAATTTAAAATAAAACTGATGTACTATTACACAAACATCAAATAATTGAAATGATGTTTTTAATGAATGAAGTAATGAGCATTTTCGACGAAGAATGACTGAATATTCGATACATTACACAAACATGTATCGTGCAGCACTAGTCAATAATTTCTAACGGGTTACAGCTTATCTTTGCGCCCAGAGTATACTCAATCCGACTTAAACAGACCGGGCCTGTCATATGATACCTACAAAAACAAAAGTGGTAATACACACTCTACAGGCAAAGGTTCATCGTGTGTAACATACCTTGACACTGGTGTAAGTGACCTTGAACTGTGCTCTTCTTTTTTGTATTTTGAACATGCTCAAGACATTAGAACTGTATGCCAAATATAACATACTTTACCTGACCTCACTGGGCACTTGAAGTATTTGGTTAACAAAGAAAGGCCAAGAAACGCTTGCCAATTATTTTTAAAGCGCATGCGCTGTCACCGTTTTGTTTATTTCTTTTTTGCTATATATTTTTTATATTTTTTGATAGGAGACCCACTCCTTGTTGCCGAAAGTTTATCCATTTTGCTTAACTTTGATTTATTACAAAAGGGTTTTTTTTTTCCAGACAGATAACACCAGCAGTTGTTTAATCATTAATTTGACTATTTCTTGTCTAGACGACATCTCATCGTCGTCACTTGAATAAGACTGATGTCATTCAACTTTTCGTTCCAGATTTAGTCCTTTTTTGGCACCTTCTACTCTATACAATTACAATGTAGCCTTTTGCAAGGAGGAGGTATGGTGAGTTGGGAAGGGGCATGAAGCAACACGTACCCTGGTTCATGATCACTTGAGGTCTGGAACCAATTCACTGACACGTTTCTCGCTAATTTGTTCTCGAGTGTTCACATGTATGGTGTTACATTTCCTCATCGGATCCAGAATACAGCCGTAAGGACTAGATGAGAGTTTTTGTTATTAAATTGCTAATTTAATTTGTTTGGTTCTATCTTAATTAGTTTAGTTTAATTTATTTATTCTTTAGCCAAATTGCTCATCAGATACAAAGAATACGTAATGATGTGTAGCAATATACGTATTAAATCCATCGAAGTATTATCTTTAACATGCAAACAAATTTCTGAGAGTTTTAAATTACTTAATTCAGTAGTATTTACAGTTGTATTTTGTCAGTATTTCCTGAGGGTATCGGACATCATTTTAATTCCTAATAATTATTATCCTTTATCTCGTTTTCTGGTATATTGTCAACAGTTTTGACATTTTCTTGGTATTATTTCCCCCTACTTTTGATTGTTATTTTCCAACATTTTGTGCTTACGCTTTTTTTCAATGTACATTTCTTGTCTGTATGAATAAAATCGAGTGTAATCATTCATGACCACAAAATCAATTTTATGAATAAAATAAAAAACCAACACTGTGGTCGATATGGCGCCCGCTGCTGAAGTTAAAGAATTCAGAGCCAGATGTCTACAGTTAACAAATCATCCTGTCTGACCGTCAGTCCCTGTCCTCCGCTGATCGAATGCCCTCCGTACATCGATGTGACGGCAACAGGAAAAGGTGTGCAGATACACACACAAAAACTATGTCCGTCACAAGATGCTGTATAGAGACTTGACGCAAATTATTGAAAAATGGTTTCCCTGCAACCTATTTTATCTTTTAAATGTTAAATCCCCCCCCCCCTCCCCATATGAACTGATCTATTTTTATCAAAAATATTTCAGGAAATGTACAAAGAGGGTCGTTATTTTCCATGTCACAACATCTGTTTCATATACATATACTTTTTAATGAATTCAACTAACGTGTACATTAAAATACCAGTACATACTTTTTAAAACTTGTTATCGTTCGAAATTAAATACTATATTAAGCTCATATTTTTTTTCTTGGGCACTGGTAAATTTTCTTAGATGAAATCAAAATGAGTAAAATACTAAATATTTCTTACTTTATACCGGTAAATTATGGTTTAACAAAATCGAAAAAATAGTTCGGATCATTTGATAGCAATTATACCTGAACAATTACAGCTCTGAATCTCATGAGAGATCATATTGTTTAGGTAAGATTCGCAAATCAATTTTGTTAAAAGGAAACTAGAGAGTTATATACAATTAAGAAAAATACCCAGTCAAGATAAAAATGTTCGCTTATTTTAGTAAACAATTGAAATATAGACAAAATTTTTCCCCCCCAAAATTAGAAAATGTTAATTGATATTGAAAGGATAAACGTTAAAATTATGGCGTATGATGTTTTGTTTGTATCTAAGAACACAGTAATAACCTTTTTGTTCATCATCACATGTACACTTGTTAAATCGAGCTCAGAACACTTTTTTTCGTAATCATAAAAAAGTGAAAAACATGTGGTAACCGTTATAAAGTCCTGTGTGTAAAAACATATGTTAACCCTTTTTTAAGTCTAACAGTGAAGTAAATAAGCAGTGACTGTGGAATGAGGAATTTTAATTTGAATATATGTACTTTAAAGTAAATGGTACTTTCAGAACAACATGGGTCACCGTGGATCAGGCATGTTAAGGTATACCTTAACATGCATAATTTAATCATATGATTCGATATGCATATTATACAACAATGATTATCTTATGATAGTCATATGAGAGGCAATGCATGCGGGAATCATATGTGGCGAAATTGCCTATGTATGTGACAATGGATGTAAGTGACGATGTGAATAGTTTACAGTGGTTGTAAGGTACATGTAAAGGTGTGTGACAACGTATGTAATTGACGATGTAAATAGTTTACAGTGGTTGTAAGGTACATGTTAAGGTATGTGACAATATTAGTGACGATGTAAATAGTTTACAGTGGTTGTAAGGTACATGTTAAGGTATGTGACAATGTAAGTAACGATGTAAATAGTTTACAGTGGTTGTAAGGTACATGTTAAGGTATGTGACAATGTAAGTGACGATGTAAATAGTTTACAGTGGTTGGAATGTACATGTTAAGGTATAATACAATGGTTGTAAGTGACGATGTAAATAGTTTACAGTGGTTGTAAGGTACATGTTAAGGTATGTGACAATGAATGTAAGTGACAATGTGAATAGTTTACAGTGGTTGTAAGGTACATGTTAAGGTGTGTGACAATGTAAGTAACGATGTAAATAGTTTACAGTGGTTGTAAGGTACATGTTAAGGTATGTGACAATGGATGTAATTGTCGATGTGAATAGTTTACAGTGGTTGTAAGGTACATGTTAAGGTGTGTGACAATGTAAGTAACGATGTAAATAGTTTACAGTGGTTGTAAGGTACATGTTAAGGTATGTGACAATGGATGTAATTGTCGATGTGAATAGTTTACAGTGGTTGTAAGGTACATGTTAAGGTATGTGACAACGTATGTTATTGACGATGTGAATAGTTTACAGTGGTTGTAATGTACATGTTAAGGTTTGTGACAATGGATGTAAGTGACGATGTAAATAGTTTACTGCGGTTGTAAGGTACATGTTAAGGTATATGACAACGTATGTAATTGACGATGTGAATAGTTTACAGTGGTTGTAAGGTATAAGGAACGCAAGTTTTAATTTTCAAAAACTACAGTATACGTGAGTTATAATGTACGTATGTGATAATGTACGTTGTAAGTAGATATAATATACAGGTAACATTAAGTAGTTACACAACATAAATTAGAGTATAGTATATGTTATCTACGGTTTATTAATATGTTGATATTAATGTTTGCGCTTAGGAAAAATATTAGAGGCATGATGCTTAATCATGAAACATTATTATCGCTTTTTGATTGTTATGTTGGTGGCATTATTAATTATGCTTCAGAAATTTGGGGCTCTCATAAAGGTAACAATGTTGAAAGACTACACCTTGACTTTTGTAAGCAAACCCTGGGTGTGAAAAGGTCTTCATTTAATGCTGCTGTGTATGCAGAGTTAGGTAGAATACCTCTTATTACAAAAATGTTTTGTTCAATTTTAAAATTTTGGAAGGATGTGTTATGTAGTAATAATTGTATTATACAAAAGTGTTACGAAGAAATGTACATTAACTGCGAATTACATGGACATAAAAATTGGGCTTCTGATGTAAAGAAAATTTTAAATGAAATTAAGTTCAATGAAGTTTGGAATAAACAAACAATTGATTCACTAACTCTAAAAGTCATAAATCAGCGAATCGCAGACCAGGCTAAACAAGATATATTTGGTAAAATAAAAAAAATCGCAGAAATGTCATTTTTATAAATATTTATTGGATGGATTTTATCTTCAATATTACCTTACAAAGTCAATTCCTGTAAAATTTCAACAGTGTATTTCAAAATTAAGATAGTCCTCTCATCGTTTAGCTATCGAATCTGGAAGGTGTGAATAGTTTACAGTGGTTGTAAGGTACATGTTAAGGTATATGTTAAGGTGTGTGACAACATATATAAGTGACGATGTGAATAGTTTACATTGTTTGTTTGGTACATGTTAAGGTATATGACAACGTATATAAGGGACGATGTAAATAGTTTACAGTGTTTGTTTGGTACATGTTAAGGTATATGACAACGTATGTAATTGACAATGTAAATAGCTTACAGTGGTTGTAATGTACATGTTAAGGTATGCGACAATGTATGTTACTGACGATGTAAATAGTTTACAGTGGTTGTCAGGTACATGTAAATCTATGTGACAACGTTTATAAGGGACGATGTAAATAGTTTACAGTGGTTGTAATGTACATGTTAAGGTATGTGACAATGTATGTAATTGACGATGTAAATAGTTTACAGTGGTTGTAAGATACATGTTAATCTATGTGACAACGTATGTAAGTAACGATGTGAACAGTTTACAGTGGTTGTAAGGTACATGTTAGGTATGTGACAACGTATGTAAGTGACGATATGAATAGTTTACAGAGGTTGTAGGGTGCATGTTAAGGTATATGACAATGGATGTAAGTGACGATGTAAATAGTTTACAGTGGTTGTTTGGTACATGTTAAGGTATATGACAACGTATATAAGGGACGATGTAAATAGTTTACAGTGGTTGTTTGGTACATGTTAAGGTATATGACAACGTATATAAGGGACGATGTAAATAGTTTACAGTGGTTGTTTGGTACATGTTAAGGTATATGACAACGAATATATGGGACGATGTAAATAGTTTACAGTGGTTGTAAGGTACATGTTAAGGTATGTGACAATGTAAGTGACGATGTAAATAGCTTACAGTGGTTGTAATGTACATGTTAAGGTATGCGACAATGTATGTAAGTGACGATATGAATAGTTTACAGTGGTTGTAATGTACTTGTTAAGGTATATGACAATGGATGTAAGTGACGATGTGAATAGTTTACAGTGGTTGTAAGGTACATGTTAAGGTATATGACAATGTATGTAACGATGTAAATAGCTTACAGTGGTTGTAAGGTAAATGTTAAGGTATGTGACAATGTAAGTGACGATGTAAATAGCTTACAGTGGTTGTAATGTACATGTTAAGGTATGTGACAATGTATGTAAGTGACGATATGAATAGTTAACAGTGGTTGTAATGTACATGTTAAGGTATATGACAATGGATGTAAGTGACGATGTGAATAGTTTACAGTGGTTGTAGGGTGCATGTTAAGGTATATGACAACGTATGCAAGTGACGATGTCAATAGTTTACAGTGATTGTAAGGTAAATGTTAAGGTATGTGACACCGTATGTAATTGACGATGTGAATAGTTTACAGTGGTTGTAAGGTACAAGGAACGCAAGTTATAATTTTCAAAAATTACAGTATACGTGAGTTATAATGTACAGATGTGATAATGTACGTTGTAAGTAGATATAATATACAGGTAACATTAAGTAGTTACACAACATAAATTAGAATATAGTATATGTTAGCTACGGTTTATTAATATGTTGATTACAATGCACTTAGTAGTAATGTATATGTGCACAGAATACATTGATTAAAAAATGAATAACTTACCATTCTCACAAGTTTCAGTGTATGTTGGTACATGTAACAACAAGTAACAATGTACAATGGTTACAATGTTCATACCTAACAGTTGAAACAGAGAACGATTAGGTTACAGTGTACAGGAACAAAAACACGCTCCAAATGTACATGTAATCAGATACAACATATAAAACACCGTCGCCTCAGAGCCCGGACATACGACTTCAAACATCAATCTAATCACAGAAATTCGTACCTAATACCTCTCCTTGGAATACATAACAAGAAGTAAAAGTCAAGTCAAAAGAAATTAAATAAAGCAGACAGACAAGATAACGGTAAAAATAGTAAATCTAATCAACGATCTTGTTACCAAATGAGCGCTGAAGTTAAACTCTGGCGGGATGAAGCAATTCATTACGATTTATTAATCGCTATCCGAGTGTTGTCTGTTTGTCCTACATCAAATCTTCTCCGTAATGATCGCGTGGACAAAAAAGGTCGTTTCTATTTTAAAAATTAAAACAGTAGGTGCACTTTCGCCGATATTTACATAGAATTCATCACAATTAGTATTTTATTATCTAACCTCCAAGTACATAAATAGCAACAGCATTTCTATATGCACTCTCCATACTGGACATGGGAATGATTATTAGCGACAGCTGAATCGAGGAAATGATGGAAAATGTCACTAAAGAAGCTGGAGGGGGTTACTTCTGTCATGTTTCTTCGCCGGCTGGCTGCACGAGCTGTATCACACACTAGGGATGTTAGCCAGCAGGAACATTCAACGGCTTAAGTCATTTTAAAAAAAAAGGAAAGAAAATAGTTTGATCCAGAAGAGAAATTTTCTACCGCCTCTCTCTCTCTCCTTGTGACGTCACTAACGTACAATGCATATATAACAGCAGTGAAAACTGGGTTCACCGTATTGGAAATGAAAAGCTTTAAGATGATATTGGTTTTAAAGACCTGCTAGTGGAGGACAGGATCAAACTCCTTAACTGGCAAATAGAGACGGGCTATCACAGAAGCGCAGGACCATTCAATTACATTGCTAATTGAATTCAACCTTGATTCGTTTGTTTGGCTTCCAGTATTTCATTTGATTTGACTTCCAGTACAATGGCGTCCGAGAACCTGTCCTTTGCGACACTGGATAACGTCCTCAATGATAGTTTATTCCCTCGCTACAATAGAACCATGGGCAGACACCCTGGATTTGACCAGGACGGGTACATACGGATTACTCTGTATTCCATCATCTTTATACTTAGTGTAGTAGGGAACGGGTTGGTGATTTTGACTCTGGTCCAGAACCAGAGGATGCGGACTGTGACCAACGTGTTCCTGCTGAACCTGAGCGTCAGCGACCTCCTGCTGGCCGTCCTCTGTATGCCCTTCACCATCATCCCACAACTCATGAGAAATTTCATTTTTGGAGAATTCATGTGTGTCACCATTCGATATTTTCAAGGTAAGCATAGTCTTCAATAGATCAGAAAAAAATGCAAATCAAGAACTTGGTTTATGCATTTTTTTTCTCTAATTCGAATACATTTGCAAGAGTTTTTTAATTCCAGTTTTCATACCATAAAGCTTACTTATAAATTTAAAAAATATAGAAGAGGATTAAGTCAATTAAGATCAAATATTCTTGAAATCCCTTAACGTATAAAAATTCTACAACCTATCAGGTTGCTATGTACAATGTTAATGATGCACCTTGAGATACTTCTATTTATTATTTCGTTTGATAATCCGGGGATTTTTCCGTCCGCTTTATGGCTTGCTATTTTAGAAATGTAAACAAATATTTTTGATTTTTCATATGAATTAACATTATATGTTTATCGAAAAATTCCCATACCATCTAGACACCGGGTAATGTACAGAGAAATGACTTCGTTTTATTCTTTTTATGTTTTGTCGTATTCATCAAATACTCAATGAATTTATTTCTTTGGAATATTTGTCTTTACAGTTAGCCATTAATTATCTTGTTAGTGGCATGTAAATGAAACGTTTTTCAACAATAGTAAAACGTTTTTCCCATTTCCTAAACACAGCCCATGCATCTTCCAACCTAGTTGTGCAACAATAAACTGTGAGCCATCTAACATTCGCCGTTTATTGAAGCACATTGTCCAATGATGGCGACAATTTGAACTAGAATGGCACCGGAAATGATTGTTATCCCGTCATTCCACGCGCCCTTCTGATTTGGGATGATACACGTTATTGCCATTAGTATCAACACCCATTCAATTTGTGTTTGATGTATTTGACCGTCATTAGTTGCAGGTGCCCGTTTCTTGCTACGCGCTGATGTATATAATTATTTGAATGTGCTTCTATTTGATTTAACCTGATTGACGTTTGATTTTATCTTTATTACGGACAGTGCAGATAAATAACACATCGACAGGGCGAATCAAAGCAAGACAGATTTATTTAAGTGTTAATAACCCCACAAACCGTTGTGCAAGATGATCAGTTCAAGACGCAAGTTCTGGATGGTATTTATTACAGCCCAATTAAATCAAGAATTTATATGACTCGGTTTGAGATTTTCACACAAAATTCGTTCGGAATGTGAAGTTTTTTTTGTAAAATGATATCCATCATAATTCTCTTACATCGAGTTTTCTTATAGATCATGTTGTTTGGCGAGCTTGTGCACGAATATGCAGTTCTTTGGAGTTTACGGAACTGCATAAAAATGTTTCATTGCATTACGGTTATAGATTCTTTAAAACATTCACTGCAACATTTTTTTTTCATTTACCTAATCCCTTTATGCAAGTTGTTTGTGTCATATATGCAGATGGAATGTTTGCATGCAAGATAACTTTATCTAAATATTGGTGTAACGTCTCTAAGTTGCAACTAAAATTCAAAAGATTTCGATGTTAATATGCCAAACCTTCGAATTCTTCTTCCTGATAAAATTTACACAATTCTTAGGATAACTTAATAAGTCTTCTCTAGCTGCACTTTTTAGTAGCATGGCAACATCTTTTCATTAACCAATACAAAACCTACACAAAAATAAATGGAGTCTGTTGTATTTGGAAACAAATAGTGGAGACAATTCCAACAATTGTGACAATTTTCGCCACTCCAGCAAACGATGTAGTTTTTTCATTGCTGGGAAACCGAAGTCTATTTGAATATTTTGACATTTGCAACAATCAATAACGTTTCGAAAATTGTGCAGTTCCTTCCAATTATCATGCCTTAGGACATAAAGCAATGATAGAATTGATGATATCAGTCAGCTCTTTACGAGCCGTGGTGTTCAAAAATTCATTAAATGCAGCGAAATGACAAGGAGCGGGTAAACTAGCACCATGGTCAACGTCCGTGCCGTATGGTTGGTGTTAATCAGTGGTTGTTTCGTATTGCTGTGTATTTACAATACATAGACCAATCTTCAACTGACGTGTACCAATAGGACTTATTGAGGATGACAAGCAGAAATTCAGCGAAGAAAGGTGTCGCTGCAATCCTATCATTATCAAGTGTCAACTTTGTCCACTTAGGAAATTCTCGAATGTTGTGTTATTATAAAAAGGAAAAACAAAACAACGGATGAATAACCAGAGCGTGTTATTTTCAAACTAGATGTATCATCTTTTGGCGAGTGATCCTGTTACAAAAGTGATTGCGGTTAAGACAATCGAACACGTCAGAGCACTGTCAATAATGGCAGTGTAAGAGATCCCGCTCTTCTGTTCCTAGTAATGAGGGGAGCCTTTGTATAGGGAGGATAAGTAGGACACACATATACAGTTCATCTTTCCATTTAATTTTAATGCGTACAAAAAGCGAGCGTAGGGACTTGTTCTAAAATTCCGGCTAAGAAAGTGGAAACTGTTGTCTACTGAACGAAATACACGCTGATTACAATGGTTTAATTAAAAACCGCCTGTGACACGCTGCAAAGCGGTGCAAACATTTTAAATTAATGCAGCACGACGCCAAGTATCTGCACAGAATCCTTTGTTTACGATATCATAAATATAAAGGTACTTTGTTTCAGCTATTGTATAAATGGTCTCAACATAATACATGACTTACAACAAAATAATATTTCTTGTAACTCTGTAAACTTTATATAGACTTAAAGGAAAATCCCTGATCTCTCTCTCTCTCTCTCTCTCTCTCTCTCTCTCTCTCTCTTATATTGATATTTTAATTACATGAGTGTCATCTCTAATGCTGCTGCATTCGCAAAGCATTGTCAGATAATCTCCTTCTCAGAAATGGATTAGCATAGATACCAATTCATTATTCATGTCATTTGCAGCAAGTCTTTTGAAGTCTGCTTAACTAAATCTTTAATTTTCCGGCAAAATCTTCCAAACAAACTAATACGTTTAACCTGCACACTTCACTAATGCCTCCTTATGTTAGCTTTACCCTTTCAGATTTAGAGAACAATAAACTAAGCGGTTTTTTGACAGTAAAGATTTGAAATCCATTAATTTTTGACAAGCGCAAGGAAAAATGATGAATTGACCAATCTTTAAGAAATAACATAAATGTGAAATCAATAAAAATCTTGAATTTCTGAATGTCAAGTTTAAGTTAACAAGGAAGTGTTCTGGAATTGTTAAAACTGCACGTCAGCCGAAAATGCACCGGTCTATTCGAATATAATAAAGTACAATCAAAGTTATAACATAATAGTGAGAATACAGATATATAAAAAACCCCAAAAGCAATCTGAACTAGAAAAATAAAGTGTAATTTTACAGGTAGCAAAACACGTGACTACATCTAGAATTACCTGGGAACATAATAGCCAATACATGCTAATTAATCTAGACTAATTAAACTAGAAAAATAAATTGTTATTTTACAGGTAGCAAAACACGTGACTACATCTAGAACTACCTGGAAACATCATAACCAATAGATGCTAATTAATCTGAGACTCACTCCACACCTGAGTAGAGCATACTATTTTCCTTTTGTTGTGATCGGCTTCGGCCAATCACAGTTGTGTTCAGCATCCGGCAAATTTTACTATTTGCGCACGCATTGCGCTCTGCACTAATTTATTAACAATGCAGTGACAGCTTCGAGTAAATCTTTTATTACATGAAAGTAATATTCTTATGCGGTTGCCTTGATAGTAAACATCTACACACTTACATGATGTTAAGAATAAATAAATGTTTTTCTTTACATGAGTAATATTATTAACCGGAAGTACAAATCGCCTACTAAGGGTTAAGTTTATTAATGCCTTGCTATTTTGGAAATAGACAGAACGATGGGATATATTGTTTATTGCATGTACCGTAATGTAGTTCTGGATTACATTAAAAGAAATGGCCGATGATATGATTATCACTTGCCGATCATTCCTTAAAAAGTACTTGTTTTTCACTTTCTAATCATTAAAAAAATAATGAATCGAGAGAAAAATCGAATTTCTAGATGTTCATCTCCCCTGAGATGTTTTAACTTCAGAACATGTTGGGTATAAATAGTGAAGTCTTTATTCTCGTAGAATAATTAGAAAAAAAAGGCGCGAATGAGATATTCATTGTCGTATTTGGAAGGATGATGTTATTCTGAATGCAAAATAAAAAGAAAAAAAATTATATCAACTATTAATAATGAAAAACCATCTTTTGAGTTTGGTATTATTTTTCAATTTCAAAATCTAGGCCATTAAACTTCTTTCTGAGTTATTAGCCTTTGAATATTTATTTGACAAATTAAAGAAATACCTCTCGAACTTTTACATTGTGATGGTAATTTTCGTATTTGTGAAAAAAAATATATTAAAATAACTTCCTTGAAGTCGAAATACAATCTAATAATTACAATGTAGCTAAACAGAAATAAACAAAAGGAACTAATTAACAATAATTCAAATATTCCAGTTCGATTTTCCTCAATCATTTTTTAAACTTTATTTATTTTCAAATTCAATTTAACAACAACAAACTTTAGATACTAATAACACACTCATTTTTTGTCTAAAACTACTTCTTTTGACCTATTCTTCTAACATTAAAATTGAAAGAGGCCGATGATCAAATGAGATAAACGCTGTCTATTGGTGCTTTGAGCATTTGTTCCTTCATTTTTTCGCATTGCATGTCTTACATTATCTGACGGAATCAATGAGATTAAACTAACAGAAAATCTGTCTCACAGATTAAAATACATCTTTTGATATCGTAGTGCGGCGAGAATTTATTTAGAGAAAAACAAAATCAGAAACATTTAGTGTTTATTCATGTTTTGCCAAAAAGTCTAGTTTTGTTTAAGCCTAATTCCATAAAATGATAAAAATATAAAATGTTATTTGAATATCTATTAAAAAAATTGGTTTAAAAATTCTTTATTAGGAATTACTAAAGCCTTTGGAATTTATAGCAATCCGAATTTGACAACTAGAGGCCTGATTAACCCTATCAATAAAGGTGGAATATTCTGTAATTATTACCGTATTCCGTCTCTTATTGACAGTCATACGCGTTAACGTCACTTCCTCTGTGATTTTCGCGTCAAGCTGTACGTCAGTTATCCCCGCCAGGGGTTAACCACATGCATATGGTCTCATCCACATCGTTTCTTCCTTCTTAATTTTTGCTTAATCTAGTAATTACTCGTGTTTTTGGCAGTTTGACTTTATTTGCGAGAAATTGGTTGTCGAAGGCAAAATTAAGATTTCGTCCTAAGAAAGTAGGCATCACGTGACCCAGACTAGCGGTGGAAAAGCACACAGTAAACTCCATTGATTTTTTTGTGTGTACTCTGATGGATGATAATCGCTTGAGGCCTCCTAAAAAGCAAAGCCTTATGGTCCCTTAAGATGTCACAAAATAGATCAATGATGTCATTTAATTACTAACATTGAGGTTCAATATTTTGTTTGGAAATTAATGGTTATCTTTTTGCATTTATTAAAAATAATTTGCTATTGATTTCGTATATTCAACTACAACTCTGTAATTCTGTATTTTGCTCTAAAAATTCGTTTCAAGCTTTATTTGATATTACATTCACTTCCATGTATTTAATATGATTTTGTATATAAGCGGGAAAATGGCCGCGTTATACCCGAGTACAATTTTGAGGAGAAAGGTCACTGTACTAAAGCTTGTAATTACTAGTTTGCTTTTAATGTATTTTTGATGTACAAAAAACGTGCCCATATTTTTTAGAACGTCATAATGGTTTTTTAAAATTGCCAAAACACAAAAAACCTCATGAAAACTTAAAAAAAGGATATATATGAGCAATAATGTACATGTAGTACTAGTATTTTTATTAGCAGAAAATGATAGACAATTTATTCTTAGAAAAATGGGAATTTGTAATTCACATTAAGCGAGTGGTATACGAATTAAAAAAAAAGATATGTGAATGTATTAGTTTATGATTCCTGGATGCTAATTTTGTCATATAGTACTAGCTTTAAGAAAATATCGATACAACCTCTTCTTCTATTGGTTTTATATACCGGTAAGATGAACTCAATTAATAAATTTCCGTTAACATTGACCAGTTTTATTGGGGTTTTATTTTTGTTATGATTTTGTTGTTTTGTTTATATTCCTGAGCTTTCTTGTTTGCTTCTTTTGAATACAGAATTCAAATCTCCCAAACCGGATTTATGGAGAGAAAAAGAGAAGAAAAATAGCAATTTTATGTAAATCCTTGTAAATTTGATTATGAAAAAATATGAAAGTCCAATTAAGAAACCTAACAACTCTAATTTGGTTTTTATGCCTTAGGGATATAAGTGTAGAAAGATATCGCTAGCAACAAAGAATTCCGGATATCTACACCGATTTGCCGAGTTTAATGAAACCAATTACGGTCTCCATTTCCTGGCAGCCGCTAAAAATACAGCTATATCGGTATATGTAATCGGTATATGTTATTTGAAATCCTGGGTCTTTATGCCTACTGATAAGAACAAATTCACTGGCTAAATGAAAGGAATACAAATAACATTTTTAAAGACACGGATTTACATCTATACTACTATATTAAAATAATAGACTCGAATTTTTGGGCTTTAATACCGAAAAATCGGAAGAGTACTGTCTTTTGTTTTATATATTTTAAACATCATTGGTAATTTAAGATTACCAATTTGTTTTTATTATTTCTCAATCAAGCTTCGCTAATTAATAATCATCAAAAATTCCTTTAAAAACTCCGGAAATCATGTGAATTTTTTGGATTTAACAATCTTGTGCATATGCATTACATTCACGCTAAATCACGGGAAGCTCTTTAGTTTACGTTTCCACAACAGTGGCGGATCCAGGAATTTGAAAACGGGGGGGGGGGGGGGGGGGCGCAGTTAAAGGCAGGGGGTCTGAAATCTAGATATTTTGAAAGGCAAAATCATGTTGTCTGGAGGGCCAATTTTTACTTATTTTCCCGTCATTTTAGTCACTAGATATGTAACCAAAATGTTATGTGACATTTAATTTTGAAGTAACAAAAGCTGCAGAAAGTTTCAATTGAGCTCTTACAAATAAGAAGTATTTATTTCATTGTATCTGGGATAAGACTTTTAACTAAATTTTGTTCATTTTGTAGGGTTTTGCAATTTTACTCAATAATATTGTTATTTGTCATAATTGTCCAGGAGAAAATTTGCACCAATGAGTTTGTCGGTCGTAAATAATTAAAATAAATAAATACAAGAAATACTTCAAAATATCGTACACAATTATAGCTGTTTTATTTAAATGGATTGTAAGACACCATTCTTCTTGGGTTTTTGTTAATGAAGATGTCGACAATTTTCTTGTAGTCTAGGGGAATATCTCTGTGAATTTGGAGAAGAGTAAGGGCGTTTAACCGGTCCTGTCCCATAGTACTTCTCTGGGACGATTTAATACGTTTTATTGCTGAGTTTCCTCGTTCAACAGTAGCACTCGACACAGGAATAAGTAATAGAAGATTAATTATTCTGTTAATATTATGTACTACATAAACCGAGTCTTACACAAGAAGTCCACTCGTACACAAGTTGAGCCGTTCCTATTTTTTTTTTAATTACTAAACTATATCGAATGAAATAACACTTCTACATGAATATGCCTACAAATTATAAATCTTTGTATTTTTCATTTTACAAATTGAATTTAATATTAAAGTAAAGCATGATCCAATGATCAGAAAAAAATCATCCACAAAAAAAAAAAAAAAAAAAAAAATCAAACGGGGGGGGGGGGGCGCGCGCCCGGCGCGCCGGCGCTGGATCCGCCACTGCCACAATATCACATCTGTATGGATAAACTCAGAAATGATAATACAAATACGTGTAAATTTTCATTGAGAATTTGCTTTTTATACTGTTCCTCAAAGAAAATACGGGAGATAAATCTAAATCTATTTTGTAAATATCCGATATCATATGCAATGTTAACCTGTACAGGCACGAGTCAAAGTCTAGTTTCAAATAAAAGATTAACACATCTTTTTTTTCTTACCTAAAAAAGTACATGTATGGCACCGAATTAATTAAAAAGTCATAAAAAACATTGTCATTAACGCTTTTGTCGTAAATGGAAATGATAAGGAGGTTTGTGTTTTCCCCCATTTCATTTTGTTTGTTTTGTTTTTTGTGTCGTTCTGACGAATATCGATGAACATGGAGACAGAATGTGGACATGCTTGTCCACCCCGTCACTTTGATTGATAGGGCTTTTTTCTATTTGGAGAAAACCTCCCAATGATAATGAAGACTTCAAAGCGCGCACCCGGACCATTGCATTCAAATACACGTCTACATCAGTGTTCAATCTCTTCTAAACACGACTTGCCGCGGAACGTGCTACATTGTATTCTAGTTGGAACTTTTTGGAAATTTCTGTGAATTTGTCGACAACTTTTTATTTTTTTTTCTTTTCATCAATTTTTTTTTATCGTAACGCTGTTTTTTTACCACTTTAGCGACATAAACGTTCATGTTCATAAACCTCCATCTTCCTGGCCAAGGGTTTCTGATCCGCACCACTTCTTACAAGCGGTGAGGATCGGAAACTCTTCGTTAACGACGATGATAATCCTCTGTTTGTCATATGTTTGTGTTTGGGGAAACTATTTAGACTACTGGAGCAGTTATTATCATACATGATGATGTATAAAGTGCGCTTTTGCTGAAATATAAAATTATGGCAATTACTTTTAGAGCTTATCTGTGTTGAAAAGAAAAAGCAAGTGATCCAGTCGATTACCTTTTGAATACATTTGTAGCATATTTCGTCTCTCCTCTTGAAGGAACTTGAATATGTCTTGCATAATAAGTCTTGTTTTTTTGTAAAATGGATTTCGTTATTGTATGGTTTAACGGAAGGGAAGAAAACTTGGCATAATTTCAGGGTATCTACATGAAATATTTAACATTACATGCAGTTTTCAAAATGATCCAAAACGTGTAGTATAAACATGGACCCAAGCTTATAAGTTCTGAGGATGTTGGCAAATAAACAGTAGAAAACAATGCCTCCCAATTGCAACAACGGAATCCTTCTATGCACATTGAAAACGCCGGGTTTTTTTTCTGTAAACAAACACTTCATTTCTCGTCAGGCTCCCACTGCTGGAGGTATTTGTAATTCTGTTAATGTAAGCGGGTCCCAGGGGGAGACCGGTGACTGGTCTCTCCGTCCTGGAGGCTGACAACCCAGCGACAAAATCTTTAATAATTCATAAGAATGAGCTTGAAAACGCAATATAGCGTACGTGTAAAAGTGATTTTTATCCTCACCAAATTGAATCCTGGTCAGGGCACCGTTTGACTGCGTGGGTGACATGTTTGTGAATGGGAAACACCTTCGAGTGAGAGAATTTAGAAGTGATAACACCCTTATTAGGCAAGAATGTCATAGACAAATTGTACTCTAGTAAACGCTCAGAGAAATATTAAATAAGGCTTAATTCGCTCCAAATCATTTACAGGTAGCTAAAGTAAATTCGATCAAATTCCAAAGTTCACTTTGGTGGTGCAGTATGTAAACTACCGGTTTGAAATCGAAATGAGCAGATGAAACTAGACTCTTCTGATTGAATGTACATATAAACCAGTGTTGTCAATGCAGCTACTTTTAAGATCGTTATACTTTTACACAGTCGAAATGTCATAAGCAAGTTTTATCAACTAACACTAACAAATTACAAAATTATGAAAACTACAAAAAATAATTTTTCCCTGTAGAATCATTTAATTTCTTAGGGCTAATTTTCGTGGATTGTTCTTGTTTTTTTTATTTGTGGGAATGTTATTTCGTGGATGCGTCGGTTTTCAGTTTTAATCAGAAAACTAACTCAGAACATATTTTCAGTTAGGATATAAATTTGTTGGTGCGGGCTACCCTCGAATAATGCAAAAATTGAGCCACCACGGGTTCTAATAATTCCAATGTAATTATAAAATTATTGATTCATAAATAAGATCTTGTTTCCTTCTGTAAACCTTAAAAGATTTTTGTCATTCATTTCCAGCGACAATCGGTCCCTTATTATCTATTCAGCATCAAATCTCGCCTTAAGCCATCTAAGTTCACGACTTTTCCCCAGTACATAAAGCTACCAACAACGTCTGTACGTCAATATATTAAAAGATCGGTATCTCTGATCTCAGATATCAGCAATGTTATCACTCAGATTCATCATATAAATCACAACGTAAGGATCTGCTGAAGGCAATCTGTCGGCCATCTCACGGGGTGAGCGGGGTTTTACGTTGCAAACTAATTAAAGAAGCTGATAAAAATCTCTCCTTATTTCACTTTTAGTGACGTTTGTAGTGTAAACGAATGTTTTAAGCTCCAAAAACCGAAGGCTCATTGAAATAAATGTGAAAATCATGTCGAAGAGGGTTTAATTCTTGCAGACGTTTTCTAATCGTTTCTCTGGGAAGGCTGTGGAGATAGATCCCGCGTTAACGTCGTTATTGCGGCTAACATTAGCATTAGACCCAAACGGCCAATAAAGATAATCACTATCGACGATTTTTACAAGCTTTTTAATGATCTGAATAGAAAATATGATCACTATTTGCAGAGAAGCAAGTGAAAGTTTAAGATCTCTGATTTATGCAGCAAACATGTCAGACTTTTCATGTTTTTGTGTACCTTTCAAGAAACAAAAAGGAGAGGGGTAATATTTCTTAACTAAATTTTTCAAGAAAACTGGAAAAAAAAATCGTTCAGCGAAAATCAAATCAGGAAAATAAGATTCCTGAGAGCTCGTCCCTTGGAATAGGTTCCTTCTTCCATTAGTCTTGCTTTTAACTTATCTTTGATGTGGTCAGTAGCTGCCATTCCAGATATTCTAATGGAAAATCCCAATCACGTCCTTTTAATACCAAAAACAAACACACAAATCCCTCAACTCTATTCAGTTTTCAAGTATAATAATAATATGCACTAATATACCAGCGCTATATCAAAGATTGAAAAAAAAAACTTACAAATGACTTGTTATTGCTTTTGGATGAAGGTATAGCAATATTAGCAACATTAAACCAACAATAAGCTTCACATAATTACAAATGAATGAGGAGTTTTGCAGCACCCTTCACACGGCCAACAGCTACTTAAACATACATAAACGTGTCCCCAATTTTAACCGCAATCTCTAATTACATAATTACACATTAGGATAGTGTTCGTTAGAGAGCGAATAGGTTAATTTGTGGTCTGCAAGTGTAATGTATGCGTAAAGGATAAACCCTGGGTTATTGGCAGTGAATGTTTAATGGAGTACATCAAAATCTACACATGTACTGAAGAGAGAGAGAAAGAGAGAGAGAGAGAGAGAGAGAGAGAGAGAGAGAGAGAGAGAGAGAGAGAGAGAGAGAGAGAATTATGCATGCATATATGTTACATTGGCATTTTGCTTTAATTTTTACATTAACATTATCTCATATTTAATATGAATACTTATTGGATCTGATTAAAAGCCAAACCTATTACATCTTATTAAAAGGGTTTCTTCAAAAGTCTTTCCATGCTAATTTTATGCCACAAAACGTATCGTACATGTGCAGTCTGAATATACATGTATTGTGAACAGTGTTTCCAAGTTGAAAAAAAAAAATCAGGGAAGGCACTTTATAGAAATTTGAACATTTTGATGTATTTTTTTTCACTTCGTGTTATGATAAAACTCGAGCAGAAATTAAATAACAGTTACTACGTACAGCACTTCAACGTCAATCCATTTACGGAAACTCTCATTACCACACCACGATTTCTGAAAAGGAATACCATGGCCACTATGTTCGAAGCATTATTTAAGTCTGTTTTACTTATGTGAAGCTACATGTAATATTGGTATTTGAGGATCCTGAGTAATAATGTCTTTGTCACTACTGATACCAGAAGCCACTTGGTGTTATTGGATACCAGAAAGTTAATTAGGAAAATAGCTGATTTTGTTTTAGTAATCATTGTAAATTGGTCCACGCCGGAAATATTAATGTATATATGTTTGAGATTTATACAGTGTAAATAACATTCAATAGCTCTTGTGATTTAGATCTAGTGCAGAAATGAACGTAGACTTTGGTTTTCGACAAGGTATTTTAAACTATGTATATCTGAGTATCTTTGTCGTTTTTCAGTATAAAATCAAGAATTCTGAGAGCATTACATAAAAAATACATGTTACATACCGGCCCTCGAACTTTTGAAACAATTGTCGTTTTATGGGCAAAGTAGGTGTAGAGAAAAAATTTGGTTAAAGATTTATTAAAAGGAAAAACCAGATTGGCCATAAAAACGAGTTGTTTAAGAATTATTTTCTTTATCATATTTGGGTACATTTTGGGTCCTTTCGGGTAAATAAACGTACCGGTGTAGAACTAACCAGATCATAATTTATTTACGACGTACAGTGTTAATAGATTGAATTTTTAACAGTACAACCAATGTAAATGAAATATAAAGTGTAGGCGTTTTTTGTCGTTTTTTTTTTTTAATGATAAGCCCCTACGTCTAGCATTTTGAAACTAATAATGCTTGTAAGGATTTTGTTTCTAATGGTCTGGAGCGAGCCCACCTGATACCATTGTTTCTTTTCAGCGGTATCCGTAGGAGTAAGCTGTTTCACCCTCGTCACGATTTCCTTGGAGAGGTACTTTGCCATTGTTGAACCACTCCGCTCGCGCCGATGGCAGACTCGTTCCCACTCCTACAAGTGCATCATGGGAATATGGCTACTAGCATTTGTTCTTATGATTCCTATAGCGGCATCACAGGAAGTTATTCAAATAGGAAATTCAGATCGCTATGCTTGCAGGGAGATATGGCCAAAGAATCTACAGGAAGTGGAAATAGGATACAGTGTTTCCTTATGCGCCATATTGTTTGTGATCCCCCTGTTTATCATGGCGTTGGCTTACGGCAGAATCGCCTATGGTTTGTGGGTAGATATCAGCCAGCAAGTTATGGACAATACGGGTAAGTCTATTATAATTAACACCCACATAAAGTTATCACACAAAACGTTGGAGATAAACAATATCGGTTAGTGCATTATCAATACACAAGGACCATTGGTAGCATGAAGACTACATCGGTCAGCAGATAAACGGCATTTTTTACATTCGGTAAATATGTTACATTACAAGTTTAAAATTTATCAATTTAAACTTAACTGTAACAGTTCAAACTGTTATAGTTAAGTTTAAATTGATAATTTTTAAACTTTTAATGTAACAAATAATTCCCCTTAATTATGTTTGCATTGGAAATTAAACTGTGACGTTCAATTTTGTTTAACACACGTCAAATCTGATCACAGCGTATGAGTACAATTAAACGTCAACACGCGTTTTGAATAGAGTAATTATAGTAATATTAAATGATTAAATAAAATTTTTATATAAGCATAATTAATTTGATGTTTAATTTCGAAATTAATCGTTAAATGTAAGAAAAAGCCAATGTGATCATACGATGTTGACAAATATGATCAAATCAAAAATGTATGATCGTTTAAATTCTCTATATATCACAAAAACCCATTTTTTGCTATATTTGATTCGAATCTATGAAAGGAAAGAGAGACATTTACAAAAAATTCAAACATTTACGACGTTATTGCTTTCGACAAGTCTAAAAATTATAAAAAAAATCGACGTATTTTGTATAGTCATTTGTTGTTTGGTATATTAAAACTTTTATTGCATGAATGTTCGGGAAATATGAAGATCTCTTCCCCCAGAAAAATCATATTTCCCTCGGGCAGAGCCCTTCGGGAACTATGATTTTTCTTGGGGGAATAAATTTTCATATTTATACTGTCACACAACACGCCGCCGCGCTAACACTAAGTATTGCGCCGTCACGATTCCGTTGTGTTACTCCAAGAGGTCGCATTTTGTGACGTCAGTAGTTGTCTTAGCGTGGTGGCGGATTTTGGCAGGTGCGATTGCGTGTTGCATTCATCCAATACGCTGTTGATATTTTTCAAATGCACCTTTATGGACACAATTGGCAGTTGCAATTTTATTATTAAAACAGCCAATAAATGCTTACACTTGTAGTGAGATTAAGTAAAATGCAATGTCAGTGGTGCTTTGCGTGCTGATGATCTAGATTGCATGTCGGTGGGCAGGAAGATTATCATATTGCGTCATTTATCAAGAGTGGCAAATTATTGCTGGAACTTTTATATTTAGAGTGAATATAAATGCTAGTATATCAATGACAATTAAAAGATTTGTCTAAATAAAAATATTCCTATGGTCAAAGTATTTAAATTTTGACTTAATATACGTATAGACCTAAAAACATTAATGTACAAATGCATTTTTACTAGAACTTAAAAACTGCAATATAAGTTGTAGAGTCACTAGAAGTGTTGTTTGTTTCATTTTAACAGAGTCCTCACAGTATAAATTGTCCAAGGAGGAAGGACTTGGATCCCAAGCAACTCCACTGCGCGAGGGGCAACATCAGAAAAATGGCGGCGATCACGTGAGTCTCCGGCATTCTAACCTACGTCACTGCGTGGCGAGCAGACGTAGAGTGATCCGGATGCTGTTCGTCATAGTGATGGAGTATTTCATTTGCTGGACACCGCTCTA
This sequence comes from Magallana angulata, assembly GCF_025612915.1. Taxonomy (NCBI): domain Eukaryota; kingdom Metazoa; phylum Mollusca; class Bivalvia; order Ostreida; family Ostreidae; genus Magallana; species Magallana angulata. Next base: position 57,851,766 of record NC_069117.1, read on the forward strand.
CATCTGCAGTACGTGGAAGATCATCCACTATCCATCCATCCACGAGCGTGTATCCAATCTGGCTTGGTCTTTGATGCTTCTCTTAGCTTATGTGTCATCTTTTGTACATCCTGTCACCTACTGTTTCATGAACAAAAATTTCCGGAAAGGATTTGTGTCCGTCTTCAAGTGTTTTTTACAGAAACGACTGTCGTCCCATACTGAGATGAGTAATTTGACAGCCAACTCCTCGCCCACGGTGAGGTTCCAATCATCCGAGTACACACGAGTTCAGTCCATTGAGTAAAAGTAGACAAGTTTACCAACCATTTACAGCGAGGCTAAATTTGAGTCCATTCTAGGGAGTGGAACGTATCATCTTGATAAAAAGCTTCAATTTCCCATGTTGACACGAGTCCCAGGTACAACGGGATAATACACAGCCGATTTAAAGCGAAGTTCCGTTTTACTAAGCAAACACGTCCCTTTTGAAGGCTAAGCTTCAAAACATATTTCCGCTAATATAAAGGATTCACAACGAGGCACCGATCTCCAGATATGACACAAGCTCAGGCCATTGTGTAATCACACCCGGACTTACATCGCGGTAATCCAGTAGGCTGGTCCACATGAATCCAATCCTTTGTGTCCATACAATGATGTAGTTGACGGTTCAGACAATTTTCGTTATCTCTATACTATTTATGATAGATATAGAGAAAATGGTTTAAGAGGCGACATAACAATGAACTGCAAGCCAGTGTTTTTAGCTCACCTGAGCTGAAAGCTCAAGTGAGCTATTCTGATCACATTTTGTCTGTCGTCCGTCTGTCCGTCTGTCTGTCTGTCCGTCTGTCCGTCTGTCCGTAAACTTTTCACATTTTCAACATCTTCTCAAGAACTACTGGGCCAATTTCAACCAAACTTGGCACAAATCATCCTTAGGCAAAGGGGATTTAAAGTTTTGAAAATTAAGGGCCACACTCGTTTTCAAGGGGAGATAATTAGAAATTAATGAAAAATTTCGAGAAATTTTCAAAAATCTTCTTCTCAAGAACCAGAAAGCCAGGAAAGCTGAAACTTGTGTGGAAGCATCCTCAGGTAGTGTAGATTCAAAGTTGTGAAATTCATGACCCCCGGGGGTAGGGTGGGGCCACAATGGGGGGTCGAAGTTTTACATAGGAATATATAGAGTAAATCTTTAAAAATCTTCTCCTCAGAAACTAATCAGCAAGGAAAGCTGAAACTCGTGTGGAAGCATCCTCAGGTAGTGTAGATTCAAAGTTGTGAAACTCATGACCCCCAGGGGTAGGGCGGGGCACAATGGGGGGTCGAAGTTTTACATAGGAATATATAGAGTAAATCTTTAAAAATCTTCTTCTCAGAAACTAATCAGCCAGGAAAGCTGAAACTTGTGTGGAAGCATCCTCAGGTAGTGTAGATTCAAAGTTGTGAAATTCATGACCCCTGGATGTAGGGTGGGGCCACAATGGGGGGTCGAAGTTTTACATAGGAATATATAGAATAAATCTTTAAAAATCTTCTCCTCAGAAACTAATCAGCCAGGAAAGCTGAAACTTGTGTGGAAGCATCCTGAGGTAGTGTAGATTCAAAGTTGTGAAACTCATGACCCCCAGGAGTAAGGTGGGGCCACAATGGGGGGTCGAAGTTTTACATAGGAATATATAGAGTGAATTTTTGAAAATCTTCTTCTCAGAAACTAATAAGCCAGGAAAGCTGAAACTCGTGTGGAAGCATCCTGAGGCAGTGAAGATTCAAAGTTGTGAAAATCATGATCCCTGGGGTAGGGTGGGGCACAATGGGGGGTCGAAGTTGTACATAGGAATATATAGAGTAAATCTTTAAAAATCTTCTCCTCAGAAACTAAACAGCCAGGAAAGCTGAAACTTGTGTGGAAGCATCCTGAGGCAGTGTAGATTCAAAGTTGTGAAAATCATGACCCCCAGGGGTAGGGTGAGGCCACATTGGGGGGGGGGTGTTAAAGTTTTACAAAGGAATATATAGAGTAAATCTTTGAAAATCCTCTTCTCAAAAACTAATCAGCCAGGAAAGCTGAAACTTGTGTGGAAGTATCCTCAGGTAGTGTAGATTCAAAGTTGTGAAAATCATGACCCCCGGGGGTAGGGTGGGGCCACAATGGGGTGGTCGAAGTTTTACATAGGAATATGTAGAATAAATCTTTAAAAATCTTCTTTTCAGAAACTAATCAGCCAGGAAAGCTGAAACTTATGTGGAAGCATCCTCAGGTAGTGCAGATTCAAAGTTGTGAAAATCATGATCCCTTGGGGTAGGGTGGGGCACAATGGAGGGTCGAAGTTTTACATAGGAATATATAGAGTAAATCTTTTAAAATCTTCTTCTCAGAAACTAATCAGCCAGGAAAGCTGAAACTCGTGTGGAAGTATCCTCAGGCAGTGTAGATTCAAAGTTGTGAAGTTCATGATCCCTAGGGGTAGGGTGGGGCACAATGGGGGGTCAAAGTTGTACATAGGAATATATAGAGTAAATCTTTAAAAATCTTCTTCTCAGAAACTAAACAGCCAGGAAAGCTGAAACTTGTGTGGAAGCATCCTCAGGCAGTGTAGATTCAAAGTTGTGAAGTTCATGATCCCTGGGGGTAGGGTGGGGCACAATGGGGGTCGAAGTTTTACATAGGAATATATAGAGTAAATCTTTAAAATTCTTCTTCTCAGAAACTAATCATCCAGGAAAGCTGAAACTTGTGTGGAAGCATCCTCAGGCAGTGTAGATTCAAAGTTGTGAAGTTCATGATCCCTGGGGGTAGGGTGGGGCACAATGGGGGTCGAAGTTTTACATAGGAATATATAGAGTAAATCTTTAAAATTCTTCTTCTCAGAAACTAATCATCCAGGAAAGCTGAAACTTGTGTGGAAGCATCCTCAGGCAGTGTAGATTCAAAGTTGTGAAAATCATGACCCCCAGGGGTAGGGTGGGGCCACAATGGGGGGTCGAAGTTTTACATAGGAATATATAGAGTAAATCTTTGAAAATCTTCTTCTCAGAAACTAATCAGCCAGGAAAGCTGAAACTTATGTGGAAGCATCCTCAGGCAGTGTAGATTCAAAGTTGTGAAATTCATGACCCCCGGGGGTAGGGTGAGGCACAATGGGGGGTCGAAGTTGTACATAGGAATATATAGAGTAGATCTTTAAAAATCTTCTTCTCAGAAACTAAACAGCCAGGAAAGCTGGAACTTGTGTTGAAGTATCCTCAGGTAGTGTAGATTCAAAGTTGTGAAGTTCATGATCCCTAGGGGTAGGGTGAGGCCACATTGGGGGGGGGGGGTGTTAAAGTTTTACAAAGGAATATATAGAGTAAATCTTTTAAAATCTTCTTCTCAGAAACTAATCAGCCAGATGATTCTTTTTAATTGTTAAGACTTTGGTTCCAGGACAATTCTTCGGCCTCACAAGAAGGTTCAGAGTTTGATGTAGCTTTATATCCCATATATAAACAATTGTAAAGGATCTTTTTGAGGACTGCAATACTCAACATGTGATATGACTATAAAATCATCCTGTTAGAAAAGGGACTAATGATTATAAACATAAGAATATCCAGGGGGGGGAATGGATTTTATTTTTACAGGATCTACATGTATTATTGTACATTGTCCAGATTGTTTGTATTATGACTTCATTAAGCTGATTTGATCATACCCATTGTTCCTCAGGTGAGCGATGTGGCCCATGGGCCTCTTGTTTGTAAGATACATCGGTGTAGTTGTTAATGTTGTTGTATCAACTATTTAAGAATAGTTGTTAATAATCGTCATTGCATCTTCTGGGCTGTACATTATTTTTCTTTGAAAAATGGAAAAGTTAGTGCATGGAGGCAGAGCGAGATCCTACATGTACTTGTTTATTATTTGTATTGTCAATTTCATGTATATGTGGTACTCCATAGATTACAAAGTACATTTTTTTAGATTTAGATCTAAATAATGAAATTTTAAAATGACTGTAGTATCGTGTGTAAGGCTGAGAAATGTAAATGAAGTTTCTGATTTTAATTAGGAATTCTTAATTGATATATTTTCGAATTTGGAACTAATGTTGTATATTTTTAATTAATGTAAACGGTAAATGTCTCGTATTTTATGTTACATTGTCAAAAATTGTTGTTACGATTAATCAAAATATACTAGCAGGCGAATAAACCGAATAATACAATGGTTATGTCCTGTTTGTATCGTTTTACCTTGACCCTCCTAGAGGCTATTATTACTTATTAGGTTGGTTACCGACTAACTACAGAAATATATCGAATTGATCAATTTCATAGACGGCGAGGCTTCGCCTATGAAATTGATCCACCCGATATATTTCTGTAGTCAGTCAGTAACCAACCTTATAAGTGAAGCCTCGCCGTCGATGAGATTGATCAGCTCGATAAGTCAGTCAGTAACCAACCTAATAAGTATTTTTTTGTTTTCCCTTGGACTAAAATGTCACACTTTCATTGGTTTAAATATAGCACGTGACTGCCTCATATATCTTTGTTAGTTCGGTGAGAATTAATATTAGGCAATATGGCCGTCTTCGGCCCTCGGTTCGCCGACTAATTTCGACATTTCATATTATTTAATACAAAAACCACATGCCACAAGTTTTTAAAATATTTGGAGTAGTAAACCTTTGAAATTTAAGAATTAGAGTAGTTGCCCTTTGAATATGGACGTCACATTGTTGTGTCTGAAGCAAAACAAAATCGCAGCGTCGAAATTTGCTCAAATCTCTGCAGAGGAAAGGTAGAAAACGTTTAAAACTGAATATCAACAAAACATTGTAAGTAAACATGGGTAGAGCGAAGATTTTTATTGAGTATTTAAAAGGTAAGATTTATAATTTTGAAGAGTTTATATGAGTTAAATTGAACAAGATGTTAGGCATCTTGTACATGCCTTTGCTTAGATCATCGCTATTTACGAATAAATATGTCACTTGTTGTCCTCGGGAAAACAAAACACTTAATATTAGGTTTGTTACTGACTGGTTACAGAAATGTATAGGGTAGATCAATCTCAAAGAGGCTCGGTCGGTCAGTAACAAACCTAAGTAATAGTTTTCCTAATGACTTTTAAGTGAGACTTTATTCACAAAAAGCGATAATCTACGCAAATCCGTGTAAAAATGACCTTACATCTCATCCATTTTACAGAAATTCTTCAAAATTATCATCTCACCTTTCATATAACCTTTGCAAATCATCAATGCACTCTTGTTTACTTACAATGTTTTGTTGTTATTCAATTTCAAACGTTTTCTCCCTTTCTTTCGCAGAGGTTTGAGCCAATCTCAACGCTGTCATTTTTTACACTGCTCCAGACATAACAATGTGACGTCAATTAAAAGGGTAATTAATTAATTTAGAAGCAAATCCAAAGGGCAACTACTTGGAATAATTTCAGAACTTACAATACGCTGTTTCTGTATTAGATAATAAAAATGTCGAAATGAGTAGGCGAAGCGTGGGCCACATTGCCGAATATAATTTCTCACCAGAAGGACATAGACATATCCGGCAGTCACATGTCATGTTTAAACCAATGAAAGTGTGTAGACTTTTCAGTCCGGGGGATTACAACATATTATGTCAGATTTTGATAAGGAAAGCAGAAAAGTACGGAATAAGCTCTTAAATAGTTCAATACTTACATAACGATACAACCGTAATGATATGCACTCGATTACATCCTCCTCTACTGTCTCTAATTTTGTAGAGTTCGGGGATCTTAAAATCCAACAGACACCAAAAGGATCAATTTAAAAAACCTAGTTGTTTACCTTAGAACATCACTAAAAACAGTCCAAAATAACTACCGGTTGCATATAGTGTACAACTCTATGAAGAGATTTGGGAACCAGTTTTTCTTTTATGAGATTAACGTCCTAGTATTCTGCTGGTGGATATGGTGAACAGCTTTCTTAAAAACATAAAAACAAAAATGTTTTGTTAAAACTTTTGTTTATAGATAATATTGTATATTATCTCGAATTTGTACTGTAGATTCCTAATCAAACGCAAGGTATTACTATCCATGTCAATTACAGGAAGCACATATCGCAGATTTTAATATCTCGATTTTATATTCTTGTGATTTGATGCAAAACTGTTGAATGGTGTAATTTGGTACTCCAGTTAATTAATGATTCTTCAGTTTAAATCGCATGCTTGTGTGTAAAAGAGAACAAGAGGAATGCCTTTATGTATCATTTAATATTTATTAGTTTAATAAGATATTGGCGCTTCTGATTGATCGAAAAATTTCTATGATACCTGCAACAATTAAATTTTGCTCATATGTTCTGAATAAACATTATTTATAAAGCGGGAGTTTCCAAAATAAACACTGTCAACAAAATATAAAATTGTGTCTGTTTAATTGTCAGAAAACAAAATACAGCTTGATAAATAGAAAAATTAAAAAAAGTGTAACCTTAAAAAATAAACAATATATATATAACCTTAAAAAATAAACAATATATATATATATACCTACTTACTGGCTGTGAAGACGATAGGAATTTTATAGTCCCACAAGAAACGCGCATTGACGAAGTTTTCCGGTCAGTTTTTCCTTTGATACGTCGATCAAAAGAAAAATTATTAAATTCATTTCTTAAATGAATTGATTTAATGATGACATTATTGACAAATAAAAGGAAGCTTGACCGAATTTTAAAACTTATTAGTGAGGTTAAAAGCTCGTTATAACAACCCAATAAGTTTGTTTGTCAAAGTCATGATCCTAAAACTTTTGCGGAAAGAATACTTGTCCTTGCAGCAACACGTGCTACAGCTTTAATAGTTTTTTTTCCTGCTGTATTCATACCCGAGTTAGACTGTTGACGTACTTGCCACAAGGTGAGATTAAACTTTCTCAGCAGCAAATTATGGCAAGTCTAAGCGTTTCAAATTTTGATTCTATCCATTTATATTGTATGATTTTTTATTGTAGAATAAAGTTTTCTACTTTTATAATGTTCTATTTGTATTGTATAAATTTCCATTTCTGTATCGTATAAATTTTTATTTGTGTTGTAAAAATTCTAATCGTATTGTCAAATATTTCAATCATTTGTATTGTATAAAAATTACACCATACAAATGAAAGAAATATAGTAGAATACAAAAAATTGTAAAATACAAGCACAACAATTAGATACAAATAGAGATGTTCGAATATTCAAATGTTCGATATGTTATAGAAAATGCTGATCTTTCTTACATCTCAATGTTGCAGTTTTAAAATGTTTGCACCATATTAACATCTATTTCATAATACATGTAACATGAACTAAAAATTTAAGGACTCGATATCTTGTTTCAGTTCTATACAAGTATTTCAAATGATGTGCAGGTATATATATATATATATATATATATATATATATATATATATATATATATATATATATATATATATATATATATATATATAATTGAAATAATAAACAGCATTGAAAAACAAAGTCATATTATGTATATATACATCTATATATCATTGGAATAATAAACAACATTGAATTACAAAGAACAAAGTCATATAATGTATATGTGCATGTATATATCATTGAATTGATAAACAGCATTGAATAACAAAGTCATATATTGCATGACAATAACGACATTTGTCTTCTAAATTATCTACACATCCATGAGTAGTGGAGAAATTACTCAATTTTAAAAGTTGGAAACTTGTTTATGTATTACTTCCTTAGTCACTTGTCTACATTTCAATGCATATGAATAAATTATTAATTTTAATGCAAGTAACATAAAAAAATCGTTAGAAGGAAATCGAGACTGAATTAATGAAATAAAATGTTTGAGAACATCATGTTATCCATATATTTCCTTGCATTTTTAAACTTCAATTTTTGTCGGTGACTATTTCGGGATTACACGTAACTCTGATATATTTCTATCAAAAGTATCCTTAACTGATCGTCTACATACTTGTAGTTTTTGTTTATTTTTTATAACAAAGGTTACAAGTAAAACGTATCGTAATCTTTTTCACATAATTGTTTTGGCTCTCATAATGTAGAATATGTAATAATGCAGTCTGATACAGATCAAAATTTCAACTTAAAATGGCTGTGGCCGTTTTTTGTATTCAATACAAAACTTTGCCATCGAGAAGAGGAAACATATTAACCTGCTTAATAACTTTTTATTATGAAATGGCACAACGTTAAAGCTTTGTACGTTTTTAGAGCAAGACCTATGTATTTCACCCCAATTGAAGTAGATAGATAAAACAGGAAGTTTTTTGGGGGGAGGGGAAGATAAACAGCGCAGTAAAAACTTTTAGACCGTATGTTTTCTTTTATTTTACATTGCAGCTTCTATACAAGTGTGAACAAATAGAAGGAAAATAATAAAAAAAATCTTCGTATTTAAGAGCTTACAAAAGAAACAACAACGGAATAGCTAAGATGAAAATATCAATCGCTTTGACTTTGGTGTATTTCCCATCTTTTATGTGTAAGTACTTCCTTAAGTTTTTGTATATGTTTGAAGAACATTAATATATGAACATTTTATTTCGTTTAACAATGCTAAAAAAATTATAATTCAAGACCATGATGATTTTTAAGGAACAAAACTTTGTGAAATTTAACCTTGCATAACTTAAGAATCTTTGTGAACATGGTTGCAATTCATTTTTCTGTCATTTTTTATCGTTTTACCTTGAGGCTCCATTATCAGACGCAGTTGAATACCACAGCAGAATATTCATTCATTTTTAAAAGAAATTCAGTTTATTATTCTAGTTTCTGATCAGTTATTTCGAAGCTTTTATGAGGATTAATGTAAATAATAATGCAATACATGTATATTACAGAAGCAAACATTGTTTGCAGAAATTATGCCATGAAACAAAGAAGAAGGTACAGTTTCTTTCAATATTTGCCCTAAAATTCAAAAGTTGTTTAGATCTAATAAATATACACATGTACTATCTTGAACATGTGTGTATATAAAGTACCATGTTAAACACTTTTATATTGTTTCAATAAATAGTTATGACATTTTGGCATATTTCTCAGATTTGGTGAAAATGATGACAAATGGCACATTTTCTCATAGTTTTTTGAAGAGGGAAATGTGTCTACAGCCGTCGCCTACTACGAAATTAATATATCTTATGTGATTTCACATGATAAAGTTATTATGTGAGTTTCATTGTGGGCGACAGCTGCGGACGTATTTTTCTATTAAAAAAAACTACTAATAAATTGGTGTCTTCTGCAAAGTTTTATGAAAATTACGGGAAAATTCACTGTTTGTGACGTCACAATTAAACTTAAGGAAGTCTAATCGGGTAACTATATATAGATTATTAATTTATGGGTATTCTTGTGTAAATAAACGTTACATTTCAATTTCTTGTGATATCTATGAAAATCACTCTAAAACAAGGCGAAATATGATTGAAACTGTACCTAGTTCTTTGGGAAAAAAAACCCCACATTGTCAATAATTTTATAATGTTTTACATAAAACTGATACTTATTAAATCAATTTCCTTAAAAATAATACGGACACCATTTTGTAACCAAATAGCAACAAGCTGTTAAACTCATTTAAATCAAAAATTGCATACAAGGTACCACTTTTTAACGGATCTTTTCTTCTACAGTAAGTTGTTGTTATGCAAATCAGTTGTACATATATCCGAGATAAGCATATTACTTGAAAAAAAAAATAACACCCGTTGAACTTGGTTTTTTTTTGGTAAAGAGAACTCCATTTCTCTGGATACGTATTGTTCATCAATTCATTGTTGACAAATGGATTATGAATACTGTTCACACAAACGAAAACCCGGTTTGCTGTCACATTGACAGTTTTTCTCTTGTTAAAATTTCGTAGTCTTTTCCTTCCTATTACAATCCTATTACGAACTCTAACTATGACTAAATGACTATATTTATTTTATTTGAAAAAATATTAACACGATCGACAACATGAAAGCATACTCGCAGAACCTCGGACGCCCTGAAAAATTCTAATTTACTCATAATGTGTGTGCACTAAAATTTAACACATTGCATGTTGTGCTGAATTCGTAAGGTAAAATTCCTGAAAATGGGCCTTGGAAACCCCATTCCTAAAACAAAAAACAAAAGTATCCCTGTGACCCGCCTCCCCTCTGAAATTTTTTCTGAATCCACGCATAAGGACTATACATTCTGTACTCTTTGTTTTAGACTGCCAGGTAATCAGTGAGGTAAAGGCGGATACCTGTATCACGTTCACCAAACCAAACTCAACTGTTGCCATGTATATAAAGAGATACTCCAATTCACTGTGCGTTTTTATAGAAGGGGAGATTTTTCCCAAACCAGACGCATGGAACAGGGCATTTTCCTGTAATGAAAGTTTGACTGAATTGTCCGTCTGTTTCTCCGATACAAAGACATCTGATTATGGTTGGTTTTACTTAATCGTCGGAAATATTCAAGAAAACAGTACGAATCTAGATGTTGAATGTAAGTGTAGAAAATTAACCGTATCGATACCCTGATATAAATATTATGAGTTGTTTTATTGCAACGAAATCTATTCTAACGAATTTTATCAAGTTGAATTGTTAACTTAGTAATGTCTTGTTCATTAATGGTGTCTAGATCCACCAACGGTACGGCAAATAGGTATACAGAGAACCATCGAAGGACGAAACCTAACTGTCACGTGTTCCTACACCGTAGGCAAACCTACTTCTACTATATTTTACTGGACTAAGGCCGATTCAGAGTTTAGATACGATTATAGGACTTTATGGGTTCCAAACATAGGAAGGAAAGACTCTGGAACATACACATGTTTTGCAGAGAACACCTACAGCAGTGGGAATAAAGGTACAGCAAACGCCACCATCGAGATTGATGTACAATGTAAGTCAATTACCAGTATTATCCTACTTATCTAGTTGACTTTTGTCTTGAATAACATTTCATAATTTACCAAACGGTTTAAAGGTTATTACATTTTCTTAAAATGCAAACTTTATCAAAAATTGAATTTTTATGGATGTTGCATAAATGAAATCTCGCTGTATAAATGCTAGTTAACACGCCTTGAAAAAGTATACAACCGAGTACCATATTTGGCTACAGAGACTTAGCTTTGAATTTTTCTTACATTAAAACATTTACATTTTCAATGTATTACAGAAAAGTTTAGACCAATTTTAAACCTATATTTATAACATATTGTTAACACAGTTTATCTTGCATTATTTTTAATACATTTTTACAGACCCACCCTCTATACAAGCATTTGATACACAGAGACCAGTTGAAGGGACAACGCTCGTCATTCCCTGTAACGTCACTGATGGTAACCCAGCTGTTACTTCCATATACTGGACTAGAGTTGGCTACAGCTCCAATTATTACGCCGCTAATTATACCCTATCCACGGTACAGAGATCACATTCTGGAACATATATCTGCCATGCACGTAACACGTACTATGACAATTCCCGAGGAGAGGCCGACCAATCCGTCACAGTCAATGTAGAATGCAAGTAATCATCAAGATAATTGAAAAATATTATTGAGATGTACATGTAACCCCATGCAATGGACAACGGACCCCGAGATCATAAACATAACAGAATGTAAAATAGATTTATGAGAGGGTTCATTTATAATGTTCAAAAACTGTTAAATGTTTCATCATTTAGAAATTAGAAATAAAACCGTTTAGCATAACTTTACAAAATTATTGAAATCAAAAAGTGTTATTATGATGCTAGATTCTCCATAAATACATTTCACTATCTGATTTTAAAATGCAGACTTTCTTTATGACAAACGCGTTAAAATATAGAACGAACAAATATGTTTATCAAGGAGTATATTTTTAAAAATTGAAACCATGTATGTTAAAAAAGTCATTTAATTTTTTGAAACATGAAGTTCCTTTTACTCCTCATAGATCCACCATCTGTGACGTCATTTAATACTCAATATCCCACTGAGCTTTCCGATTTGTCAATTCCTTGCTCGGCGATGGCGGGGAATCCCTCTAACCATGTTTATTACTGGACACGATCAGGAGATGACAGCTTCCGGGAAAATAATACGTATCTACGGCTGAACGGAATCAGCAGAAATGAAAGCGGAACTTACATTTGTACAGCAGTTAACTCCTACTCGACAGGAGGGGAGGGGAAGGATTCTAAAACTTTGTCAGTAAATGTCCAATGTAAGGAAATATTAAGTTAATGCGTTCGATTACTGATATGTAATTTGTGATTTTAAAAAAAATAATCATAAGATAAAACAGTTCAATTATAATATAAATATTATCATGTTATTTTCCAAGACCCACCAGTCGTGTCGCCCCTCCCTAATGTCAAACGGGTGGAAGGAGAGCATATCAGCATATGGTGTAACGTCACTTCAGGAAACCCTTCTTCTACTACAACTATTTACTGGACCAAATCAGGAGATTCCGGATTTAGGCAGTCGGGTTCAACACTAAGGTTCAACTATATAAGTAAAAGTCAGAGTGGAACATATTCATGTGTCGCTGAAAACAACTACAATAACGGAGAAAAAGGGGCAAACCACCAGTCTTTCTTTTTGGACGTGTTGTGTATGTATAACTTAATTAAAATGGCTTTATAGCAGCTATGATTCATAATTTATGATCAAGAGTAACATATGTAGGGCTAACTTTGAAATCTATTATTTAGATCTTATCAACTTTAATGAAAAAAGACAACTATGTTTTGCTTTTGTTTAATGAACTGTTTAAAGATGGCCCAGTCCTTACTCATGGTCAAACCCTGAGGGTTTCCGAGGGACAATCAGCCCGGATGTCCACCTCAATAACCAGTAATCCTGCCTCCAACGTTTCCTGGTTCCGGATCCGTGACAACCTCCTTGTATCTTCCCAGCAATCGGTCAATGGCACCACTAGCTACACCATCACAAGGACAGAGTGTACAGATACTGGATCATTCCAAGTGGTGGCCAGTAACGGCGTACAGTCAAACCAGTCTACAACAGTCAATCTTTACGTCTACTGTGTGTATCTCCAAATCAGTATTGTGTCTTTATACATGTGTTGGCTTTTTGTGTGTGTCAAATGACCTAAATAAAGACATGCGATTTTCTTTTCCAAAACACTTTATATCTCGTGCGATGCAAAAAAATGTTATTGAATAAAATCTGGGTTTAAAAGTCAAAATTTCAGAGAAATGAAATGGGTTCTTGTATGATAGAGATTAGTGTTATTTTGAAACTGCGAAGCCGGGGATCGTCCACTATAGTATACTAATATTGATGTTTATAATAAATAACGTAAAAAGTATGATTACTTGGCCAACAAAATGCCAAAATCAAATGTAAAGGAAGAAACGGGGCTTAAAACTACTTTTCGGTAACAAAGTTTGTGTCATTCTTTGTTTACATATGTGTTTAAATTTCTTAACACAGGTTCACCGCGACTGACTACAGGTAGGAGCTATGTGGAACTATACGTAGGCAGTAACCGCTATCTGAACGGACAGATTTCGCTGTTGTCTTATCCACAACCTACCGCTTCTCTTACACTCCCGAGTGGCGCCCCGAACACTCTCGTCACTATAAGAAGTGTTACTGCAGCAACCAATTCTTTCACAATCATCCTGACCAAGTCAAATCTTCAGTCGGATGATTTTGGGACGTACGTTCTAAGTGTTGCAAATCAATACGGAAGAAGAACAATATCCGTCAACATCATTCCTATAAGTATGAATACATTAGAGTCTAAAATTATCAACAGAACACCATTTCTAAAATTTTCAATAATAAACTTTCCAACATTCGATAAAACTCTAAACACATATTTCTGTTCTGTATGAATGGTTTTTTGTACAGGTAAGCCGTTCCATGCTACCAAGGTGTTGGTAACTTGTGGACACGGACAGGCTCTAGTTACCTGGCAGTCCTCGTATTTTGGTTAT